>NW_026901516.1:3495000-4095000 GCF_033783945.1 Neopsephotus bourkii
TTTAGAGAACAGAACCAAAATGCTTCCAAAGCCCAGATATTACAGGAGAAGGAAGTATGTGATATGACTCATACTGAAAAAGATCTGGGGCTGAAAGCAGGCAAATAGCTAGGTAGGAGTTAGCAATGCATTGCAGTGGCAATAAAATGCAATGTGATCTTGTATAGTAAACCAGTGGAACAATCATTCTCCACAGCAGCATTGTCATTGTACCTCTGCAGCCAGACGGCACCTGGGCTATTGCCTTCAATTTTGCCACCTACAGCACTGTACCAACAAAGGTTACAATGTTAGAATGTTAGAAAGAAGTTAAAGATGAGGAACAATTAAAACGTCCCTACTGTTTTACATAGGCAAACAGCAAATATGAAAACAAATATATATGAAAATGACATATATAATTATGAAACAGGGTGAGAAAATGATCAAAACTTAGAATGACATTATGGTTAAATAAATATAGGCTGCATATAAAAACAGTGCTTTTTTTAATGGAGATATTTTCCCCAGTGGAATGTTATTATTTTCAGAGCTAGGTTGGGGAAAACACTGGAGAGAGTATGTCAGAGAGCAATCATACACTAGTAGCTGCTAGAATGCATTTAGCATGTCTTTCTAATTAGCATTGTTATTATTCTAAGAATCATATTAAGTTAAAAATAAGAGTGAGTGGAATAGCAAATTGCAGAAAAGAGGGAAAGGTGTAGTTTTAGTTCTTCACCAGTTTCTAAGTGACTGCAAGAGTTTTTATAACTAAGAATAAAAGGAAAACTATGGAATACAAGTTGTGAGGTAAAAGTAAGTAGGAAGTAGGCCTGAATGCCCAGAGTTCTGCCATGGAATCACAGGAACATTATCGGGTGACACTGAATGGGACATCTCTCTAACAGAATGCATTTTCCAGAAGTCTGGACTTACTTTCCCTGAAGCTTGAATATCTGTAGACCCCAGAGACAAGGCTTCTAGTAATGTTGCTTTCTTAAAGACATACATCAAAGAAAAACTTTGCCTTGAGTTAACATGAAGATTTGGTGAGAAAAAATACATGAGATAGCCAGACTGTCCAGCTTGGAGTCCCTCCAGCCAAGTGGTGACATGAACATAGCTGGGCAGAAACCAGCTGAGGGCCTGGAGTAATCAGGGGAATTTGTTACCTTTTTCACTTCCATACAAACCAACAGCTGCTAGCCGTGCTAAAATGGGTTTCAGACTGGTTCTTGATAAACTCAGATATAGTCTCAAGGCCCTTGTACTTTCACCATCAGGGAGATTATTATTGTTCTGGCAAACTGTACTAGGATCTTGAAAATGACACACTACACAGTGTGTTGGAAAGTCAGTCATGTAAAAAGTCAAGAAATAAGCTAGTAAAGAAAATTCACATTATCTTTACTGTCTTTGCCAATTGGTTTAAATGAGAATGATAAAGTTATGTTTCCTTCACTGGCACTGTAGTTCTTTCTTTGGTTTTCTATAAGCCTGTTGTGGAAGACAGAATTTAAATGTCATGGATCATTGCCAGCAGGAAAAAAAGAAATTTCTCTTGGGTAGATGCAGCTAATGTCAATAGCTTATTTGAGCCTTGGATTCATTTCGCAGACACGCAACTCAATTAAGGAGATTTGGTAGGATGAGATAAACAAGCGTTGACAAAACATAGAAAAGAAACAGACTTCCACATACTTATGGAAGGTAGGTAAGCTGCTTCTCTGAAAGGGAGCACTTTAGAGGCTGATCTCATGCCAGGCTTAAAGCTACAGATTGCTATGTAGCTTGTCTGTTCCATTCCTTTCCTTGGGTTAGACATGGTTTCTCACCCTTCCTAAATGAAAGGTAGAAGTGCAAAAAAGGAGGGACTGATGTCTTTTTCTCCAGTTTCGATGGTATCAGAAAGAGATGATCCAAGTGTAACACTGTTACTGATTTATGTGAAAGCTATTCATACCCAAATCAGGACAATCTGAAAATACATGTAAAGTCCTTGGTTTTAATGCTGCACGTTAAGTGGGAAATTCAGCTTTCAAATGTTTTTTAGAGTACAGATCTCTTTTATTTTTCTGCCAAGACATGCATACGAAGTTATGTGCTTCTAGGCTAAAAAAGAGTGCTTTAAAACAGACTGAATGATGCAGCTCTCTGAGCTATTTCGCTCCCTGATTTTGGTAAACAGATTTTAATGGGGTAATTTACATTATTAAAACCAATCACACCATTAAAGTATTTGAAATAGGGGTCTATGCATTACTGAATCATCTTTTCTCAAACAGAAAACAAGTTTAAAGATTTGCAAAGAGTTATCAGCTATGATTGAGTGTATTAGATCCAATCAGGAACTTTCTAATTTTGAATTTGCTTGAGGTTAGGTTATCTTCTTGCATATGTCATCTTTCACAGATTTTTCTGCATATTTAATACCTATGGAAGCTGCACACAGGTACTAGTGCAGACTACTAGTTAACTTTAATTTTGAAATAACTTTTCCCATGCAGACTAAGACAGGTTTTGACCACTGTGACTGCAGAATAATTCAATTCACCTCAGAAGTACTAATCTTGCAAGCTTGTATTAATTTGAGTGACAGTGGAATTTGTTGTCCCAAGTGGGATAACAGCAGGGGAAATTTGCTCCACCTGTATCAGTCTTCTGGTTTGGTCTAGGCCAATATGACACCAGTAATGCATAGGTTGAATGAAGGGTATCCTGTCAGGGAATAGAAAAAATGATAGAAGTAACGTTTAATAAATATATCCTGTGCACAGTTTTTCACTGTATAGATTTCCGTATTCTTAGTTAAGACCAAATATTAAAAAAACTAAGGACTAGATCTATCAGTAGACTAATACGAATAACTCTACCTACATTGTGAAGCACCCATGCCAAGTAAATATGAAAACTGAGGGACTGAATTATGAGATAGTTTCTTATATATGTTCAAAGTCTTTTGTGTACACAGATGTCCATTTGCATGTGCCTCTTGCTTTAGAAAATATGTTAAGTATGTCTGTGAGAATCTATATCCAACTCAACTTCTTCAAAATGAAAATCTCCATGTGTTGCTACTGTATTGCCCAAAGGATCAACTATTATTGTTTCTTTAATTCTTTTCACAGTAGCAACAGAATTCAATCCAAGCACTAATCCTTATGAATGGTGCTCACAACATGTAATGGTGTATTAAAACTGTTTTAACCTCTGTCTAGGAAATAATAATATCCTGAGCCCAATTTTTAAGTTTTTCCGTATGTTTTTGACACAATCAAAATAAAATAGAGAGAGGAGGAGAAATACTACAAGCCTTAATCTTCTCTCTGTGAACAGCCTTCAGGGACTTTATGATGTCTGATGAAAACAGTACAAAAATGCTGACTGTACTATCTGTATGTGCAATAAACAACTCCATGCTGACACAGTGCTAGAGAAGAAAGGTGAAACAACTTCAGTCATCATGTTAATAAACTCCCTAAATTAAAAGTCTGTAAGTTCTCATTTAAAGCTTTCTTAAGAAAATGAGTAGAAATGTAACAAAGTGAACAAATATCATGATTCTTCTAGCAGTAGGCTGGACCAAAGGTAATTCAGCATTGCATGCAGTCCACAACTGAAGCTGCCATGAAAGAAGGTGAAGTGCTGCTCAGTGAATCCTTGGATACCCAGTAACTACCCTGTGTTTGGATCATAGAGCCATCCATGTTCTTCAGGGAGTTTTGAACCAGACATTCTTGGCATAAGGATAAAAAATAACCAGGATGAAATCCAAAAACCAAAACAAATGTCATCAGGAAAAAGAATAAGTATTACCACATTCATAGGCAAAGAGTCTGCACATTATTTTCCTTATTCATTGGCCAGCAATGACAACTTCAAAAGAATATTTTTCCATTTGCTTTGACAACAAACACATTCAATCTATAGCTATTGAAGGTGGTTATTTCAAAATCAATTTATTAGCAGCATCAGCACAAATGCTTATTATTTTTAAATATGAAGCAATGTCTTTGTCACTAATTTTATAACTCATTTTAATTTGAACTTGACATTAATATAAACATGACAATGCCACTTTGCCAATATGTATTGCCATAATGTATTTTTATTTTCTCATGGGAACTGTCAAAATATGATTCATAATGACAATATTAATATAAACCTATGAATAACAATAAGGATTTATAATAATATTAACATACATAACATAATCTGTATTGAATCTGTCAACACTAATAACTTAGATCTTTTCTTTGCCTGTGGTGTGCATTCTCTTGTGTCTATAAATGTCTTCATTAATATACATTTATGATTACTATTAAGCTTATGCATAGTCTATTTTATTATGCAAATCAGGGTTATAACATACACACAAAGATAGCGACTCTCCATACATCACTTTTATCTTTAATAAGTCCTATGAAAAGTAAGTAGGCTAAAAAATCAGCCCCATTGATTAAAATTGTTCAGCGTTCTTGAACTAAAAGTGCTCAAAGTAGAGGATGCCTATGGAAGTATTAATTACCTGGCTTTATTTATCTATATAAAATCTCTTACAAAAAGCTATGCCAAAAAAGCTTTTTTTTTTTTTTTCCTGAACTGATAAAAAAATAATAAAAAGGAAGAGATTTAGAGCTTGGAATGAAAGTTTTATCTCTACATACATCCAGGTACAATTGGGAACAGTAAGACAGTCACAAAGGTGGTTCTACATGATGCATAGTTGTTGGAGGGCACATGGTACATTTCACTCTTAACTGAGACTTCTTCTGTCCTTTTAGTGCTTTGTGTTAGAATCTTAAGATTTGTTAGTCCATCTTGTTTTCTTTAAAGTACAGTTGCTAAAAAAAGCCAAGGAGGAAAACTAGTGTCACAGCCATCTGTGAAAAACTCCAGAGCAATAAATGTGTTGAACTGTGATGAGATCTACACCTGTAATGATGAAGGTCTCTGGGGAAATCTTCATATGCTGTTGATCTTCTACTGAACTGGACCATCAAACACATCTCTAACACTACATGGAAATAAAGCCTTTTTTCTCCTACTTCCATTTGCTGTATTTAGGAACAAAACCTAATCTAAACAAACTAGTAAATAAACTGTCTCAGGATGAGGATGTCAGTGACATCCTTTAGCCCCAAAGAGTTTTTAAATTATCCTTTTCTTCTTGTGAGAGTGCAATTAGATTAAATAGTCCCTATTGTGGAGGTTCAGTTAAAAGTTATCTTGAAGTGAAGGCTTTGATTGAAAAAGCTACTTCAGAATAACTATAGGCAACTCATACATCTGCACAGAAACTTCAACTTGGGTGCTTTCCTGAATGGTGATGAAAGCTAGTAGCTAAAATCCGTGCAGGTCAGTAATATAGTTACACCTAATGCAGAATTCCTGAGGCTCAGTACCACACTCCTTTCTCTAGCTTGTGTCATCACTCATTAGCAGATATATCTTGTCATGTATGATTAAAAACATTTTAATTAAAAGTACTGAGTCAAAAGGTTAACTATATTATTTATGCTATTTGATTATGAGTGCCTTCAGAGAAAAGTTAAGCTGGATTCCTGTTTACATCAGAAGACATGTTCCCTTTTCACACAGAGAGATGAGTTTTACTAAAGGAAAAGAGGAAAGACAGGCTGAGAGAACACTGCTTTTTCTCAGAAACATCTTCAAGGACCTATTGCAAGTAAGCATCTTTTGGGATGGGCAGGGGGAACCCCACTCTGGTCTGGCAACTATTGTTGCATATAGAGTATCAGTTCAAGCCATGGAGAATGCTGATTCTGGAAGGGGCTTCCCAGCTCTGCACTGCTGCACTTCAGGCTGCTGGGCAACACAACCTGTTTCTCCCCTTTGGTGGCAGCTGTCACAGCCAAGTTCACAGGCAAGGGACGCAGCCAGATTCTGGCAGGAGTAAAGTTGGGAGTGGGACCATTTCCCACTCCTCCTGATCTGTCTGCTGTTTAAATGGCAGTTTATGTGTGGCTTTCCTGCCAGGGTGAAATATGGACAATTGTGATTCAGTTGTAGGAAATGCTGTATACGGATAGTACTATGGATGCTGCTGTCACAGATGTGAATACTGCAGTAGCAGGTACTGTTTCAGCAGTTATACAAAAGAGCCCAAACCTGCTAGAAGTAAAAGTAATCAACATGTTCAAAAGTCTTCCTAAGAAATGACACTCACTAGTGACTTTGGGTTTGGTCCCTTGGGGCCCACATAGCATACTTATGGGACCATCAATATTTCACTTGGCTTAGGATACAGTTTACCACATACCTTTAGATAAAGTTGTGCTAGATTTCATCTCATCTTTTGTATCAGTTCCTTGTTCTGCTGGTTCTGTGCACAGATCTCTGGAGTGAAGAATCAACATGAAATTGGCTAGAAGGATGATTTCAGCTGGTTTGAGTGGCGTATTTGTTGTCACTCAAGATCTTGAAATCTGAATCCATCAGGTGAACCCTGGAAGCAATGGAATTCCATGTAGAGAGTGTTTTTTTTTTGTCCTGGTTTCTATTTTATTTTAAAAGTGTATGAGTGAAACAGTAAAAGGAAAAGCAGATAGTGAAGAAAAGCACAGTGGGGTGGCAAAGGTGGATGGAAATGACTTTTCTAAGCATATAGGTGTAAGGGAGGGATATGTCACCTATCTTTTTCTGAACTACAGTTTTTGTCATTAATATATTTATTGGCTGTACTCTTTTCACTAGGGTCCTGTGCTGTCTTCAGGAATCTGTATGCTGGATCTATTACTAAAGTGGGAATTGGGGTTAACAGCTAAAAAAACCCAATCTTTGTTTATCTTCTAGGAAATATAACTCAAGCAGATCTGTCTGAAAATTTATTGACCTAAGCTGTTTGTTTTCAAATACCCAAACAGAAAAATCCAAGATTTCCCACCCCCAAACCTTCCTTAAAGCAATTTTCAAGAGTCTTGCTTTAAATCCACACAAAAAAAAAAGACTGAAAATCTTGACATAAGCCCTTCATGCATGTTCTGTCATATAGAACAAGGATAGTGAAAAAAAGCATTAGGCACAAAGTAGTATGAAGAATAGTAGATTAAAATCTTCATTTGTAGGGTTGCATAGGTATGCAAGTCTTGTTTCTGCAGTATTCATTATGTGGTTGAATTTCTGTAGTTTATTTTTGTTTAATATGCAAATTCTCCTATTATATAGTAAGAGTCATGAATTTCATTAAGAAAATTAAATTTATTTTATAAATCTTATTGATAGATTTCTTCATAGGATAATGAAAATCTGCTATATCTCCATTATATAGAAATATGGTACAAATCTTTGATTAGGTGTTTTTAAGCTCTTTTTACTAAAGCTTTTGACACTGTGAGCAGGAAAGGCTTATGGCTGATCTTAGAACGATTAGCTTGTCCCCCCAAGTTCCTGAAAATGATTATTCTGTTACATGAGGATCAGCAAGGCCAAGTCAGGTATGGTGATGCACTCTCTGAGCCTTTCCCAATAACCAATGGTGTGAAACAAGGTTGCGTTCTCGCACCGACCTTATTCACAATCTTCTTGAGCATGATGCTCCAAAGGGCTACAGCAGACCTCGACAAACAAGACGGCATTTATATTCGATATCGTACCGATGGTAGCCTATTCAATCTAAGGCAACTGAAGGCCCACACTAAGACCCTAAACCATCTTGTCTGTGAACTGCTCTTTACTGATGATGCCGCCCTTGTTGCCCACACAGAAGCAGCTCTGCAGCGTTTAACATCTTGCTTTGCGGAGGCGGCTGAGGTTTTTGGGCTGGAAGTCAGCTTGAATAAGACAGTAGTCCTCTACCAACCTGCACCCCAAGAAGATCATCGCCATCCCCATATTACCATCAGCGAGTCAGACCTTAAGACAGTTCAGCAGTTCAGCTATCTGGGAAGCATCATTTCCTCGGATGCCACGATCGACAAAGAGATAGACAACAGAATAGCAAAGGCATATAGAGCCTTTGGAAAACTCCATAAAAGAGTCTGGTGTAATAAACACCTGAAGAAAAGCACAAAGGTCAGTGTCTACAGAGCCATTGTATTGTCTACTCTTTTATATGGGTCTGAATCATGGGTCATCTACCGTCATCACCTGCGACTCCTGGAACGCTTTCATCAGCGCTGCCTCCGTACAATTCTAAACATCCACTGGACTGACTATGTGTCTAATGTCACTGTCCTCGAACAGGCAGGGGTCACCAGCATCGAGGCCATATTGCTGAAATTGCAGCTGCGCTGGGCAGGGCACGTCTCTAGAATGAAGGATCACCGCCTCCCCAAGATCGTGTTTTATGGTGAACTTGCCACCGGTAGCCACAAGAGAGGTGCCCCAAAGAAGAGATATAAGGACTCCTTGAAACAATACCTTAGCCTTGGCCATACTGACTACCATCAGTGGTCCACCTTGGCCTCCAATCGGGAGACTTGGAGGCACACCATACATAATGCCACTGACTCCTTTGAGAGCTCACGAAGAACTAGTCTCGAGGAGAGAAGACAACGCAGGAAGAATCGTGTCCCACCTGTTCCAACCAAGGAGACCTTCTGCTGTGCTTTTTGTAGCCGGATTTGCCTATCCCACATTGGCCTTCTTAGTCATCAGCGAGCTTGTAGTAAGCATGGGTAAAAACCCTTCCCAAATCTTCATTCGCGAAGTCAAGCCATGACATGACTATTTTTCACTTGTTCAGAGTGCCATTTTGACATCACCTCTTATACCACTGTAAATTTTATGTATATAGGCATTTTCAGAACATTTGGAAGTAACTAATCAAAGCTTGATTATTCTTGCTTTTTAATGGAGAGTGAAATCAGAACTTTCCCATTTTCCTTTTAGACTACTCTAAAGCTTGCTGATAAGCAGTTTAATTGATTTAAATGGTCTGTAACTCTAAGACTTTATCAGAGGGGCTTACAGTCATGCACAAGCTGTAAATTGTAGCTTACGTAAGAAGTCAGTGAGTGTTGCAAAGGGATAACTTTATCAAATTGAGATCAACGTATGAGCTGATGAAACCAATTCAAAGTATTTGGAAATATTTCCTTCTATCTTTGGACACAGTTTCATGAGTTTTTCCTAAGTTAAATTTTTGCTTTGGGTCTTCTTTATTTTACAGCCATTTATAAAGAGCGGGACAAAGTTGGTGGAGAGCAATCATTCTCTTCTCAGGAAAACCGGATGATTCTGTTAATATATCAGCTGCAAAATATTCATGTTAACCTTTACGTTGTCCCCTACTGGCTTCAGCATCATCATTAACTGAAGCATGACTCATCTCCCTGAGGATAAATTGTTCCATTTAAGAGGCCACCTCAAGAACATGACCTACACAAGCATGGAAGAGGGTTGTGAAGTTTTGCTTTTGCCTCTTAAGAAGAGGTATTGGAGCAGGTGATGCAAGTAAGTGGAACATAATAACAAGGGTTACAACTCCATTAGGATATACGGCCCAGTTAATTGCTCTTACTCCCATATACCCCATGGAATACCCATGTGAAAAAGTGATATACAGAGGTACTAAGAAGATATGAGAAAGCTGCAGTCATCTGAGCTCTCTACCTATTTGGTACAGGAAAGAGAGACTGTGGGTATGCATATAAATTAAACAATTAGCTGGTCTTCTGCACTATTTTTGCTATTGTTGATTTTCTCCATGAAATGTCGTTTCATGGCCTGTCTCTTTTGAGGAAGAACCTCATGATTTGATGAAATTTAGAACTGTCCTGGCCATGCTGGATTCAGAGCAGTTTCAGTCTCAGCAGTTTATCAGCTCACACTGAAAACAATTAAGATAAGACCTAGAATTATTTATTTTTTTTTTTTAAGTGAAACTAATGTATAGAAACAGGTACGTTCATCAGCTAGGCCTTTGCAAACCACTGTGTACTCAGGACAGCATAAAAAGTAATAACCTCGAGTAGTTAAGTCTATATAATGCCACAAACTGTGCAACTGATATAATTTAGGACTAACTTCAATAGAAGTGCCACCCTTTCCAAGGCTTATGTGAACTTATGGACATAGGTTTTTGTGAATCTTGACTTCCATAGTTCCTTTAAATTATAGATTTAAAGAGCAACATACTAATAAATACCACTCTACTGCAACTCAAAAATTGGACCAAAATGATATTAGTGCTTTGATTTGAATAAAGAAAAAGGGGAGGTTTAAGGGAATAAACACCCAGGGTGACATTACAGCATAATTTTCAGCAACCTGAATTGCGATCAACTGCAGGCAGAGAAGGCAGAATTTGTCTTAATGGCCATAATGATTTTGGAGGCTTCCTTTCTGAAGGCAGTTCAGCTTCTCAAAACAAACTCTTTTTCTTTGGTCCTTCTGGTTGTCCTTATTCAAATCTACATGCTCCAAGCTACTGTAATATTCAAAGAATCACAATTGTCAATTTGATGTGTTAAGGAAGTGTCATTATCCTCAGTTTTCATATGGAGAATTGAATTCAAGACAGAAGTAAAAGGAACTGACCACAGTTTCAGCTAGAAAATCTGTGGCACACTAGGGAATACAGTGCAAGACTTTTAAACTTAAGGTTAATTTCCTAACATCTGATCCATATAACCTCCATAACTATTCACCTTCCCCAACTCCCAGCTAAGTGTGCCTGAATATAATTCTAAGACAGTGTGTTGATCCTTGATTTTCCTGATTTTCCATTGGCTTCCTCTCATTACTTCATTTTTATTCTCTTTTTCTTTTATACAAGGTTTTACTTTTTCTTGGGAGACAGCACTTAGAATGTAAAGAAATAGATCAGCTTATTGCTGGGATAGTCAGTTGTAGTGCTCCCTAAATTGTCAATTGAGATGTGATGTAAATTTGAGATGTGACAAAACCTAATAAATAAGAAGACACAATAGAAATGAATTTCACTTTTGCTTTTCAAATATGTAATAGTTAAATCTTAATCTTCAATTAGGAAAAAGAAGAGGAGAGGAGAGGAGAGGAGAGAGAAGGGAAGGGAAGGGAAGGGAAGGGAAGGGAAGGGAAGGGAAGGGAAGGGAAGGGAAGGGAAGGGAAGGGAAGGGAAGGGAAGGGAAGGGAAGGGAAGGGAAGAGGAGAAAAGAGAAGAGAAAAGAGAAGAGAGAAGAGAAGAGAAGAGAAGAGAAGAGAAGAGAAGAGAAGAGAAGAGAAGAGAAGAGAAGAGAAGAGAAGAGAAATGTCTCATCCATCCTATTCTTCAGATATACTGGATGAGAAGATCTTGTCCTGCATTAATGTTGAAAGGCATTTGATTGCCAGTTCTATCATCGTTAGCTGACCACATTCTTGCTTTCATTGCTTAAGAGACTGGTCTGGGATGACCTCATTTAGATGGAAGAAAAAAAATATTCTTTCTCAGATAGAATGAGGACAAATCTAGACATCTTCAGCAGCCCAATACACGTCACAGTTACATCAAAGTGAAGTCTTAGTGAGATCGGTAGGGATAGAATTGAAGAAGAAATCTATGCAAGTGCCTTAAAAGGTTAATGTTCTTGCTGACTAAGACCTACAAAATGATTTTCTTTTTACAAGCAGATTTGCAGAGTAGCCTCCTTTGAACCCATATGACCACAAAGTTATACAAGAAGTACGTTACCCTGTTTTCTGTTGATCACCCTCCTGACTTTAAATATTAAAAATTATAGGAATCATAAAATATCCAAATATGAAGAAATTTCTGCAGCTAACTGAAGCTGACTTCCAAAGCTGTAACTTTTTGATCTCCTAAAGATCTAAGAGCATTTTGTAGTTTACACTTATACAGAGGTGTTTCAAAAGAGATGTGATCATCTCATGCTCATAAAAAAGCATAATGAGTTATTTTTATTTTTAAAAACATAAAAAGCATTTATTTGTATGGGTTTTTTTTCTCAGAAAACCCCAAAAGTTTTAAGAGACAAAAGATTCAAACAGCATTAACTTTGAAAGAACACAAACACACATGCAAATTTTATATTCATATTTTTTCTTTCTTATATAAAAAGTGTAGCCATTCCACTAAACTGAAGAAATTTAGCTTAATGCCTTTTCTGAATGATACTTTGTCATCTTTAGTGGAGTGAAATACACATAAAGCTCAAGGGTCATGAACTTACTGTTAACAGAAAGGGTGCAGTTCAAGAAGAAATACTGAAAATTCTTAATATCTCTATTTTCCATGCGATAATAAGGATAATATTTTCTGTGTGATAACAGTGATATTATTTTCTGTATTATTTTAGAACAATCCACGTATGTTTTAATCAAGTAGAGATCATAATAGGAAAAAATGAGGTGAAACCATTTTACAAGTCAAAAGTCTTTATTTCTGAATAATTTCTAGTTTGCATAAATAATCTAGATCACTTGAACTCATCAACAAAGGTTAGGATACCCACATTTAGAAATAATTGAACTTTGCTGAACCATAAAACACATAATTTCCACTTAACTGATTATTTTCATTGATATTTCTTTTCTTTTTCTTCTTTTCTTTTTCTTTTTTTTTTTTTTTTCCCAAGACAATAAGCAGGGCAGTCAATTATCTCTGTAATATCTGATATGGGAAGAAGATGCATTCTCTCCACACTTATTTTTTTCTCCATAAGTGAAGGAATCAAACATTTTTAAAAACTGCAAAGAATTTACAAGACTCTGCAGAGTTGGCATTAGTTTCTTACTGTTTTTCCAAAAGAAGGTTGAGAATGTTGGTTACACTTGAACTGAATACTGTGATTTATTTTAGAGGCAGTGTTGTTCAATTTAGTATTTAGCTTTCTTTTTGTCTTCCCTGTACCTATATCCACTAAGAGCTGAAGTTGCTGGGCACTGCTTAAAATTTTTTGGTATTTCTTACAGGTATACTCTGTGAGTTCCTTTGAGATATTCAATACAAATCTTTCTTGAAGCATGTGTGGCCCCAAAATGAAAAAAACAAAACCTCCAAACTCTCCCCTCCTAACTTCAACAACTATTTTCAAAGAAGCTCTCCAGGTCCCTTATCTCATTAGTACACCTGACGGCTCTGCCCAGCAGCTTTCCCATCTCTCTCCAGAGCCCTGGCAGTGTCCAAAATGACTGCTATAAGCAGTGTGCTTGGCTACTGTCTCAAGTGAAATATGGAGAGAATGTAACGTTCTTTGTCTGAGTATCGTATTTTTCTTCACTACAAGCTATTTTCTGCTTGAATATGTGCTTGATGAAATTAGAGAACCTTTGTTTCCCTGAATTACTAAGGTTGTTTTACTTACATAAAACTATTAAACAACATATAGTAATAAAAGTATATACGTATATAAACCACATATGAATTTATAAAATTTAGAAATTTCCAATCACAAGATTGTCTGGGGAAATGTGAGCTTCTTTCTGCATTAATTGTATCCACTTTGTATACATGTTATGCTTGTTTTTTCCACACGTCTTGCTACTAGCATACTTTTTTTTTTTTTTATGGTGTTTGTTGCATTCACTGGAAAAAGATGGATAATTTCTGTTGAGTTACTTAATATTTTCAGTATTTACTCCATGTCCTATTAACCCCACTGCGTGTAAATCTGTCCTGGTGGCAGAATAGCTTTCTTCCCTTTGGTTTACTTGCCTGCATTCTCCATGTACTTTTGATGATTGGAACTCACCAAGGCCCTAGTGTCATCTGCTTAGCCAGATTTCTTTCCTATGAAAAGTAGTGTATAAAGAAATAAGGAAAAAAAGGTTGGGGAGTAAAGATGGTGCAGTTCTGGATCTTGTTCCATCGTGCCACTGGTGCATGAAGGTGACAAATATACCCAGGTGATCCCAGGTGCAGAATTCATGTGCAGCCACAGAATCATGTGATGTTTTTAAAAAATCCTATCAGCCTTCCATCTGGCTTTCTTAGGTAGCCAAGTACTGCAAAAATATTGGCCTACTATGTGTAATGAATTTGACTTCAAAATGCCCATTAGGTAACGTAAGAAGATATTCTCCTTTTACGTATGAGTAAGAAGTGTACAAAGAAGCTGCAGCTTAAACTTTTAAACATTGGAACACAAAACCATTGATTTTTTTCAAAGCCTTTAGCGTGCTTAAAGCATTTTCTGTATATGTTTCTCACAGCATTACTTACAGATGTAATTATTTGGGATCTCTATAAAACAGAACCTAGATTCTCAAAATAGTTACCCAGAAAATAAGAAATTAGGAGACAGCCATTTGTCAAAAGCGTAATATAAGTAAGTGACTGATGTGGTTTAAACCCAGAAACCACGCAGCCGTTGGCTCACTCCCCCACCTCTTCCTCCCCAAGCTCCCAGAGGGATGAGGAGGAGAATTGAAAGAATGTAACTCCCACAGGTTGAGATAAAAACAGCCCAGTAAGTAACCACGGTATAACACAAAACCACTACTGCTACCACCAATAGTAATAATGGTAAGGGAAATAGCAAGGGAAGAGGATACAATCGCTCACCACCCGCCGACCAATACCCAGCCCAACCGAGCAGGGATCTAACCCTTCCAGGTAACTGGCCCCAGTTTCTATACTGGGCATGACATGCTGTGGTATGGAATACCCTTTTGGCTAGTTTGGGTCAGGTGTCCTGTCTCTGTTTCCTCCCAGCTTCCCCTCCTCCCTGGCAGAGCATGAGATTCAGAAAGTCCTTGGTCAGAGTAAACATTACTTAATGACAACTAAAACCATCGGTGTTATCAGCATTGTTCCTAGGCTGAAAGTCAAAAACACAGCACTGCACCAGATACTAAGGAGGAGAAAACTGACTGCTGCTGCTGAACCCAGGACAGGGACTTATCTGACACAGGAGCTGGCAGACAAAATCAGAGATGGGATTCAGTACTTTGGGCAGAATTCAACTGCCTTAAGCAAACATTCATTCAAGCCTCCCGCATTTTTGTTCATGGTTTGTTGTTTGGTTTTTTTGTTTGTTTGTTTGTTTGTTTGTTTTTTTAAGTACAATATAAGAACTTTTGCTACAAATGTTACTGGGGACCTACAGTTATGAGCTGCACCACCTTGCTTCTCCTGCAGAATACTGTTTTCTGCACCTTGTAAGAGTTCGAACCTTCAGATCATGTTTTACCTCCTCCTGATAAGTTAAAAACAATCCTACCATCAGAAATCATCTAATTACATTTACTTTAATGGTACTTAGCATGTCAAAAGAAGAACTAAACTTAAAATCAATTTCAAGTGAGAGGGACCAGTTTGACTCCACTTTAGCTGGAAAAATGGAATGTATTGATCTATCTCCATCTGTAACAACCTGTACATTTACAGTTCTCTGTTTGAAGATGGAAAACTAATGCAAATGCTGGAGGCTGTATTCAAAAAGAATATGTGAAGTGTGCGTATGCTTCATAGAGAGTATGATTGTAATATCCAGACTAGAGAATATAGTATTTGATTTGGGACCAGAAGGTTACATTTCTGTTTTTTTCTAAAACTAGTGTCTGGCTCAATAGGTACTGTTTACAGTCAGGGCTGTGCATTAGCAGGATGGCATTACATTCAGTACTTAGGTTGTGCCTTTGTACCATGCTGAACCAAAATGTGCGGATGTAGAAATCATTAGCTTGATGAATTTATATCTGGCCCTTGTACTATGTAGATGAATAACAAGATGTTTAAATGCCCTTTTTGTTTCATTGGCATTCGCATCTCCATTCAGCCCTTAAAAATTTCGGTGCACCTTAAATCCTATTCTTTTAGAAATTTTTCTTTAGTGCTTCTTTTGGGTATGCTCATAATGATCCAAATCCAGTGACAGTCAAGCAGCTCAGTTCCAACTTCCTAGCTATCTCCTGGAATGAAGAAGAGAATGCTTTATACTCTCTCCCACAACATCTGATGTAGGAATGGTTCCCTGAGGACAGAGAAGACAGCCAGCAAGAGGAGGGAAAGCAAACTGAAGAGAATGATCTGAGCCAGAACTTCCACCTGCCCAAGGAATCCTCTAGCCAGCAGTGAAGCTCTCCAAGGCACTGTGGTATTCACAAGTGAAGCATATGCTGGAATTTGCTAAAACTGCTTAATTTTTGTTCAGTTTCCTACTTAAATGCAATATACTGCACTCTAGCTGGGAGGAATGTTACCTGACCAATTTTTACTGAATATTTTGAGACAGGCTGAAACCTCATGTGAATATAGAGTAGTAGGCTGCTTTTTATCACCAAAGCAGAAGAAGGCCTGTCTCTAAGTAAGTAGCATGGCCCAGGATAGCAGCCAAACAGTTAGCACTGAGGACCCAGAATCCATGCTGCTTGCATTGCAGGAAATTGCTTTGTATAAACTCTGGTCTAGTTCTGTGGGTTGAATGTCCTTTAGTGTATGGAACTCAGTAGGTACACTTATGGAAAACTTCTTTTTTTATCCTAAAGAAAGTTTGTTCAAGTGCTCCAACTCAGTAACTTTCTGCATTCATGCCCTGAATAAAAAAAAAAAAAAAAAAAAAAAAGGAAAAAAAAAAGAGACTCTCTTCAAATCCTGGAAGGCAAGATGGGGCTACAAAGAAGAAACCCAAGAGTAAGAGACTTGTTAGTGCAAGTACCTCCTTGAAGATACCGAGAGGTACAGGGAGGCACCATGCAGCAGGGAGCAGAAGCAGAGCTCAAACTCCAAGGATATGGAGATAAAGACCCCTTTACAGAAGCACAGAAGGGTCTGCATAGAGCTTACCTGATGCAAGAAGCTACTCAGAGTTGCTATAATAGAAAGAACTGTTGAAAAGATATCAGCTATGCAGAGATCTAATGAACAGCTGATAGATCTGTCTTCATGCCTTTTATTTAAGTCTCTCTTTTCCATCAGATATACATTTCAATTATTGGCAAACCTAGCTTTTTCTAGTCTGTTGCTTCTGTCTTAGAATAAAAATTAATTTTGTAAATGGGAAATCTGATGTGCCTTTTTATGTTTTCAACAAATGCTAAAAGGCCTATGGGTTAACGTTTCTGGATATGTCAGGTTAAAGAAGTAGCTGGAGATGTGTTCATTCTATTGTGATTTTGTTTAGTTTACCCTGCTTCATGTCCCTCTGACTGCAGTAAAGAACTAGCATGAATAAGATGGGTTTTGTGGAATATTTATCTATGTCAATTTTCACACATTATTTCATCCACAGGTTTTCCATGAGAGAAAATAATGCTCAGTCTGGCCCTCAATTTTTATCCCATCCCCACTGGAGCAAAGCTTGCTGGCAACAAATTTTATCTTGCTTGAATGAAGGAGACTGAAATGTGACGTCAGATTTATTTCTACACTTTAAACAAACACTTTAATCTGCTGTGCTCTTTTTTGTTTCAGCAGTGATTACATTCAGTTTATCATTCCAGACATTTCTTCCTGCAAACTCCCCCACCAGGTTTTGGAAACACTTTTTTCTTATGGGAGAAATATTTCACGCGCCCTCACCCTTTGTCTGAAAAGCACTCATGTGGGAACTGATTGCTATTCACTGAAAGGGTGTTTTCACTCAGAATTAATATCGCTTTATTTAATTTATGACATCACATAACATGATAAATTATGAATTTAAAATATCATTATTTGGTGTGTGAATACTTGTCATCCATTTTGATAGCGAATTAATCCTGAGGCATTTGGAAAAAAAAACCTTCCAGCAGCACACAGTAACATAGTAACAGAAGTAGGTACATAGTAGCAGAAGCTCAGAAAGGTCCAAAACATTTTCGAATTGGCAATCCTACATGCTGAACTGCTCTGCTTTGTCTGGATTTTGTGATTTACTAGATTTTAGTATATAATATATGGTATTCAAAGCTAAATAGAATGAATTGTTTGACACTCAAACAATAGCTTTTCTGTAAAAAGCAGAATTTAAATATGACACATGCATTTAACCTCAGTTCCAGCAAGGAAGGAGGTATGGATCCATCTATCAGTACTTTATCAAGCTAATTTACAAAGCGCTAATTTACATACCTGCTCCAGCATGCAATTTAAAATATTTTTTAAATTATTTCTTATAATTTCCTATTGTGAATTCATTTGCTTTCAAATGCAGCCAGATGGGAAAAAATGTCCTACTCTTAGGTGTATGCCTACAAAGAGCTTCCAGATTTTGGAAAAAGCACAAAAATACTTTTTTTTTTTTCTGTTATTTTGGTATTTCAAAGTCTGATTTCATTAGAAATGACAAAATGATGAGCTAGAAAGAATAATACAAAGTTAATTAAACTCCTTTGTATCCTAGACTGTCTAAATTTGTTTGGCTGAAGTTTCAGTCACTGAGTTGCTGTTTCTTGTTTAATCTAAACTGATTCACCCATTTCAGTGAATCCAAGAATAGATTACCTGTCTTTTTATGATTCTTGACTGCCTGTAATCTGAGGAAATGAAAAAGGAATGAAATTACTTTTACATTTGCAGTGGGACTCTACTTGGCTGAAATATTTTCTCTGGTACTAAGCTTTCAAACAAAGGATGCTGAGAACAGCTTCCAGGTTATTCAGCATTACACATAAAGTGAATGAACAGCACCTCTAGGTTGAGTTTCTAGCTGTGCTGCTTGACTCAAATATTTCACACTGCATCTGATTTTCTCTTTTTATTTATTATAGCTATTATGTTTTTTGTTTAACCTAGGCTAGCTTTTCAGTGATAGGGAAAACAAATGAAAGTAGGGGGCAAAGATCCAGCACTACACAGACATCATAAATTCCAGTAATATAAACCAGATAAATACAGCTTAGAAAAACATGGTGAAACTTTATTGGTGAGATTGCCTTTAATATGCTTTGCAGAACTTAATAGCATCCAGTTTTGGTTGTTGTTCATTTCAGACAGGAAAGGTGAAATGTGGTTAGAGTTACAGCTAATTTGGGTGGTCTATGTATGGCTACAATTCAGTGTTTGCCTATCTAATTTGCAATTAGAACAGCTATTTGTGGTGAGTGAGCTGTACATTAGAAAGAAAGAAAGGCATCTGCAAAGAAAGAGAAAGCAATAGTAAAAGGAAAAGAGGTTTCTGCTGGGGGGGGGGGGGAATAGTAGAGGGAAGAACAAGCTGGAGGAGATTCTGAGGGTAACTTGCTGGTGCCCAAGGCTGAACACCTGAAGTAAAATGCATTCACTGTAAACATAGTTTGTTTCTTGCTTATTCAGATGCACATCATGTGAATTCCACCAATATCTGTGACAGGGCAAGGTGTTTCATTCACTGAAATTTAAAGAGCAAGCTGGTTTTAGAGCTCAGTGGAGAGGATGGGATGGGAGAAAATAAATAAGAGAGAAGTTAGGCCCTGGGAATTTTGCTGAGGTGGCACATATGTATATGAACATGTAGAAGATCTTTGGGTGATAATCAGAGTTTGGCGCTGAAAAGTATTTGAGCACATGCAGTTCTGGAGTCACATGTGGAAGATGCTGGAGCAGTTTCTATAGTTGAAGAAATGCATATATTTAGGTAGTTTGCACTGAGTCAACATATGCCATTCCAAGTGCCATTTGTAAATTCTGGACTCTAAGGAGCTGTGCTTTAAATGTTTTAAAACCTCAGATAAAATAAAGATTACTGAAGAAAAGATCATTCTTTTGATAGAGATTAGAGCCATATAAATACAGAGTTTTAGTGCAGAAGAGAGAATGATCAATACTGCAGTTGCTGCAATGACAATTGTGTGAAACTTTGAAAATATTTGTTAGATATGTATTGCTTTTGTCTTAACTGGATTATCAGAAGCAGCACATAATATGCCATCAATTTATTCTGTTTAATGATTGTTTTAAGTAAAGGTTTGTAAACTGATCCTGGCTGCTTAACAAACAGTGGGTTACATTGCTAATAGGTAGCAGAAATAATGTTTTCTTAAGACTCCAAGTAAACCAAGGGAAGCAAGTTGTTAGATTTGGTTTTTTTTTTTTTTTTTTTTTTTTTTTAATTAAATGTCAGCTATTTGAAACTGTTTTAAATGTTCTATTTTGTAAAGTCAATTTTTTTTTGTTAAATTTTTGTTGTTAAATTTATGAGGGATAAAAAATATATAACTCCCAAAGCAATGACTGCTAAATGTGCCTTTTTTGTTTCCTTTATTTTTTTCTTTTGACGTTTTAACAGAAGCTTTTACATTCATACGAGTAGTCAGTTCTGATCCTGTCCATGTGAAACAAGAAGACATAATTTTTTATTAAGAAACAGCTAATAACATAAATATACATTTCAAATACACAACCCTAAAATTAAAAGAAATGGTAACACTAACATACTGTAAAGCAAGACATAGCAATATTTTAACGGCAGCTTATTTTTTTCTCTGTTCTAGCAGTCTTTCTCTGTGCAGCATATCTACTGGAAACAAAATTTTTTTATTTTTTTTTTTATTTTATGTACAACAGTGGAGTACTCCTGATTTGACCTCTGATGACCAAGAAATTAAAACCAAAATCCACAGACCTGCCTGAAGAAGTCAGAAAGCAGTTCATGATGAAAAACTATCTATACCCTTGATTATGGATTCACTTGGTTCTTCTAAATGTATATGTTGGAAGTCCACCAGAACACAGGGAAACCAACAAAATACACAGTATTTTAAGACAGCCTTCATTACTTTTGCTTTTAGAATTGCTGCTGTTATGATAACACTCAGAGGTAAATAGGGCCCTAAGAGTCTGACTAGTTTGCTAGAAATTATGCCACAAAAGTTACTGGGATTCTCTTGGGCTTTTTTTCCAATGTTATAACTATGGTGGGTAGAAGACCTGACTCCTGTCTACAAACTTGTTTTGGTCCCTTTACAACAATATTTAGTTTTCCATACGCTGCTTTCCCAGTAACTAATTAAAGTGAAGGGGACATCCTCTGAGCCAGATCCAAACTTGAGCTTTCAGTGAGCTTGCTAGAGATGCTGATTAATAAGATAACTATTCAATATAATTTCAATTATTTTAAACATTGCCATGCTTGTTCAAAATCACTGTTCCATTAATGCCTATGATCACCATACCTTAAGACCTGCTGCTGTAGTCAAGATATCGCCATCAGAAAGACATAAAATGGCAGCCCTGCCTGCCTCAGGTTTCATATTGTTTTCATACGTTTAACTATAAAAACCTGTTTTCCACTATTTGACCTGCAAAGTAGAATCCCAAGTCCTTGTATTTTTCCTCCTTCACCGTTATCCAAACAGGTAGATACAGTTGTTATTTGAAAATCTTTATTACTGAAAAAGAAAGGAGAATAATACTGCCTGCTTTCCAAGTACCACGTGGAGCTGCAGTACTGGCAGTGCAAAGAATCTTGTTTTGACTTGCAAAATAAACACAATTGGTAAAGAAGTCACTGAGGGAGAATAAACGTGAAACGCTAAGATATCATTTTTATAGCATCACTTTTCTTATTATAACAGCCACTCTTAAAAAAGTAACCTTAGCAATAATTTTACTTATTTTTTACATCTTTTATATCTACTTTGAGTAAAGCTGAGACGTGGGAATGCACTAAATGGAGCCAACAACATTTCTGAACAAGCTGAAAACCCCTATATTGATATTCAGCTGCACAGGACAAATGCAAGGAATAGCACAGAGCTTATACTCCTCATGTGTGCATGTGTTCTTTATTCTTTTCATTAACTTGGACCACTTTACATTTTAACATATAGTTGGCTTCATACATTAAAAGTATTACAGATGGAAAATGTTAGAAAAAGGCATTAAACCAGCTTGAATTATTGTAAAAATAGGTTTGGAAAGTTGACTTTGATATCTGTTGCAGCCTAGGGGCCTGAGGGCATGCAGTAATAAAGCACAGTTCTGGCATAGTGTAAAAATCAGAGCAACTTTGCCCCTGGCCTCTTTCTGGTGTGGAAGTTTTAGTGGCTAAATTACAGCAGTACAGTAAGGTCTTTACCAAAGGGAAATGCAAAAGCACACTGCAGAATACTTTGGAATAGCTGAAAGTTTTCATTAAGAAGCAAATATTTTAGATGAAACAAGAAATTACAACAGCTTTCTGAAAGAATAGTCTTCCTGTTATTTGCTTTCATTGCTCTTTATTGTTTCTTCTGCCCCCAACTTTACTACTATACAACAGATCAACTAATCTTTATAATTTCATAAAATTGCTAATAGTTACAGTGCTTAAAAGCTGAGGCCTAAAATGTGTATTATTCATGAAAACAATGTATCATATGCTATTAGCCATTCTTTGAATGATGAGGGTTGTTCTGAATGATACCTACAGCTCCCTTCCAGCCTAAATTATCCTATGAATTTATGAAAAATGTGTAGTTAAAGTAATGATGTTTAAAGGACTAAAAAGGGTATCTTGACCTTGGTCTACATCTAGGCAGGGAGCCTACAAGTCCCAGAGATGGTGGCCATAGACCAGTATTACAGCCTCTTCCCCATGGCCAGGAGTCTGAATCCTGGAAAACTTCAGTGTTTTCTAGTGTCTGAACCTGGGAGCTGGAAAGTTCTACAGTGTGGGATGTCATGCATTGCCTCATCATATTTGCAACCATTTGATTAAAGTTGGGCCCCTTGGAGGGGTAAATTTAAACCTATGAAAATGTTATCAGACATCCCTTGGTATGTGTTACTCTGTCTTCACTGAGCTTAAAGACATGATAATGGCAGCACAAATCAGAGTGCAAATGGGGAGCTCCTCACTTTTCTAACTCAGGAAACACTCAGAATGTAGTTATGAAAATGAATCTGTACTAAAGCATTTTTGGTTTTGTTTTCTAAAATGGATGAAGTGCTAGTAAAAGAATTAGGAACAATCTAGTATTGAAATATGGAATAGGAACAAAAGTATTGCTCACTGCTTCTGAGTTGTCATATTAAATTCTGTTTAGTTTACGTTGAGTGAAGAACTGCAAACTAAACCTGATGGTCAAAGTATCGGTCAAAATTAAAGTTAGAAATTAAAAAGATGGTCTCACATTTAGATGACACCATGTTGGTGAACACAGAGGTATAGAAAAGATAAAGGAGAGATAGAAAAGAAAGAAAAGACCAGCTCTTCATGAGCATTCCCTAATTTCTAATTATTTAAGTTTTAGGGAAAAAAAAAAAGAAAAGAAGAGAATGACACTTTTAGTTTTCTATGAAATGGCTTTAACTTTTAGTAAAAATGAGTACATTCTATTTTTTGTTAAAAAACTGTGAGGATTTTCAACTGAATGAAGTGTATTTTTCATGTTTTGGAAAATAAAATTTCCCTGTGAAGAGAAATCTTTCTTTTTTCCTGCAAAAATCTTTCAATAAGGAGGTTTTAATCAGCTTCAATTTATAAGCTTCAATCACTTAACTTTCAAAACTTGTGGCCCGTGTGACATTCATTACATTAGCTAATGTGAACCAATAGTACTTCCTAATGTGATGCATTGTACTGAGCATCTCTTATCAACAGGAGATACACATATATACCTAAGGATGTATCATTAAAAATTCTCATTGTATGTGGGCTTAATACATATTTTCTGATGCAGGGACTTTCAAAAAATTTGCTGAAAAGAAATGAGAAAAGAATCTCAGTTCATCATAAAGCCTGGGTAATGATCCTGATGACAATAGAAAGAGGCCAGATTTTCTGCAATCAGTAAAACAACACATGAAATGTAGGAAGCCTGCCAATTTAGCGTGGACATCTTGAAAGACCATAGGAACAACATAGTTGTTTCAGCTAAATAAAGACATCCCTGAGCATCCTGTCTCCAGGCACCATCCTGAGGTATGCAGATCTTCCAGCGGTCTCATGTCTTCTAGACCCATGTGGTTACTTTTTATACTCTAAGACACCTCAAACTGAAACAAGTTAGAAGAACTTGGGGAGAAAGAAAGTTAACACAAGATCAGATGCAAACACTCTTTGGATCTGGGGAAGAGTGTAGCCAGACTTCTGTGACTGTGGAATATAAAAGAAAGCTTCAGCAAGTTCTGCTGACAGTGGTACAAGTCTCTGTTTGTTCTGTTCTTTCCTTCCAATAAATCAACTCCCCAGTTAAATATTTTTTTTCTTTTCTAAGCCTAGTAGCATCAGTCTTTGACTGCTCTCTTGAATAATCAAAAAATTGTTCAGGTAGTACATGCAAAAAATTGTTCTCCAAGCATTTCTTACTGATTCCATCTGTAATTACTCTACCTGATCATCCCTACTTAATTTATCATACTTTTTCACATTTATTAATCACCATTTTGTTAAGTGTTTTATGATTGCTATATCAAAGAAAAATAATCCTCTAATTGGTATATCACACACTTGACAATTTTTACTCCATTTTGAGACAGAGTTCTATTTTGGAAACTATGCATTCGTCTTATGATTGATGGGTTAACATTAGTTATTGGTTCTTTGATTAAAAAATGAGAAAACAATCCAAATGTAATAACGTAATTCTGTTGCAAAGTAAAATATTTTTCCAGATTTTTTTTATATTTTTTTATGTTTATGTAATTTAGAATCCAGATAGCTATAATTTCTGTGGTTTTTTATTTAATGATTAGAACCAGGAGAGTAACTCAGCAGACACACACACAAATCTGAATTGGCTCACATTTTTTCAGGAGCATTCGCAAAACTGATTTTGAAGAAGTTCACAAAAAAGAACAAGTGTTGAGGAATTAACTCTAAAATTGGTATTTGTGAATAAAATAAGGAACTTCTTGCATGGTCATCCAATCAAAGATAATACTGGCTGGCTCGTCTGGACAGTCACAATGAGACAACACAGAATTATAGCCAAATTTCATCTAATGTATAATAGGAGGCTTCAAAAATGTCCAGCTAATTAACTCAAATAACAAATGCTGTTCATTAATAAAATCATGTCTTTTAATGTATTTCATGACTATCAAAAGAAATTAATTTCTTTGTGACACATTTTTTCTTTTCAGGGGTAAAGACTTGGCTTAGATTTAGTCTCATAAAAATCATGGGAACTTTGGCTTTAAATGGGTGTCCTGGTTTTGGCTGGGAGAGAGTTAATTCTCTTCATAGCAAATGGTATAGCGCTGCATTTTAGATTTAGTATGAGAATAATGTTTATAACTTATTGATATTTTAGTTGTTGCTAATCAGTGTTTACACTATTAACAAGTGTAAACTTGTCAAGGACTCTTCACCTTCTCACCCTAACCCACCAGTTAGTAGGTTGAGGGTTCACAAGAAACTGGGAGGGGACACAGCCAGGACAGCTGACCCTCACTGACCATAGCGATATTCCATACCACATGGCATTTTTCTCAATATACAAACTAGGGTGAAAGTTGGCCAGGGGCCCCTGCTAGAGAACTGGCTGGGCATCTGTCTGCAGGTAGTGAGCATTGGCATTGTGCATCACTTGTATATTCTAATTATCTTATCATTATAAATTTCACTTCCTTTTCTGTCCTATTAAACTGTCTTTACCTCAACCCACAAATTTTACTTTTTTTTTTTTTTCCCTATTCTCTCCCCATCTCTCAGGAGTGAGTAAGCAGCTGTGTGGTGTTTAGCTACTTTACCTCACTTCCAAAGTTAAATGATGACAGTCCTGGCCCTGTACAAACTTCCCACCACCACCACAGGTCATGTGCACCTGACTTCATGTGGATCTTTGCAAAACTGTTTCTTGTCCAGGTCATCATAAAGCACCTCAAGCACAGTTAATTCCTTCAGGTACTGGATACCTTTCCCCATGGTGTCCCACTTACCTGGGTGATATATAACATCTTCCTTGAAGGGATAGCTTTGCTACATGCCTGACAGGAGTCATCCCCAGAAGCTGAGGACTTGTGCACCTTTTCCAATCACTTTGCCAATGCCTCATTCCCTAGAAAGTGATCCCAGCTGTTTGGCTTTCTTACCTTCTAATTCCAGCTTATTGGTCCTGTTACTCTGCTCTCATGAGATCCCACTTGGAGTACTCTGCAATTCTGGTGTCCTCAACATAAAAAGGACATGGAGCTGTTGGAGCAAGTTCAGAGGAGCAAGATAAGGGGACTGGAGCACCTCCAGTATAAACACAGGCTGAGAAAGTTGGGGATGTTCAGCCTGAAGAAGAGAAGGCTGCGTGGAAACATCATAGCAGCCTTCCAGTACCTGAAAGGGGCCTATAAGGATGCTGGGAGGGACTCTTCATTAGGGGCTGTAGTGATAAGACAAGGGGGAATGTGTTCAAACTAAAACAGAGAAAGTTCAGATTAGATATAAAGAAGAAGTTTACTTACTGTAAGGGTGGTGAGGCATTGGAAGAGGTTGCCCAAATAAGTGGTAAATGCTCCATCCCTGTCAGTGTTCAAGACAAGGCTGGACAGAACCTTGGGCCTCATGGTCTAGTGTGAGGCATCCTTTCCCATGGCAGGGGGGTTGGAACAATGATCTTAATGTTCTTTCCAACCCAAACCATTCTATGAGGTGTCATGAGCCCATCACAAATAATTCACCCTTATGTTGCCAGTCCAGATCTACCTCAGCCTGCTCAAAGTTAGCATCCTGGTCAACCTCCTGGCTGTTTTATTATTTTCCAGTGGCCTAGGTTAAACCTCAAAAATAGGTGACTGTTTAATCACTTATGCAACGTCATCTCTTCCAGTTAATCCTTGCAACCAGCAGAGAGAGTGAAAGAAGCTAAAATGCCTCATACCCTGTCAGTTAGCAGTTACTGTCCTCCTGCTGGAAAGTAGCACCTCTCTTGCACAGCTGGAGAAGGGACCATTCATCTGTACCTCCCTTGTTCTAGTTTAGCTAACAGATGTATGTTGAAGGCTTCTACTGTTTTATCTCAACTGAGATTTGTGATGTCTTTTTCCTTCTCTGTCCCCTGGAGGAGTCATAAACTAGAAAAGGTGGAGAATCTGGCTCAATAATGGTCTGTACTGGAGCCATGAGAGTGTTTCCAAGACAGTGGCTAGGAAGAGGTCAAATGATTAAAGAAACCCTCAGTTCATGCTTTTGGTAATACTGTCATGGCAACCTTATTTCTCAATTCTAAGTTTTCATTTAGGACATATTTTCCTTCTGCACACACATTTATCACATATTTTTCCCTGTAATAATGTAAGCATTTTTTCAGAAGACTTGTCCATATGTTCTTTTAAAAATGTTTTTATTGCTCTTGTTAAATCCAAGGTATTTTTCTTGGCTGGAATTTTAATTAGTGCCGTGACATAAACCTTCCTAGTGCTTGCTGTTTGTTTACTGTCCAAGGAGCCTCTATTACTGTTAAAAAAAATAAAATCTCTAATTTGTTTATGTCTTGCACAGTTTCCTATCTTACAAAAATGAGGCACTTAATTTCTATCACATTAGTTTAGGCCTAATTATACCCACCTTGACTTGTAATGCTCTTTTTCCTTTCGTTTCATGCCCTGTTCCATGCTCTCAAGGCATAGCCAGTCTTTCAGAAGGCGAAATAGGGGCTGATGAGAACGTACAGTTTTCTTCTAGAGGAATAATATTTCTCCAGACCATATTCACTCTGGGGTAACACCATAAAAGTAAATGAAATTGGAGTAGATCCACATCTGGCCCCAAAAGTCAATCAAACTACTTTTGTTTTATGGGTTTGCTTCTGCTTTTATTCCTTGTAGAACTCTTAAGTTTGCTGACTGTACTTAATAAACTGTCTTCAGCTACCCCTGTTGTACTTACGGTTTAATGTATTCCTGATGGTTTAATAACTGAATGGTGGAAGGAAGGAAGGAAGGAAGGGAGGAAGGGAGGGAGGGAGGGAGGGAGAGGAGGGAGAGGAGGAGAGGAGGGAGAGGAGGGAAGGAGGGGAGGGAGGGAAGGAAGTCAAAGGAATAATTCTTCTTGTTCTGCAATGAACATCATACTGGAGATGCTTACTGTGCTTTGTGGGATGAGTGTGTGAAGAGTGTGAGCATGTCCTCTTATGTTCTTAGGGAGGGAGGGAAGGAGAGGAGGGAGGGAGGAGAGGAGGGAAGGAGGGGAGGGAGGGAAGGAAGCGAAGGGAATAATTTTTCTTGTTCTGCAATGAGCATCATACTGGAGATGCTTACTGTGCTTTGTGGGATGAGTGTGTGAAGAGTGTGAGAATGTCTTCTTATGTTCTTAGGCACTGCTTGACCAGAACAGCAAAAGGAAGAGGGAAAGGCAGTGAACGGCTGTGGGAAAGGATGAGGTTGTGGATGGTGAGATCATGCAACTGCACAGGAGTGCCCCAGATCTTCAGAACTGACTTAATTCGGTTAAATTAGGCAATCGCTAGGCAAAGAAAAGCTGAAGGCTTCATTTCTTTAAAAAGTCCCCCACATATCACACCAAATGAAAACATACCATAAGTAGTCCCTGCTTCTACATTTTACAACAACAAAATTGAATTCAGAGCTCATAAAAATAAACTCCCCATATTACTGAGGAAAAGATTATGGATGGGAAGAGATTTCAACAAAAATGCTTCCATTGCAAACATCATTTTAACTTCTTTTCCCAGAGTGAGCCAATTAAATTTGTAAAGAAGTAACCTGTTATCCTCTTATTTGCACAACTGATCTATGCCATTCTATCAGTCCCCATCCCTGCATCTGGCCCACTAAAATACCTTACAAAATTTATATAATCCATCCCCCTTTGTTCTTTTAATTCAGCTGCAGCTACCCAGAAGTCATTTCTGCATGATAATAGGGCCAATTCTTTAGCATAAACACTAGATGAGAGCGTAATTGTGATAACCACCCTGGAGGAAAGTAACGTTAGGCCCATTTTCAGGTGTCTTCAAACACTTGTTCAAAATTGCCTGCAGACCTTGTGCAAAGCTGATCTTCGAAGTATGGAGCTTCTCTGAGGATGAAAGTGGGCACTGTTATACATAATTGAAGAGAAGGTCAAAATCATTTAAATATTTGTTTTTAATGGGAAAAATATGACTTGATTTTTTATTCACTGCAAAGAAACCTTTTGACTGTGCTTAAAGTGACACTTTCACCAACATTCACACAAGACTTGGGACCAGATATGATTGACAGTTAAAAATCCTACACATCATTGATTTTTGTCACATCATTCTTTACTGCAAATAATAAAAATAATGCAACAATTGAACCTGTTGAGGTGCTGCTGGCATTTTATCTCCTGAATATTGGTTTCTATCTCTACGTTGTCTCTTTAGAAACATGAGCTTCTCTCTTTGCAGTTGAGAGAATTCCTGGGAACTTTAAACTACACAGACTTGCTTTTTTCACTTAAAACTGAAACCTACAAACATCAGAAGACAGGAGTGCCATCTCTTCAACTACGTAAGTTTTTGTGTCTTTGAATTCAGTGTCACTGGGAGAAGAAAAGTTTTAAATAGACAATCTTTTTATAGGAAAAGTGGTGGTGGTTGGGTTTAATAAGACCATTGTAATGTTGCAGAGCATCCCACTGATAAGTCCGGAGTGGAAATGTACTGCTGATGACTTATGCTGAGCAAAGAAATTGGAAGGGAATGTTCTAGTGGGAGTTGCAGGCCTGCTGTTTTTGTTAACCTAAACTGTGCAGATTCACTCGTCTGCAGATGACAGTGAAATTGGCATGCATTATTAAGAATGACGTGGAATTGGGAAAAAACATACGTTTGTGGTTTTCCTGTTATTTTTTAAAATGAAGGATCTAGATAAAGCATTCAGACACGAGTGTAGTCATGTAGCAGTGAGAGGGAACAGTGGGATACTGGTAGTGTCATCACAAGCTTGTAACTTTGGCTCTGCTTGTGTTATTTAACACTCAAATAAGTGTTAGTGTGATACGAACCAAGCAAAGCAAACAAAGAGAATAAAAACAACCTGTGCTGGGACTGTGGATGCTGTCAAAATGGAGAAGTAGAACTTGACTTTGAAGTATCTGATGTGCTGTGCCACATCACATCAGGCAGTAACACAATTAGATGTGTCAGTCTGATAAACTGTTGGGTTGCAGTGTGGTCATTCAAAAGTTAAAAGGAATAAGCAAAGGAAGAAAGTAACAAATGCTGTTTCCTCCTCTCCTTGCATCAAGCTCCCTTCTTGTAGTTGAGCAGTTGTTTTTCAAGCAAACATGTTGAAGTAACATGAACACAGAGTCGCAGGTATAAAAAGTTTGAACAAATCTAATGGCTCCCTGTGCATCTTTCTATGGTGGAAATTAGGAAAATAACAACTCAGCAACTCAGTTATTAAAAAACTATTTAATTCCTGAGTGAACTGGCCTGTGGACTATTCAAAGAGCTTTTTTGAGGTCACACACAATCCATCAGAGAAACGGTAGTCCCTATCGCTTCTGATTCATTCCGTGGTGGATATGACAAAAAGCTGGCATGTATGCCATTTTCCCCCTTCATTCCAGCAAAGTGCAACTTTAACTAGAATGTTTACATCCTTTGGATAAACTTGGACTACTGATTATGTAAATCATACCAGTATTTAAATTGTATGGTTAGGTTCAGCAAATAGCACCAAAATAACATGGATACCTAAAACCCCCTTGTGAACTGCTGTAGATAGGGACCTGCAGTTTTTTGAACACTTTTGCTTTACTTTAAACAAATCATATCCCATTCCCAAATACCTATCACAAGAGATGTTTCAGGAAGACTGCCTTTTACTTTCAAAGATCTCTCAAGCTGCTCAGTCTTTAAATGTAGCCTTCTATTACCTTTATACAAAGAGCAGGTCTCAAGCATTTTGCTTCTCTTCAAAGTAGCACTGTTTTAAATAATGAACAGTTGCCAGGAGCAATGGCACAGGCTTATTTGTTGTTGTGTATTTGTCTGTCAGATCATTATTTCTGCTCTTTGGCCATCGCTAGCCCAGCAGGTACAAATAAATCCTCAGGGCTTAAAACCTTCCTACAATAAGTTATTTTCTCTGGTCACCTGTCAACAGCACCCTTTTTTCCCCCCTTATTTTTGTTCTGATGTACACTGATATTTTTTATAAAACCAGACCAAGCCATTGACATCTAGTGACTTTAGTTCAGTCTCTCTTTGATTATAATTTCTGCAAATAGAACTTGATGTTCTAGAGATAATAGAGTTGAAAAATAGTAGCAAAAACTATTGCTCAATATTCTTAAGAACAAAGAGAAAAAAGACTAACCCAGCAGTAAAATGTCTACTTTTCTTAATTTTTCATCTTTCTAAAAACCATGGCAGTAGAAAAAGAAAGGGTGTATACATCAGTGATGAGCAATAATAAAAACATGTCATACGCAAAGGCTATGCCTAATAATGGCACTTCTATGTATCCTGAACCTGATCTGCAGCTGGCACAAATAAGAATAGTTCAATTGAAATCAACATATCATTTTCGTTCCTGGTAGAGATAGCACATTCCATGAATCTGTGGTAGATTTTGTATACTTCAATAAGGACTTCTTATTATACAACTTTTATTGCTACCATGTTTATATTTTGTGTGGGTATTAGAATATTGAAACTATGGGAACAAATTCTGCAGATCTGATCTAGGAATGAGTCTCTACCACTCTCATGGGAATTAGTTTCTTGTGTCCGGGATTCTCACTGGGCTGGATATCAGAGTCATGAGACTTAATACATGTTTTAGTAGGTAGTAGAAAAAGAGACCAAAAGGTCACCTGTCCCTATTAACAAACTTCTTGTTTACCTGGTGACAGTTGTTTGGTGGGATAGTTTATTCAAATGGAATGTTCTCATAAAAATGCTTCTTCTATGTCTTTCATCAGCAAAGTTTATGAGAACAGAAGGGAGAAAGTAGTTCAAATGGGTAAATAGCTTATAGCATATTAAGAATGGGAGACTTTATGTTACTATGCTGCTTTGAGGTAATTTCCACATCCTCTGTTCAGAGCCCTAGCAAGGACACTGTTATGCAGGTTTATAGTTTCTTTGCACTTCTTAAGAATTTAGTTTTATTTTGGAGGAAATGAGGAGACTTCAAAATATTACTTAGATTTTGGTTTCCTGAAGCTCAGTTACTACTATTTCAGAGAAACAAAGCTACATAGGATCTTTCCATCAGCAACTGGTGCACTGCTGCAGAACACACTCACAAATCATCTGTTTCTGAAACCAGTCAATTTAGTTTTCATTTGGATTCAGTGGCTGTTCTGTGAGATTATGGAAAGATGGCATTTGATATTCTCCTATAATCTGTGAGGCTTGCAAGTATATTTTCTTTAAAGTTAAACTTTCAATGTTGTTTCAAAACTCTGCAGAGTTCAAAATCCAGTGAGCTTGTCACACAAAGTGTGACATAAACTGAATTTAGTTCTGGAAGTTATTGATCAGTTTTCAAATACTTCATCTCAATGTACTTAGAATGATTTTCTTGGTAATTAGATCCCATGAGATGACTTTTCCCTGAAAATTTGTTGGTAAGTGACACAGCAAATTCATTAATTTGAATATCCTAAACATATTCTAAATCCACCAAGTGATTACATATCTTAATTGGCGCATTAAATACCTTTGGAATGGCTAAAATAGTAATATTAATTAATGAGTAGTATCTTTTATGCTTGGCAGACTATGACACTTATTTATGTGATCAGATTTTATTTAATAAGAAAAAATCTTGACTTCTTAAACTAGGACAGTTAGAAATACATTAAAAATAAAGGTCAATTTTCAACAGAAATAGGGAAAGCTGGAATCAGGTGATATAACTAGTTCAATATTATTGATGATTACTCAGAAAACTGCCTGGCAGCTTTGGAAATGTGTAAAGATACAAAACTTTCATGAGTGTATTCATAATCGATATTAATCTTAAAAATTCTTCTAGAAATATCATATGCTGTAAATTGCACCCCTCTAGTCTTTATTTCTGGCTTTAATATTTCAGTTGTCCAGGTGAAAGAAGAAGCATTATCATACGACCAAGCCACTGACTGTAACAACTACTAAATGATAAAAAAGAATGCATCTTAAAGAGATATTATGTTGAATACTGTTTATCTCAAAAGTGTATTTGTTGAGATCAGCATAGACTATAACAATTTGTGACTAAGCAAAATATAAATTTACAGAGATTAATTGGAAATCTCCTGATCTATATTATTGCAACAGTTTTTTAAGTAGAAAAGAAATTACAGACGGTTTACACTTTGAACAAAAAATAGAAACAACAGTGGGACTAACCCTTTAGTTCTTTTAATACTGCAGCAACTGAGCAATATTTTCTGGAAGTACATGTATCTCAATAGGCAAATTATCCTCTTATAAACCTCCTAGTGACTTTACACAGCATGTCAGGAAAGACTTGGTGTTTCCTTTTCTGCCTGGGTCACATGAAAGTTCTGCACATTAAGCTGTCAATTCAAGCAAAACACTTTGAGATCAAACCTAAGTGTCACCTTCATGTCTGCCTGTTTTGAAGCTTCAGATTTTGTTCTGGGAAATAAAAATGGCTCTGAGCTTGAGAAGGAAAGAACTAACGAATGCACAAAAGAAAGAAAGAGGAGGATACTGTCTCTGTTTAGACTTCAGGAGAACTGGGAGGTGATTTCTGGAATTATTAAAGTTTCAGGCAAAATTTTAGGCCATAAGAACATGTTTCCTCACATTTCTTTAAAAATAACAAAAAAATATTGCATCGTCATGGGCCCTGGAAAATTACAATCAAAATAAATGGCAATATCACTAAGTTAACAACCAGAAACTGGGTGCTCTTTAATTGCAACAAACTAATCTACTTCTCTTCATCTATTGAGGACTGTCATATCAAGAACATCCATGTTCTGGTGGAAGTCATAGACAATTACTTGATATGGGTAGCACAAAAGCAGGAACAATTTCCAAAGGGTAGAATATTTAATGTTCTTCCTTTTAGATTCATCTAGTTAATCTCTGAATACAACCCATTCCAAAACATACATACATAAGCAAGGGATAGTGTATTTTTATCTAGACCCAGTCAAACACTGTTGCTTCTATTAGAGCTGGATATCATATTAGCAAAGGTTTGTGTATGAATATTGGCAGATGAATATCAGTAAATGGTAGTCGTGCCTAAAAATGATTTGGATGATTAGTCCAGACCTTATCAGTTAAAAAATGAATCTATAACTTATTTTTCTATCCTATGTAGAATTAAGGTATATTCAAAAGCAAATTCATAGTCCCTTTCTGTTCTCTGTTCTCTCTACATGATTATGCAAAATTTGTATCTGATGAATTAAAATTAGAAGCTGGTCAGGTTAGACCTCAATGAACTTCTAACCTTCTAGGTTAGACCTCAATGAATGAATGAATAAATAAATTGATGAACTGACATCAGAAAATTAAAAAAAAAAGAAAAGAAGCGAAGCAAGACTGGAGTGAAGAAAAAGAATCCGCAAAATTATTTTCTTAAATGGGTATAAAATGAAAGATTACCTCAAGAAGTAATCGCCCAGCTGCCATTCTCTGCCTCAAAGTGATTATTCAGTTTCCTACAACTACTGCTCAAAATGCTGAGTATAAGGGCTTCTTTTCAAGTTGAAGGTGTACCATGATGTTAACAAATAATATACCACCAATTGTGCTAGAAAACCTAAATGTCTTTTTTCTTTGAGTCAGGTTTGCAACTGATTTTTTCCAGGCACTGGTCTTTCCTCATTTATTAATCTTCCAGATTAATATTACTGTTGACCAGACATGTATCACACCATCTGCCATAATTTTTTATTACATCAAATAAAGCCAGCTGCCTCAGTACACGTAGGGTATTTTCTCTTCAACTGTAGACAGTCAGTGTATTTTCTTATATATTTTTCAAAGCTGCTGAAACTTTTCACCCCAACAATAACTGAGAGTAGTTAAGCACTGGGGAAGCAATCATGTCTAATAGAATTTTTTGTGATTTTTTTTTTTTCCCCAGCTATGCAGTTTCTATGAAAATATTCAGCTCCCAAGAGAGTCAGCCATCTTGCCAAATTATGTAAACCATGTCTCCTGCAGACAGCATTTGGTTCTCTAGATGAGCAGTCATTTACAACTGTAGATTTTTGCATTTATGCAATTCTGATGTTCTTATCACAAAAGCTGGTAGGAAAGCCTTAGGATCCTAAGATCCAGGCTAAGAAATTGTTTCAAGCCTGCCCTCTTGCATGATTGTTTCTGAAAGCTTTAACCCTTAGATTTTCCTGACATTTGAACTGGGAGGGTGGCAATGACTGAATGTGGACTGATGTCAGCCTCCATTAAATGGTTACCTGGGAAGACAAGTGTCCCTGCAAAAATGAGATGACAGTTGAACTTTCCTCCAGAGTGCTAAAATTATTACTCCATTCAGAGTCACTGAGTGTGCGATGTGTAGGTACTGAAAGAATTCACTGTAGCGTGGTACATAGTACACGGAGCTGCAAATAGGGTCATTATTCTGTTCAGAGCCCCAATGCCCAGAGTAATTAACTTCACATGCCATGGCTGAATGCTGAGGCTGAGTTCAAGTGAAGTGGTGAAGAGCCCAGCCCTGAAGGGCATGGTTGCTTGAGTTCTTTATTGCAAACACAATGAAAAAAGTAATAGTTTTTGCTACACAATGTTGCAGTGCTTCTGTTTAGGAAATGAATTTTTATGTGTTTTATGTCTCATGAATTCTGCATATTTTATTCCCTACAGTTTAGTGTAAAAAGCACTTTTTATATTGCTAAGTGACATGACTAATTGCACAAACAAAACAAACCAGCTCGGTACATTACTAGGTTGAAACATCAGGAGCCATCAGGAGGTCCCCAGGAAAGAGTGCCTATGTCATTTTGTATATTCTTTACACAGCATTATCTGAAGTCAAACACAGAATGTTTTAGCCAATTTGTGTTTTAAGATTAATAAGAACAAAAGCTATTTTGGTTTAACTTTATTTTTTAACTATCCCACACAAACAATCTTCAGCACTACAGGTATAAGATTTTAATGTATTAATTTGTGCATATCAGTGTAAATAAAGTACGAAGTCAACAATAAATATCAAGGACTCATTCCCTTCTTTAAACAAACCAGAAATCCTCCTCTCAATACCAAGCCATCAAGAATGTCTTCATTTGACTAAATTGCAGCAGTCTAGTCTGGATAATACAATGCTTTCCTACCACTTTTTGTGATACTGATTTCAATACTCAGATTTATATTACATTTTCTGAATGGAGTAGGGAATAAATAACTTAGACACCAACCACAGGGAAAGCAGCAGCCACCAGTGGGCATTTCTTGAAAGTGTGCTTTATTTCCTGTCTTTGCTTACTCATTCTGCTATCTAAACCAGGTCATTTCCATGTTCGCTTTCAGTTTGTGCACTGATAATGGTATCTGTGAGTGGATTTTGAGTTTGAGCTGGCTGCTGCCTACATTCAAGCTTCAGGAACAGACAACTTAGAAACTGAAATTATTAACAACCAGGATTTTGTTAAACTTTCCCTGTAATCATTCCTTGTCTAGGGGCTCCACTGACATACAGAAGGAGAGTATGTGGAGAATTAGGTGAGAAATAAGGGAAGTTATAGGGACCTCTTTAACAAGCTGTTTGTTGTAAACAATTTTATTGTGCTGCCTTTCTCCCAGAGGTTTCAGTGAATTGATGTAGACAATCAGCATGTAAGTAGGCATACCTGTTATTTTGTCTCCTGGGGAAGTTTTGTATCAAAAGAAATAGATGTGGCTCACAGCAGAAGTCCTCTACAATGAGTGGTGAATGCATGAGGGTTTGTCTTGCAGATTATCTTTATTACAAGCTTCAAACCTCTGGTTAGATGTCCTGATGAGTGTGATAATTGGGTAACATCTTCCAGTTTGAAAAGAAGCTGCCTAATGAATATTTTTACTATTAGAAAACTGTAATCTTTGTATTCCCATATTTGCAAAATATACCTGATGAAAAATTAGTAAATATTTTAAACAATTTTTAAAAAAGGCCTTCAAGAGGCTGTTGTGTCCAGCCTTTGCTCAAAGATAGAATAAATTGTATTTGTACTTTTTTTTTCTTTTTCTGAAAATCCTTCATTCCTGTGGAGAACTACTTCACATACTGTGAGTTATGATTAAAAAGCTGTGGTGAATTACTGAATAGTCTGTGTGTGTTGAGGAATTTAATTTGTAACCTACTGAAAAGAAACCTGCATCTATAAAACAGGTTGAAGGACAGAACTCATTGTCCCCACTCAACCAGTAGAGCCTCTTAAAAACTCTGAAAGTCTGAAATTTCAAGACAAATGTCTTTCTTTGAGGTTTTCGGGGAAGGAGGTTCAGTCACTAATCTCTGTAGCAGTAGTAACGTGACCTGCAGAGTTCTGGGTCTTTGCCCAGGGCTCCGTGAGCTGTTTAAAGTGGTTGGCGGCTGCAAATCTAAACAAAGTTCACTATCTTCTAGGATTGATCCCCACATGGACGTGGCTGTAATGTCTTCCAGGAAAAAAAAATATATCTGTAGCCTTTTCCTCAAAAATTCTCATAAAATCCTGGAGTCATGATCTGTGATTCAAACCACTCACTGAAACCCTCCAGTCTTCTGCTGTAAACTGTACAAATGTATTTGCAGGGCTGCAGTCTGTGCACAGTTGCTAACCTGTACCTTTCATCTGCCTGTCATTAGAAAAAATGCTTCTTTGCTCTGCAAATAGGATCAAACCTTGACAAATTTTTCTGTAAGCAGTAGAAATAATAGGTATTGCTAGTCTGCTAGGCAAAACATATGCAATAACGGATCCTCATGTGTATATCACGTAAATAACCAGGCAAATTATTGGACTAAGGTCAGAATACCACTACAAACACTGTTCTGCAAACTGAAAAATGATACAGTGCTGATCATGGAAAATGGGAAAAAATCAGGAAAAACCCCTGCAGTTTGATGAGTCTGAAGGGACAAGGAGAGAAGACAGACAAGAAACAAGTTAGTACTGCAGGGCAGAACTATGAGGACCCTTATGGGTGAATACAAAAATTCAAACTTGAGTTTGTTAATCAAGCAAAATGAGTTAAAAAAATATCTTCATCATTATTTTTTAAAAATTATGCCTTTTGAAGACATTGGAGGAGAGCAATTAAAATATCCAAGGAGAAATCTTCATCAGTACCTTCATTCAAACACTACTGACCTTCTCTTCCATTTACCTATTTATTGCTTCCTAGACACTTTATATAATTTACAAGGCACAAGTCAGCACTCCCTAGATCATGGGAGAAATATACACTGACAAAAATCAGTTGCCAAGCCCAGGTTGTTTCCCCTGAATGAATGAGCTCACTAAAGATATGAAGAGTGATTTGAAATTCTCCAACAGGCAAGTATGTGAAGTTATGCCAAACTGCTGCTTCTCTGCCAGCCTGGCTTTTCTCTTCAGGGTAAGTGGCAGCCACATTGAGCAGTAATACGGATAGCACAGTACTACCTAAAATGTTAGATACTTATTAGATTAGTGACAATGGGAGAAGGATTCTATGAAATCATGACTGTGTTCATTAAATGACCTCTAAAATTATGGAGAGCTGAGAGAAAAGATTTTCAGCATACAAAGAGATGTCTCCCTATATATTAATTTAAAGAAGGGAGAGCAGACAACTGCATGTGGTGTCAGATTTGTAAATCTCAAAGGGTAATGTAGGATTTCATTATCTTAGACACATTCTCACTGGATGATAAAAGAGTTACCAACAGTACAATTTTCAACAGCTGAACTATGCCTAATGGCACAGGTATAGTACTGTGTATCTTTTTATAATTTACAATGGAGTTCTGAGAAAGCTTTGGTCCAGTTGGGATGTTCTCCCTTATTCAAGTGGTTCTATTTAAGTCAATGAAATGACTCGTGCTAAAGCTTCTTTGACTTTTCATGGGAAAGGGTCTCTTGAATTCAGCTGATTGGCACATTTGAATTTCAGTGATAATGGTCTGGTTATTTATTAGGAGGCTTTTTTGGAATGGGAATACACTTATGAACATCAATATGTTTTTTGGGGGGGCATTCTATACCAGAAGTGCAGCACTATTTTATTTTAGAACTGAAAGATTGAAGACACTGATTTATTATTTGCTTTATGTCGTGTGTCTCAAGGCATAACAAAATCTCACTGGATTAAATTCTGTAAATTTCCTAATCTGAAGTTTATTTGGAACTGTTACCAACACTAATTGTATTCTTTTCTCCAAGATTCATATTTTTTTTTTAAAAAAGCTCATTTTATATTTGCTCAGATCTTTTTTACCTACTGGGAATAATAGTATGTGCAATAGAGGTGCCAAGATTTATATAGAAAAAAAAAAAGAATAATTCATAAATTTAACAACTGAAACAACTACATTTGGAAAGCATGATAATAGCTCTTAAGAGAAAACAGTTGTACATTTATGCTAACCAGCCAATTTTCTACTACTTTCCTTAATGGAGAAAGGTGTTTTTAGTGTACAGAATTCAGCTGCATGAATGACAGATTGAACATTAGGATACTAACTCATGTCAGCTTTTTCTCTGAAATTTGGACTGTGTGCCTGTACACAAGTACATCCATAATATACAAAGCAAGTAACTGATCATGCTGCTAAGTTAATGCAGGACACAATTTTAAGGGCAGTTTCGAGAAGCATTTATCATTATATATATATTTATTTTTTTTTTTAGCATTCTGGTGCTTTCTCTGGTGGAATTCTCATTAGTCTGTTTATGCCACAAAGAGAGCTCTGAAATTTAGTGACTAACTTGTTCTGGGAAGTGTGGTTGCACAGCATAAAAAAGGGCATCTGCACTCTGACAGTGTCCCACAGCTGTCTCACACCAGCATGGTGCCCCGGTAAGACTGGTATACACAGATAAAGGAGCACTTTAGAGCCTGGTGATTGCAGAGATGAGTCACAGGTGGTTTGAAAAAGCCCTGGTTCAGTGCTGAGGTCAAATGGAGTGAGAGTATTGTCAGCTTTTTGAAGCTCTGCTGGTTTGTCTTTATGAGAATTGGCTTTCTAAACTTTATCCCATACTCAGCTGTGACTGCAGCTTCAGGTTGACTAGGTGCAATATGAGAAAAGACCCAGGCAGAACCTGTATGTTATCTCACCTATTTTACTGCCTTTAGGCTGACGATATGGTAGCTCTGAAAGAGCAAGGGTAATATAAGGTGAATGTTTCTCACAACCTGTTGCCTATGCTGGAAGCAATTAAATGTCATAGGTGTTGCTGCAGGGCATAGATACTCTGAAGTCATCTGATCCCTAGTATAAAGTAAAAGGCCCATCATTTATAGATATCATAGGTGCTGCTTATGTTTGCTTCTTGCTCCTGCTTGCATCAAGATACAACTATAATAATGAGGGGCTATCACTTGAAGTAAGCCATACCAGAGAGGTCAGTAATCAGACAGAGAGGAACAGGAGAAGGAGCAGACTTACTGAGCAAGTACAGCTCCTTCCTCCTAAGCAAAGTTCAAGACAAATTGAGGGAACTTAACTAATCTCATATTTACAAATATCATTATGCTTCTGAAGAAAAAAGAACATGATTTTCATAAGAAAATATGTCTAGTAAATATACACATATCAAGATAATTTGCAGTAGAAAATACTGCTAAAATTTTTACAGTATGACTGCTACCTTCTACGTTGTGAATGTCTTCTAGATTTCCTACCTAGCCATAAGCAGAGAAAACATACTCATTATTTTAATATGACTTGCTTTCAGCTATGATTAACATGTGTTTTTCAGAGTTGGGAAAAGAAAACCCAAATCCAACAGCCCTTTCTCCATTTTCTGGAGTCCCTGCACTGATGTTCCACATACTTAGTGAGTAAAGACTTGCTCCTGAATCCAGATGTTTGTCATTTATCACACCAAAATCTGGAACTTGTGAGAATTTAAGTACTTTCTGCTTTCAGGAAAAGTAGTTCTTTCACACCAGTCAATAGGCTGACATCATAAGCGCTATACTTTTAGAAGGTATTTTACTAGTCCAACAGCATTATGCAAATTTGCTCTGTTTACTAATCTTTATTAGTTTAATAGATCACTGCATAGAGTGTGTCTGTTGTGACAGTTGGAAACCTATGTTTTCCTCAAGTACCTGTGCTAAAATTTTAATGCAAGCTGAAAAAGTAATGGTTACAGTCTGGCTTTTTAGTGGCATGTGGTAATTGTTACCGTTTAGTGTACAACGCAGTTTTACTGAAATAAGAATGTTGGATGGAAAAGAAAAGCAAGCATTTCAGGGTTGGTTTTTTTTTTCCTCCCTGTATAGATTGTAAGCTTTTAGGACATGGTGGACATAATTGCATAAGTGTTGCTTCCATTAAAGAAAAGCTGATAAGGCTAATACTTTTGAAACTGTAACAGGAGTTTGTAATACCTAAAAATAGTGGTGCCTTCTAAAGAGTTGACTCTTAGACTACTCATGTTAGTGAGTCTATTCTGAACAAATAGTTTCATGTGCCCTGGAGAATAGGTAAACAACTGAACTTTGTTTTGGGCCAGATGACAACTTGCAAGATACTGTACAGGATATTCTGGGAATCTGCCAGAGAAGGAAAGAGAAGGAACAAAAAGGTCTAAAGACTAAAGCTTTAAAGCAATAGTCAGCATTTATATGACTATTCAGTAAACAAATACTTTATCTTCTTGCAGTTACAGCTGTAATGATATAAGGGAAATGATATCATTATAGTGATATTGGAAGGATTGGTTAAACACTGAGCTGTTTGGGACAAACTACATCCTTCCTGTTTGGAAGCATTTGATATTCCTCCCATCTAACTAACATAAATTTATTGTAGACTTAGATACAATAATTTTTTCCTGAGCACAGCCAAAATTCATACTGCATTAAAGCAGACAGAATTCTTCTCAATACAAAGTTTCAAATGTTCTGCCTTTTAAGCAGGTGGTTTGGATTTTGAGGTACACGTATGTATAACTCATTCCTCCATTCAGATATTCATTTATCTGTCTCAGGACTGTGTTTGCTCCAAATATAAATGTGTATTCCTATTTTGTGTAAATAATGTGCAGATAACACTTGAGATCAAGGCTAGTTTGAGACTGATGCTGTATGTCACCATATCTCTGATCAAATAGGCACCTTTTGTCTAGAGGTGGAAGAGACCTGCTTAATTCCCATTATGTAAGTTCTGCAATTGTTTTCATCACCAAATATTTGAATTCTATCCAGAAGTGCATTGAGCTGGGTGACTACTTCATCCTATAGGTAAAATTTGTTTCCTTAACTTTCTTCCCAAGAACAGATTGCAAATAATTGTAATTTTGCTTTGGTAAGTTTTTAATTAGAGAAAGTCCTTTGCTCATATACATTCACTTGCACCTCCTTCAATAGTAGAGGTGTTGTTTATTCTTCATTTCTTCATGTAAGAATATTAAAAAGGGTTGAAGAATGTTTCTTGCACAAACAGAGGCAGATCTGCATAAAATGATCATGGATGACAAGCAATTTGGATACCTCATCAAAACGACAGCCATTTGAAAATGCAAGTTAGCCAGAACTTATGGGATAGTAATAGTCTTTGTAATTACTGCCATAGGCTTTAATCCTATTTATTAGGCTTATCTACTGCACCTATGTTTTCTCAAGTCCTATTTGTTTCTTGATTGAGGTAGAGGGTAAATACTCATATGCTGTTTATTTAGGAGTTGCCATTCTCATCATTATGTGTTAATCAGCTATACACAACAATTCTGGTTTGAAAATATGCTGCTTACAAGAAATATGTAAGCTATTTTCTGCAGCTAAATATGGGCTGATATAATCCTTTGAAAAGAGGCATGTGGCACCAATGTGGCAGGGTTGGCACATGACAGGGCACTATCAAAAAGACTTTTTTTACTTTCTGGCAAGCTACTTGTACAAACCCACTACATTTTATATTAGGCATAGGAATCTGAGCAGCCCCTGAGCAGGCAACTTGCCATTATTATGAATGAATAGAATGTAAGGAAACAAACTGTGAATGTCTATCAACTATTTCTGTAAATATCATAGATATTTTTCAGGGTCATTAAACTGACTGACCATTGTGATTATGTATAACATTCAAAGGTATTTAAGAATAAATGACAATAACTATTTGTGGCACCATGATGTTCCTCCTACAGATTTGGAAGGTTTATGTAATTAATTACATTATACACTTTATACAGCTAGTTGGCTAATGTTATTTTTGAAAACTCATAAGGTAAGAACAATGAGCTGGGCATGCTAGGAATGTCAGTTATCAAAGAACATTATAATAGTATTACAGTGAAAGCCAGAAGGCCCACAAAAAATAAATGTATTCATGTCTATACATTTGAGGAACTTAAAAAAAAATGAAGGTCTCTGATGTTTGAAAAGGAATGCCATTTTTCTTTATGAATGATGTGGTCCAAAGGAATTAACTTGGCTAGCCCACTTGCAACCTTAAAATGCTGTGAGGACTCTGAAAGACCCCAATGTCTGTTAACACAGGTGATCTTGAAGGCAAGTTGTGTGAGTGGTTATTGCTTTCTACATCTAAGTAAATATTTCAGCACCTGGTAGGTGAGTTTTCCATAAGTACACATTGCCTAACAATGTTTTCCACAGTATGCACCCAGACAAGATTATTTTTGTCTGGTATTTCTTTCTTTCCTCTCTTTTGCCATAGAACTGCAAAAAAAAAAAAAAAAAAAAACCAACAAAAGCACCACAAAAAACCCCAAAACAACAACAAAAAACCCAAACAAAAACAAAGCAAAAAAACAAACCGAAAGAAAAAAGCCATTTGTTTTAAAGCCATCTCACAATAAATTGCAGGGCCATCAGACCAGTCCCTGAAGAATCTCTTGGAACGTGCAGTGTCTGGGGGAACACAAAACCAGGAATAGGTTCCACAGTGGGAACCAGCTCCAAAGCACAGAGGAGCTGTGATGAAGCTGTCAACTTTCAGGAAAACCTAGTCAGGAAGGGAGTAAAACCCAATCTTTCCTCAACAGCACAAGGTTTCAGAAACTTTTCCTTGTCCTGAAACCAGCTTCTCAGAGGACAACCCATATTCCAGTTCCTGACCTTTGCATCAAGATTCTTTGTGGCCCAGGTCTGAAGTGCAGAGAAGCTCTGCAAGCATTTAAAAATACGGATAGCTCTCTTCCTCAGGCATACAGGAAACAGCTATTTCACTGGCAGTGAAGGCCAGCCAGTGAAACAAAAAGAGGAGCTAAAACATTCATCAGGAGATAGACAGTGCCATTCTACAGTAAATCAGGTCTGTCATGGTCCCACACTTTCTAAGACATAGCTGCAGTTAATAATAAAGTTAGCTTCAAGGAGAGACACAAGCTCCTGAAGACCACAGAGACAGTTAGGACATGACCCAGAATACGCTAGGTCTTGGAAAATGCAAGATATACTGATTTTGTTTACATGGATATGGCTTGCTTTCCACAATAACTGTAATCTACTACTTAATTGTATCTAGCAATATTCTTTAATCCAACTAGGAAAAGATGGGTGTTGTGGTTTTGGTGGTAAAATTTCAATCATCACTTGTGACCAGAGGCTGTCAGTAAATGCACCACAGATAGGTTGCAACTATTAGTGGTTAGGATCTATTGTACTACTTAAATATACAGGTTAAGCTGAAGAAAAGAGGAAGTGGTGTATGAGGAGAAGGAAATTGCTGTCAGGCTCAAAGTTAGTCTAGAAAAAATAAGATGTTAGTCAGCCTAAGTTCTATTATATCATTGTTAAATAAGGGAATTTTTCTAATGCTTGTTACAAAAATCAGTAGTTTTCATTAACTTTGAAGTTTTGGAAAATCATGCAAAACCATGTTTTGACTTTCATTTACACGTATATTTTCCCCCAGAAAATACTAATGGAAATTGTCCTAAGAGGCTACTGTAATAAATGAATATGTAATAAATAAGTTCCTTACATTTAATTCTCCTATGTATTTTGTACGGTTGTACACTAAATTAGTTCAGATGGGTAAATATATAATGAGATTTAAGCTGAATATATAAAAAAATAGAAAACCGTGTCATACAAAATCTTTCTGATAAGAAGCCTAGTATAATTAAAGCTGTAGATAAAAGGTCCTTGAATTTTGTAATAGGTTTTGAAAATAAAATACATAAGTTTTATCAACAATTAAATACTTAAGATTGTACTCAGAAATTAAATACATACCTTACTTTCAAATATAATAATATTGGACATGTTATACTTGTTCAAACCAGTCCGTAGTACAAGTTGGACAGTATCAAGTGTTTAGAGACAAGATTAAGAACTTTCAGTGGTCAATAACCTTCTTACAGGGAAAGTTTCTTATTTGATCCTAACCACTCAGGTGATGATTAGTGCTTAGAAGCCTGAGGATTAATAACACCAAGGCTAGACTTAGTTAACGCCAATGTCAGTTATCTGGAAGTGCAGCTGTTCATTGTCCTATTATTAATGCTCAGTCTTGTGCAAGATCGCCCTAAGATTTTGACCTCAGTGCCACTCCTGTGGCAAAGACTTCTACAAGTGAATTTTGTTCACATAGAGGATTTCCTGTCAGCAGTTTTTAAAAAATGCTCTCTCTCCAATTTCACTGGATGCTTCACTGCTGGTTTAGCAGACCACTTTATGAAAAAGAACTACTGGAAGTGTTCCCTCTATACCAAAGCTTGTATTAGTATGTTTATCATTGTCTTTCTTTCATTTTCTTTCTGACTAAGGTTTTTCAGCAAACCTATGTGGACATTTTTCTGAGTTGCTAATATTCTTGTTTTCTGTATTCAGAAACTGACTAGTTACAGTTCCAGTTACAGGAAGGACTAAACCCTGTAAACTACAGGAATAAGAGACATTGGTATACATTTGATATTAAAATAATTCAGACATTATGTACATGTAATGTGATTATATAAATTTGATATATATTTATGTATTAAATATTTCTGCCTTTTTTGTCTATAACTTTGCCGTTTTGATTTTCAATTAGTTAGCATTTAACATTAATTTGTGGTACATTGTTCTTATGTTTCTTATGATGAGAATGATTTTGAGCTATCCTGCTGAGGCAATTCCTCTTTTCTTCCCTGACATATTGCAATTAATTTGATGTGCAGTAAATTTTATGAGCTGAAGAGACAAGTCAATTCAACCCAGAGTGACTAAAATGTTTAGATGTCAGGTTTAACAGGACATTTGCTTCAAAGCATGGATTTGCAACAGGCTAGTATTGGCTTTATATCTTTGGTTTGAAAAGAAGGTGTCTAGGAGCTCTAATTGGAAGCTTATGACACAGATATATAAAGAACATGAAACAGAAGAGGAAATTTATTCAATTTTGACTAAGCATAGAGATATTGGACTAGCACTTTTCCTTTAAAAACCAAACAAATACTACCCCCTGACCACCCTAACAAAGAAATCAATAAAGTCATTAGAAAACAGTGAACTGTATTAAGGTTAGGTAGAAGTTCAGCTGGTTTATTTGAGGAATTGTCAATACTTGCTTATCAGAAAAATACAGTTGCATGTGATTTACTGACTGTATCAATTATATTCACAGAAACCATTTGCTATCCAATCCTGTAACTTAGAATTTTGATTTCCAGTGATGGTTCCTGAAGGCACGAAGAGAAACAACTAGCAATAACTGCCTGAAAATCATTGAATCACTGTCATTGGTTGCTGATTATCTACTTCACAGTTGAATTCTTAAGTCTTCTACTGTAGCAATACTGTTAAAAGTGTCTTGCTCAATCACTATTAGTTGGCAGGAAAATTTCCATTGGTATGAGATAGTATTTGACGGTCTCAGCATCATGTGTAGAAAGGTGAATTACTAAGTAAAAATGTGAAATTTAGGAGGAGAGATATCAATTTACCTGAATGTTGCTGAACGTCTTAGAATGAAATGTAGTTCTGGCAATGTTTACAAGGAGATTATGCTGACGATATTTTTTTTTGGTAGAAGATATTTTGCTTTATATCAACCAAAAGGTTATTTCAACTGACCTGGAACTGCTTTCTTCCATTTTTTGGCTGTTTTACCAACTTGCTCTGTTTCCCTCTACCTCCCTTCTGCATTTCTGTATACTAGCTTTAGCCACTTTTCAGCCATTTCTGGGCTAGGAAGCAAGAATTTGCCTTATGATGTGTATGTCTGACTCCCTCTTGTTATTAACTTCCCACTTATACAAATTCCTGGGAGGTCAAATGCTAAAGAATTGCTAAAAAGTTAAATGGTTTGTGAGATTCAGGTACTTGTCCATAGCTGAAGCCATTGACTATGAAAGTACACCTACACTATTGCACATGATGAAATTTATTTCCCTCACATCTCAGCGCTTTTGTTTTGCTTCTGTTTGCAAAGTTATTGATGCTTCCATTTTGTTGACTCAACTAACCTCAGTGAGTTAGAAAATATTCTTGCTAATCTCAACTGTGATTATAGCGCTGTTGCTTATGGCATAACCAATATACTAAATCTTTTAGGCATGCTGTTGTTATTTTACTCTATTATTTTAGGATTTTCTCTTGGTAAAAAGTTTGCTCTGATACTTTGCCTTCTTTCCTTCTCCATTCGCTGTCAAACTTTCTGTGAAAGAATTCAGAAGTCTGAAGGGTTTTGTCTTTCTTTTCCTACGAAGACCCTGAATAGCTTTTCTGTTGTCATACAAATAGATGACAAGCCCCAACTATTATGAATATACTAACAAAAAAGGACAAAAGAATTCACCACTGTAAACAGATCATCCTTGATGTATTTCCATCAGTTTAGCCTTGCACTGGAACCTGTAAACTGAGGTATAGCACTGAGAAAAACTTCAGGAGAAAATAGTGCAGGGGACAGGAAAAATGAACTACTACAGCTTGACATTCATAGTTATAATATAATTTGAAAATAAAGAAAAGTAAGATACACTGTTCTTTCAGGTTTTCACTAACATCTTCAGCTCATTAATATCTTCGTGGTGTGGAGACGGCTCTGAGCTGGTTACTGTATTTTGTCAGTTAAGCAAACCAGCAGCTGTAAACAAATTAGGAAAATTCAGTACTGCTTATCTGAATTCAAAACAAGAAATTAAATTGAATGCTGGCAATTTTAAATTTGGTCATGCTGTAGATAAACAAGGATAAGTAAATATGTACAACATTTGCAAATATCTGCAATATTTTAAAACATTTTCTTTTTAAAACCAAATATTTGCTCTATTTAATAGCTGTCTGTTTATTTTTGTAGGTGAAATAATTGCTCAACTCTCTCTCTTTATTAAACACTGGGTTTAGGAAAGATGAGTTTATGCAAACAGAAACTAAGCTTTGCCTATACCACATTGAATTGTTTAAAAAGTAATCATGTCCTCTTCATAATCTTGTGGTTTGTATTTTAGCTGTTAGTACCTAACCAGAAACATATATATGGTTTAGGAAAAATGTATTCCATAAACTTGTGAAATATTCTGGCACAAGCCTTTATTTCTATTTTTATTTGGTATTTCACAAGAATCATATACCCCTTCCTACATTCTCTTCCCCCCCACCCCCATCGCCCCCACCCCCCCCGCCTCCATTTTCCCCAGTCTCTCTCTCTCCAAAGAGCCATTGGGAATATGTGGATTATTGACTACATTTTATACAACAGAGACGTCACATTTTGAAGCTATCTGGAGAAATAACATGTACTTTGAAAGGTCACATTCAACTAAAAATAAAAATACATTTTATCTTAGTATTTTCAGATCTTTAACAGTATGTTCTGAGGTTCCACATCAGGCAGAAGTAAGTATATCTTTCTTTTTCTTCACATGCATCTCTATGATAAGTACTGATTCGTTTATGTGGGAAATGCATCTATCTTCCTAAGGCCAGCAGGCAGCTGAAGGCACTTCTCAGAGAGATGTGTTCACGCGAATAATACAGCAAAATACTGACATAGAAACAGCATCTCTCAGGACAAATACTGCTTATGAAAAACAGATACATTAGGCCATCAAGTCAGATTCATATACTTGCAGTTTCCTGGAACTACCAAGACATGTCAAGCTGTTTGCTAGCCTTGTTTTGAAGACCATGTATTGACTCCAATAATTCATTTTAGTAGGAAGTGTCATTGCTGAAGGCTGGGTTTTGCACTCTTTTCTCCAGCAAAACTCCCCAACAGTTTTTTGCTAATCAAAGCTAACAGAATATTATACAATAGCATATATTCACCTACTTTATCTTGTTCTCCCTCTTCACTCTCAACACAAATTAATTTAGATGTAGTGGGAAAGGAGAGAATGCTGAAAAAGAGAGGGGCAGAGCAGTGACGGTACAATATATTTTGTTAATGGATAAGAATTGTCTTCTGTTTTGATAGCTTTGTATCATAAGTTAATGGAGTATACCTTTTGTTTCCATTCTACATGAACTAAAAAATGGAAAATGCATAGAGACTGTACCTGTCATATAAGGGAGACCATTCTTTTCTTTCCATGGTTTTCCATTCCCTCAAATTTTCTGAATACTGAAATAAATGTTCTAAAAATATTATGTTTGCCAAGCCTCAGTATCCATTACAGAAAAGGCACTTTGACAAAGCACTTTTGCTATTGATTGACTGTAGATGTTGTCTAGAAGATGATGGATACAGATCTGTTTCCTGGTCTGATTACCAATATAGCTTTTGCTGAGACTCCTTGTTTAACACAATGTAGGTGTTCAACTTTTAAGTGGAAGTTTCATCACCTGTTTAATCTGAGAAACTTTAAAGAGTTCTGAAGGTGGAGAAAAAAAAATACAAATAAACAAAATAAAAGGTACATTGCACCTTTCTTGCCCTACACAAGACAATAATGACCCAACTGGGAAAAATCCTTCAAACATGATGAATTGAGGAACATTCACTCTGTCAGCCTTTGAGGGATCATGACAATCTTGTACTTTCAACTCTAATTACAGTTGAAAGTAATGAGCAGTCATCTGATATTCACACCTGGTAGAAAATTTCCTTATCTACCTGTGAGTAAGACTAGTAATTCAAAGTTGTTACTTCAAGGTGCTTCACTTTTGCCCTCAAATTATAGCCATGAGTTATGCTTGGAAAGGACAGGATGGTTTCTATATCCATTTAAACTACCAAGGGAGTGCAGCAGTAACATTAGAAACAAGATGCCTTTGTTTACCACCATCTAGAGTCCAGGTATCTTTGGACTAAAATATATTTTTAAAATATTAAGATACAATTAGTAGGCAGAATTTATATATGTAATAGCAAAGGCATGCCTTTTGTATGTTTTATGTCCCTAGGGAGTACAAACATATGGAATGCTATATATGTTTATAGTGGAAACATTTTCTTCTTTGATGTTCATAGTATTTTATACAAAACCAAAGAATTACTTCAGATGAGAAAATCACTGTGACACGGCTATGTGAATCTCTGTACTAATATGGCTTTCTGTGAGAAAGTATCTCTTTGGCTCTCGGGGGAAAAAAATAATTAAAAGATCCTGATTATATGGCTAATAATGCATTATGCATATATGCAACCCAGGATGGTTTGACAGACAATGCATTGATCTATATGCTGTTTAAAAGCACCTTATTATTTTATTCCATTATTTATAAGCAGGACTGTGTGCTTGTTTCTGCTGCTACATAGCCAGAGAGAACTGAGAAGCTGCTGCTTACGTTGGTGTCTTAGCCTACACTTTAGAACTGATTGAAATGAGTATCTGGTCAGAAAGCAGGCTTTGCATGCACTGGTAGATACCATGTACTTCAGCCTAAAATGAGAGCCCTCAGGCAACTTCAGAAGAGAGAACTACTTCCCTCTGGGAAGTTTTATTTGTTCTTTGTGTGATGGGTCAAGTGGAAGAATGTTTGACAGGGACTGTTTTACAATAGATTCCTGTTAAGCTATGGTGGTGAGTCACCATATCTATTTGCAGCAAAATGATAAATAGAGGTACTTTTCAAAGCAGCATCTCTCTCAACAAAGAGTGCTGAATTTGAAAGAGAAGGAAGTCCTCATTTAGAATGATATCAGAAGAGATTATAAAATGAACTAATACAAATTCCTAAACCATGAATTTGCTTCAGTGGTTTGTTGAATAAGACAAGATTTAAGCATATAAGTTGCATCATTGTTTTGGTTCACACACTTCTGTTTATGCTAAGTATAAGCAGAGAGTCACACAGAAGCCTAATTCTGGAAAACACGGAATTAATGAGTATTTCTGGTAGTAGCCTCCGGGGCTAGCAATGTAATTTTGATCTTGCCTTTGATTTGCTAAATTTTTTAAATGTAGTTTTCATCCTGGTTCATGCTACTGTCAGTGCATGTGAGAGCTAAATTAGCATTTGATCATCCAATGTTGCTTCCACCAGATGGAACTGGTGATGTTCAGCCTGTCCTGGGGATATAGCTGTCACAGAAGCTGTAAAGAGCCATCAATTGGTGATGGCTTTTGGTTATTACTAATATGGATCAGATTTGATCTGTGAATTGAAGTCTTATATTTTGTGTCATTAATTTGTAATAGGTTGCTGTTTGGTTTGTGGTTTTTTTGTTTTTTTTTTAAACCAATCTTATATTAAACTAAGTTGTTCAATTTATGTAAGATTTTCTATGCATGTATTACCCTTTGGTAAAAAGCTGGAGTACTAGAGTGAATTAATCACAGATCCAGTCCCATAGCTTTAGGAAAGTCAGCAACTCACCTTATCTTTCCATTAGAATGAGAGAATAGTTCAGATTTAACATACTGTCTTTCACAAGGGTAGATGTTATAGCACAGTGGACTGAGATGCCAGAAAAAAATAGCTGAAGACTGCATTAGTGTCTTAGCATGTGTTTCTCAAATGTTTTTTGTTAACAAGCAATGGCTTGTGTTCTGTTGCGAAGCCACTGATAGATTATCTATCCCGCCTCCCTAATGAGTAAAAGCTCTTGAATTTATATTACAAGACAGTTTCCTTAAAATTCCGCACCAGCAGATTATCTCTGAAGTCAACTTTCCTTAGTGTTTTTCTGATTTTATGTGTCTGGGGAGAATTCTCTCTTTATCAAAGGTCTTTTACCCCTGAGCCAAAATGTTGATGTCTGATGAAAGTGTTACAGAGCCTTGTTACATTCGGCAGCTTAAAAGCCAATGAAAACTAATTTTTGTCTTGTTGCACTCTTTTTTTTTTCCTTTCCTCCAGAGGTCTTAGCTATTGGCAGGGTAAGAGTAAATGCTTCTTTAATCTGAATCAGAAGACTTTTCACACAAGGTTTAATATTTTCTTTTTAAGTAGCCTGTTATCAATTGAAGGAAGGCTGAAGACTAGAGAGGCTTCATTTGTCTTACCAATGGCAAGAATTGAGTAAAAAATAGCAATTTCACTATACTATTGATGAGTGTTGCAGCTTCCTGTGATTAAATGTTGCATCACATGTGAATAGCAGTAGCGGGCACTTTTCTTTGAAAACTATGGCCATATGCAGTACTTTAATAGAATTGTAAACACATTGGTGATAAATACAAGGTAAGATTTATTAGAATTAAGATTTCAATTGAAAGAACAGCCAGACTAGAAACAAGGGGACTGTTACATCTTCTTTGAGAAGAAACCAATAATTATTGGACTTATGTTATTTCATGGTCGTGGGAGATCCAGGATCATCAGGTTTAAGCAGAAAGTTTTTAAGTGGTTTGCTGAGCAGCAGTTTGGGAAAATACCTCATTGTACTTACTTCCCTCTTTCATCCAAAACAATTCATAGTGAGGGAGGACATTGCAAGTCAAGGATTTCTTCCTTTCAGGCCGTACATTGCAGTGAACCACTGCATGGCAAGAGCCTGGAACATCTTAGGAGCTGCTATGGTGACTACACATCAATGTCAGTTTTCTAACTTTACAGTTTGAACTAATTTCCCACACTTCCTTACCTTCACTCCTACCTTACGAAGACAGATATATTTCTGTGAACTGCTTTGACAGACATATAACTGTTCTCTGTTTTTTATCACATGTCTTGCTGTTCTTACCAAAGCTGAAATCTGAATATTCTGGCAAAGCAACTGAAGACTGATAAGCTGGTCGAACAAACTAATTCTGTCACAAAATTAAACTATAGTGGTGAGGTGTATGTGGAAGAAACTGCTTCTATTACTTGATAGGATGCAGATTTTTCCTATGCAGGCTGTATTAACAGTGCTTTCTTGAAAAATACCTGTTCTTTGTCTCCATTACTTGTATCCTGACAGATATAACCCCAGATCTTATTGATTTCCCAATCAGGTGTGTTTCAGTTACAGCCAAGAAGTTTTTATTCTACCAAGTGTCTTAAAAAAAAAAACACCAAAAAGTACTTTTTTAAAACTTAAATGGAGAAGATGTCCTGAAATGAGTTATCAGCTTCTTATTTTTCCCTAATATTTAGGCACTCTCTGTCACTGCACAAATTTCTTCTTTCTACTTTTCACTAACATCCTACCTCTCTCAAATAAGGTGTAAATTAGTCCTCCTTACCTAATTTAGTCTTGTCTGGGCTAATGTCAATACACCTCTTTATTTTGTGTAATCTTATAATAAAATGTGTCATTTATGTTCTATTGATGTTCCGCTCAGAATTAAACTATGCATCTTTTAGCCTTTAGTGATTTCAAGCTTAGCTGTCAAGTGACCATACTAATCAATAATATGAGAGTCAGAGTCATTGTCTAACTCTTGCTGTACTTGTAGAGGGGCCTTTTAAGTCATTCTGTGTTCACTAATGTAGCTTTTGTGTGCTAATTTTAGGCACTAGTCGCGTGGTGAGATTAGAGGAACTGCATTTTCAGCTTCTATGGCAGTGTCTACTGTTTTCCCAAGTACTTCCTACTGTAGTTACTATCAGTAGAAGTGAACCAATTTGAACAGGAAAGATAGAGCATTAATACTCAATTGATGGTGGCCTGAGTGTTTGCTGTGTGCTGCTGACAAACTGCTGATGCTTTGAATTTGCATTGACTACTTCTGTTAAAATCAGATAGGCACAGTATAGTGGTGAGAATGCCAGAGGTCATCAGTGCTGGGTCAAGCCTGAGTGTTTTGTTTCCTTAATTGCAACAGAGGTCATTTTGGCAACAGCTCTGTAGCTGATAGGGCATGACAGGCCTGTGTTTACTGTGGCCTCCTGACTGCAGATTTTCCAGGTCTCCAAAAGCTTGGGTCTTGAGGATAGCATTATTTTCCTTTTTGAGCAAATCTGCTCATGATGCTTGGGTTTGCAGGCTTATTCTTATTGTGTTCTGTTTCAGGACAATATAAACCAGCTTAGTTAACTAATGCTTAGTTATTTAAATGATATATGTTGGCTTATGTGCAAGTGCCTGCATCACTGAAAAAAATGATCAAGCAAATTAATGTCTATTATTCCTACTTTTGGTGATATAAAAATTTTCTAGAACTGAAGCATTGACATAATTTAATCTGAAATGAAATGGGATTGTTACAGGAAGGCAAGTCACTTTTCTGAAGGTCACTTATTCGGGTGCTCTATCTGTAAATGACCTGTGTCATATTTCACCAGTGAAGAACCTTCATGTACAAAAGCATACTAAATGTAGGTGCATAAAGAAAAGAAAACACACCCATGAGTTGTCTTCTCTCACTGATTTTAATTACTTACTGTTAGAGATGTAAAGACCAGCAAATCAGGGTGCACATGAGTTGTGCAAATCCAAATGTCTATGCATTCTTGGAACAATTTCTTAAGCTTATTTTGCTTGTCTCTGGAGGGTAATCCTATACTCTAGTTAATAAGTCACTGAAACCTAATTCAATCAATTCAGTTAATGTTAGGAATAGAGTTAATTTTATTTAACAGATTCCCAAATACAGGTAACGAAGGTTTAAATAACCCTGAGTATTTCTTAGAAAAATATTGAAAGCTGCTAGAATTTTATTTTTTTTTTTTTGCATGTTGGTAAAGGTAAAATCTTGCCATGAGACTGCCCTTCTGCAGAGCTAAACTATAACTAAAAAGCCAGTTTATAGTAAGCTTGCCATAACACTTAAAAGCAAGCTAAATAGGAAGAAAAACAAACCAAACCCTGCTCTCCAATCATGTCACAAGGGTGTATGGCATTGCTGTGTTATGTGGGATTTATGATTGCACCAGTTCTCTTCAGATGTGGAAAAAAGGGTGACTAAGATTGTGTGATGGCTTTCGATGTGACCCTGCAGCTGTGTTTGAGCTGTTGGAAGACACTCCATTGCTGTTCCACACAAGCAGCTGGGAAATATCAACTGAGAAAGAGTTCAAAATGTCTGTCCCATCAACCTTGTGTGAATGTTATATTGGGAAATATCTTGAAGATACTGGATTTTGACATTAAAAGCAATAAAAGCTTTCCTACATTTGTTATATTACAGTGTCCTAAAACGCCAGGTGTCCAGCAGACCAGGGTATGACATGAGAACAGTAGTGACCCAATTTCATCCATTTTTTTTTCATGGAGACAATGGAAAGGATAAGAAATGGGCTCTGAATAAGCTAGAAATAACAAAATGACACATGCAGATTTAAAACAGTACAGTGAACAATATGTGGATACATTTCAGACAAAGATAGGGTCATAAGCTTCACTTTCATTATTAAATTTATACACTAACACTTGACAAAATGGACAGCTCAGTAATGCAGTGTGTGGTATAGCTTATATTTCCTTTTAGGGCATGTAAGGACACAGGTGTCTTCTCTGTTTTCCAGCAACACTGGTTTGGTAATATAACAGACAATTCCTGATTTGTATGTAAGAAGAAGGGAGGAAAAAAATGTGAATGAAATTATTAACTTTTTTTAAAACTCAAAAAGACTAATTAGAAATTCAGGCCTGCTCTTATTTTACCTGATCTGATTAACCTATTTATAATAATAATGACTTATTATGTGGCTTCTTTGAAGTTCTTTGACGGATGTCTGATCCTAAAAACAATGCCAAGTTCTGTGTACTTAAGCCTGCCTGCTGTGGGTTTTTATAATCATTATAACCAGTTCCCTGGAGCTATTCAGTGCTCTGGAGCCCCCACACTTCCCCCCATGAGTGTCTTTCAGTCTGTGACAACTCCCTTATGGTGTAGCTTCCTTCCTGAGGAACAGCGCTCTTGGGAAGAATAAAGGCTTTGACTTCCAAAATTGATAGGAGGTTTAGAAGAAAAGCAACGTCATCTTCAAAAAGACCTATGTCAGTTTGGTGCTTGGACTTCTTAGCAGAGTTGATCCAAGAGGCATAAGACTGTAGGTGCTTAAGTTTGAGTGAGGCTTGATGAGTCTTGCATGGTGCTTAAGGACAAGTTTGAATGAAGCTTGATGAGTCTTGCATTATATTTGGGTTAAGTGAGAATCGGAGAAGGAACTGTTTTTTTGGTTGTTGTTGCCTCCCCACCTTTTTCAACCAATGTAAGTAAGTATTTGTTTCTACCAGAGCAGCTGAGACCTTGGAAATGGTCATTCTTCCCTTTGATTTTTTTCTGCCAGCAGTGAAATCTAGCACTCGGGTACAAGGTGAATTCCCTGCGGAAAACCAGTAAGCAGAAGATCATACAACCCATGTGGAATATTGCTGTGTTACTGTCACGCCATAGATACATAAGTCCCTCTGTACATATCATGGACACTTTCCATCCCTAGTGCACCACTGCCTTCTCACTCCACTCACCCTTTGTCTACCTTCTGGCTACCACAGACATGCAAGGAACAGGCGTCCAAAAATCATGCTGAACAGGTACCTGACTAGGATGATTTCTGGACCCTGGGATAACCAAACACAGCTTTTCTGAATTTGGTACCTACTTCTTTTCATTGAAAAGATTATACAGATATACTGCTCAGAAATAATTTTCCAAACACAATCACAGTTTGGGCCACCTCTGAAATTTCTACTGCATGTTTTGGTAACACGGTACGGTGAAGTCTGTAGCCAAAAAAAGGGTTGTTTTTTGTTTCAAGTAGGACAGATGCAAAGAGTCAGTATTGTGGATGACTACTCCGTGTTTTTAGAGTTTTTGGCATTAAAATTTGACATTAAAATAAAATATCTAAACCTATTACAAGACACAGACTATTTTAAGACTAGGTAGTGCCACTTAAAACCTTGTAGAAGGTCTTGTTAGTTAAAAAAGAAAATAAAAAAATAAAAACTTCTTAGCTAGAAAGTCTGGAAGAAATGTCCTAAAAAGACTGAGAAAGTTTTTATTCCCTACTTGACTAGACCAGAACTTTCATGTATGTATAAATCTACCTATAAATGTTTTGAGAATAAAGCAGCAAAAATGTACATCTGGAATGAAAGTTATATCAACAAAGACACAGTCCTGCCAAGCTATTTGTGTGAAGTCCTGGCACGCATAAGATGTGTTAAGAATTCAAGATAAAGCCTCAGATTTCAACAGAACACCAATTACTGTGTATGAGATACGAAGTTCTTCTATTGTTTCCCCATGAAATATTTTTTAGCAAGTTTAGTACACGTGAAAGATATGAGAATGATGGCTCTGGAGAATGAAGGTTTCCATTTATCTGTATAACAGGCAATAAAGCAGTCAACTGAGGAGTAAGTTTCCTCAGCACAGTTCTGGAAGGAAACTTCTGCAAGTGGGAGTACAGTAGTGTTTTCTGACCTTTACTAAAAATCTGATGAAGCCATGCAGGCACTGTGAGTCCAAATAATCACATTCACTAAACATATCCTGCATGCAAACCTAGTTACATGTATTCATGGTTGCTCTGAATAAATGTAAATAAAAGACACTGTGAGCCCTCTGAATATCTGTGAATATTCACAGATAACTAAAATGGATATTATCCTCCTTTTTTATATACTTCAGTTTTCGTGCTCAATCAGCCTTTGAACTCTCTGTTTGCATTGCTACAGAGATATCCATTAGTGTCAAAACAGTTGTTTTTTTCTAGATGTTTGCAAAAGCAGCCATCTCCATGCCAACTCTAAAAGCACTGCAGCTGAAATACAACCACTGGACTATAACGATACAACAAAGCAACCGGAACTGAGTAATAGTTGTATTGCCACTACAAGTCCATGTCATGACTCAAGTCTTTTTGGCTGTTTTGGTAACACAATGGCAGGAAGCCAGTTCATTAACCTGTTTTTTTTGCTGTTTTGCTTAGGGCTGAGGTTTTTTTGTTGTTGCTATTTTTATTGTTTTTTTTCTCTCTTTGCACTTCTGTGTTTTTTTTTTTCTTGTTTTTTTTTTTTTTCCTTTTTTTTTTTGTTTTATTTGGGTTTCTTTTTTTTTTCGTTATTTGATTTGGTTTTGTTTTATTTTCTTTTTTTTTTCTGAATTACATCAGCAGCAGAAACAAAAGAAACCAGATCACTCTCTGGTTTCAGTTCCATAGTGCTTATGCACATGTCTAATTGGGCAAATGAACAGTCAGGTATTTATAAGTAGGTACTGTCTTACTGCAATCCAGTCTTTCAGATGCAACAACCACTATTCTTTATACTTAATTCAAAGTTTTAATAGAGAGTTCCAGCAGCTAGAATGCAAGCTGATTTTCCCCTTTTCCCCAGAAACCCTAGGCTAAATTATAAGACACAAATGCCACTCTTAGTGTGATTTTGCAAACAAGGCTAAGCAAAAATTAATGGCTGTCACTGGAATGCCTCTATGTTTTCAGTAAAATATGCTACAGGGCATATTGACATTTGCCAATTAACAATCACCCTGAAATACCCCAGTCTGGGCAGACAGTAGAAAGATGGCAGCACTCCCATAGTACAGCTATTGGAGAAACCTTTAATTATCCAAACCTCTCCAAAACATGGCAATGTGCAAGGGAGGGCTTATCCTACTCCACTTTCAAATGGGTCCTTTTAGATGACTTGCATTTTCCTCCACAACTTTCTTGAAAGAAACACCAGTCTCCCTTTCATCGTCCTATTTTGTGATCAATAGCCTTGTGTTTCATTATATAGGATTTAGGCACCTCTGGACAGTATTGCTATAAATCTTGACGGATGACAGAACACTAAATGATTTGCTGTAAATTTTAAGTGGCTGTATTCTGGGACTGCTGAAGAAACTCTGTAAGCATGTAAAATGAGATGGCAAATGCTAAGCAAAATGATAGTAATAAGTGAAATCAGAGGTCTGATGAAATAATAGACATACTTGGTTTTGTTACTGAATTTTGGTTTCCCAGACTGAAGAAGGGAAGTGAAATATAGAAATATTTATATTTTGCCAGCATGACAGAGTGTTGTCTTGTATCATACTGGATTAGTTACATTAAATTGCTTTCCTTCCTTTCTGGTGTTTAGACTTTGTGATCTGGGGGGTCTTGTGCAGTCCTATGTTTCTCTTTCTTCCTTTCTTTAAGGATAACAAACACTATTTTCATTTTAGAAGAAATAATTATAAATAAGCATCAAACATGCATCTTTATTATAGAAGTATATAAAATTAGGCTGATATTCAAGCCTTCTGAATATTTAGAGCTCACACCAATTTTTGATTCCCATAACTTCTCAAACTTAACTCTGATTAGGCTTTAGTGTGATTTTTGACAAGGATTTTTTTGGTGTGCGGCATGTGATTTAGATGCACAAGTTTCAAGACCGAGGTGATAAGTGTATGGCAGTCTACAGAAGATATCTTTGTCTTTAAGCACCTAAGTAGTGAATCTGGCTTCCAGACCCACGCCTAAGTTTAAGGCTGCACTTAAATGGAATAAATATGGACTTCATTAGAACAGGGCATGAGAGTCCATTTCGCAAGAGTAAATCTAACTGCATCAATCACAAACTTCACGTCATTTGCTTCAAAATAATGTATTCACAGTGTTCCATGAAATGCTTATGGCACTTCTTGCCTTGGGGACTTTGCTTCTGCTTTCCCACTCACCTGGTAAGTTCCTCTGCTTGGGGCCCACCAAGCCAAACCCATTATTTGGAAATGTCATTTGAGCAATGACATAAGAGGGAGGTGAAAAGCTGACATGAAAAGCTGCACATACAGCTAGGCTCCATTGCTCACAAATGATTTTGATAGGAACCTCTCTGATAAGAACTGCAGAACTCCTCTCTTTTGAGTAGAGTAAGATCAGTTCATGTGAAAGGGATAAGATCTTAATACCAGACTTGTGACAGTATATTTTATTGTATCCATTATTCTATACAAAGATTTGTGTTTGATTCACAACAATTTATAGCTCTTTTAAGCCAATATGACTGTGGATTTCAGTGTCTTGGTCTCATTTCAGATTTGAGTACTGATCACTAACCTGTTACACCAGTTTTATGCTAATGAATTGGACCCTAATCCTGAAATTATTTCTGCCATCTTTTCAGTCTACTGTACATCACCTGGCAGCTGCATATGTAGCTGCTATGCTATTTATGCTTTGCAGGTGTCGGTAACTCCATGTCAGAAAACAGAAAGATGCTTGGATGTATTTGGTAATTACTGTGTTACTAACAGGGTAATTGCACACTTATTTCTGTCTACAAATTACATGGTAGTCACACTCAGAATTACCATTAAAGACATCTTCACTAGTTGCCAGTGAATAATTGCTTTTTAATTACAATATAATTACATGCTTATTACTGTCTGGTAGAATAAAACACTGCTTGATTCTGTATATTTTGTGACATTGTCACAGCAGCCAGAAGTCCATGTATGTCATTCACATCAACACTGTTTGTGGCAACTCACCAAATGTTTTGGAAGTGTTTTTATCTGAGAAGAGAGAATGACTGCCTCTAAGGAGCTGGTATCACTCTCTCAGAAGTTTATCCTGTCAATAAAGTCCCTCTCAGTTAAGTTTAAAGGTGCCATGGTTTTCAAACGTCATTATGACCTCTCTTTTAAGCTGACAGTGGCAGTGTCCATGGACGGACCAAGGATAAAAGTTTGCACAGGGGCATCCACCAAAAATATTCCAGCCCAAAGCTCCAAATAACTGCACGATACTTTCTCGTCGACAGTGGTGAGCTCTCATCCAATGGTTGACTCTAAGCTGTCCTACCATAGCCTGTTTAGCTATGAATTTGAAAGACAAGGTAGTACAAAGCACCACCTGCCATGAGTTCCAGGGTTTCAGAAGAAGATGTAAGCCGAAGCTTAACATGTTCCTCAGGACTGACAAGTTGTAAAACTCCAGGATCTGAAAGTATAGAAAGAGCAGTATTTTATTTACCTAATTATGGATTATTTTAAAAGTATCATTAATCTTTACTATTCTTTGTTTATACAGAGTAGAGAACAGCAGAATATTCAAAAGATATATTATCTAGTTTTGGGGAGGTCCACCCAATAAATCCCAGGGAATCCAGTAGAATCAGGCTACATATCATGCTAATAGAAAAGCCTACTCCAGATCTCATGGAGAAACAAGCTTTTTCACTGGCTTGAGATCAGATTCTGCTAAATTTCCAGAACTTTCTCAGCAAGGGGTGTTTCTCTCACTGAGCCTGGCCGTAAGGGGCTACAGGCTTTTAGTTACACGATCACCTTGCCAAGAGTCACAAACTTGCTGAGATACCGTTAATCACAATTAGTAATTTACTGTAAGATTTTACAGTCTGGTTTATTGCAAATACAATGAGCAAATTAACTGAGGTCCAATTAATCATCAAGACTTGGATAGACTGAATTCTGCAGTGTTAATCACAGTTTAAACAAACAGGTACAATTTTCAACCATTTAAAGCACCCTGTGCCATTCAATGTGCTTTACAAATGAATGAAATTCTTCCTGTGATTCTGCACAGAAAAAAACCCACCCAAACTGAACAAAATTAGGCACTGAAGAAACTCAATCCCTGTTTTGACTTTTGAGTTGTAAAAAAAAAACCTTCCTGTTTGCTAGTTTATCATCCTGCCTAGTGGCATTTTCAGGGAATGCTTATTCCCATACCTTGCCATTTTCAATAATGCACTGATTTACAGATGTGGTTTAACCTCAGGTGGCAGCTAAGCCCCATGCAGCAGCTCACTCACTACTGCCTGGTAGGACAGGGGAGAGTATCAGAAGGGTAAAAGTGAGAAAACTTCTGGGTTGAAATACAGACAGTTTAACAGGTAAAACAAAAGTTGCACACACAAACAAAACCCAAGGAATTCATTCACCACTTCCTATGGTCAGGCAGGTTTTCAGCCATCTCCAGGAAAGGAGGGCTCCATCACACATAATGGCTACTTGGGTAGACAAAGGCAATCACTCCAAATGTCCCCATTTTCCTTCTTCTTCCTCCAGCTTTACATGCTGAGCATGATGCCATATGATATGGAATATCCCTCTGGTCAGTGGGGGTCAGCTGTCCTGCCTGTGTCCCCTGCAAACTTCTTGGGCACCTCCAGCCCACTCACTGGAGCAAAAAAGGTCTTGACTCTGTGTAAGTACTGCTCAGCAACAGTAAAAACATCCTTGTATTAACACTGTTCCCAGCACAAATCCAAAAATAGCCCCTAACAGCTACTGTGAAGAAAATTCTATCCCAGGCAAAACCAGCACAGCAGAGAGGAAAATATTTTTTTACCTCAAGTTTCAACCTGAATCTGATCTTTCATACAGGAAGAAAAGAAATATGATTAAATGTAATAGAGATACAAAGGTTTCAGTTAATCAAGGATATTGAAAGAAGAGAAAAACTTTCAGTTAACATTCAGCTATGTTTTCATGAAGTCGTTCTCATTGTCTACTCTGCTTACATTTTTTCCCTCAAGGATAGCTTAGATGAAGTTGAAATTCAAAGAGCAGTCAATAGTCACTGTGACCAGAGTCACTAAAACTATTTTCTTTTTCACATACTCCTTTGATTTCAGTTCATTCAAATCTAACTTGAAGGGCTGGCAGAATAACAGTAGGCTAAAATAATGAATTTCTTTGTTCTTAACTAATAATACAGTTTGTTTGAGGTCAAAGTTTTTAAAATGATTTAGCATGTGTGACATATTGGCAGTCTTTATTTTCAGAGACTTCCTTTTTAATCTAAAATATTGCAGTTTATTTTTGAAACTGAACTGCTAGGGTGGAGAGCAAACTGTAGACCACTCAGTGGTATTGCAAATAATTCAAAGGGAAATGCAGTGTTTGAAAGCAGTATCTTTTGCTAAAGGGCTTTTTGCTAGTAGAGAGAAGCATGAGACAGAACTACTGTCTCAGCGTAACACAGTAAAGTCTAGAGCTTGTGTGTACTGGGATTTAGAAATAACAGACCTTCTACTGAAATATTATAATGAGATTTGAGTGTTTAAATAAACAAGGAACTGATGGACTCTTGGTATTCTCAGTAGCCAACATCATACGGATAAAAAAATGCTTTCCTCATGGTCTTTTGGGATGCCTAGCATGATTTCACTGAAGTATCTTTATGTTTTCTGTATACTGATGTTTTCATTACTGAAAACTTCTTGTGTTTCTAGTGTTGGAAGCTTGGTTTTGATCTTTGGTTTATGATCCATATATTACCTAAACCAAGACACATCTGTATCATGGTTTATAAAAGCTTGGAAGTATTAACTGGAAGTTCTGTCTACTGGCAGAGAGAGAAGCAGAGTCACAGGGGCTTCCTGTTTCAGAGTTAGATCTCCAGTTAGAGGGTACATGCTCAAACACACACGGTCCTTACAATAAACTTTTTCACCTTCAAAGCTTTTTGCTGAAGCAGGAATCTTCTGTCAAGAGCATCGAAGCAGAGGAGTATTATATAGAGTGGAGAGAAGCAGCAGCTGATCTGGAAAAAGGCCCATTTCAACTTGATGCATTCATCCTAAAAAAATCAAGTAAAACTTTCATCCTACATGCTCTTGATTCATGCATGCTCCATTACTGGAATAACTGAACCTTGAGTAGTTCCACTAATCAACTAGAAACATAAAATCAAATATAGGAGGAAAACAAAGAAAAGGATGAAAAAATCTGGTGAGCTGGGGCAATGCTTTCTTCATGGGGCTGAGGCAGGAAATCTGTGCCTGCAAATTGCCTCTGTCTTACATTTATGCCATTTGAACAGTTGCTTAAGCTTTCTGCACTTCAGTACCTTAGGACAGCACTGGGGTAGCAGTTCTTTGCTTCCCTTTTCCACCCTCTTTAGCTTGTCAGATGTCTGGCACATGGGCTCATCACTCAGTATCTGTTTACAACATTCCAGTTTTCATGGGGATGTCTGGCTGGCACATAATTGATGCCAAAAACACAAATCAGAAGTGTTTTACATGGACCTTTCCTGTGTGACCAGGACTTACAGCAATTATATATGGCAAGCACAGTGTGCTACCCTCTCATTCCCTCTCCATGCAACCTTTGAGGCCAGTTTCTGCTCATTTGATGAGCTGTCTTAGCATATCATTAGGAGTCCCCTTTAACTCTATTTTGATTTGATCTCTTTATGCCTCTGAAGACAACTACAGGTTCAAGGTTTCCTGAAGTTTTTATGCATATAGACCTGGCATTTTACAGATATGCAACTTTATCTAAGCACAGTATTGCAAGCTTTCCTTTACCTTGTAAAAGAAACAAAAAGGAGAATAGCTTATAGTTAGGCTAGTGTCATGAATAGAGCAGATTTGGGGTTTGATATTACCATTAATAGAGAGTATTATTTACTTAACGGTGTCTGTGTGCCGTATCCGTACATGTTCTGGACAGAAAGGTGGAAAGGACTTTTCTGAAGAAACTTGGTGTGAATGGAGTTCTCTGCAAAATACAGATGTATGCTGCTTATGCCTGTTTTATGTGTCAGATTCTGTATGGGGAGATCTTGAAAACACAGCTGGAGACAAAGAGCAGCATGGAAAAGGGAACAGTATGAGTAAAACTACAAAGGCACAAGCGACTGAAGAAGTGCATGAGGAGCAGCTAGTTTGGTAGTCTGTATTGTGTGAGTGGGCAGTAATGGGAGGAGAGAAAATAGTGAAGGAAAACTGGAGGTGAGGATGAGTGGTTTTATTTTTAATTGGATGGCAAATTCAGGAGAAAGGTGCCAGCAAGTGGCACCCAGGCAGCTATTTACTTTCATCGTGCTCTTCTCACCCTGTTCAAAATGCTACCCATCTTGACCAAACGTTCAGAATTTCTTTTACAGGTATGTCACAAAGACACACACATCATTTGTCTATAAATTGAAGCTTGCCTATGTTTTTTATTGTAACTGTGGATTCAGACGCCATAGAGGAAAAGGACACGTTGAAGTTGGTGCGGTACTGGAAGAAGCTGCGCAAAGAAGTGGTGAATGCTCCATTGCTGGTAGGGCCAGGTTGGACAGAGCCTTGGGTGACATGGTCTAATGTGGGGTGTCCCTGCTCATAGCAGGTGAGTTGGAAGTAGATGATCTTAAGATCCTTTCCAATCCTAATAATTCTGTGAATGCACACACTGTACAAGAACTCATCACAGCCAACTAAAGTCTGCCTAACAAGGACTGTTACATCTTATTCAGAAAGAAAGAATAATTTCAGGCTTACAGCATCATTTTAACGTATGTCTAAAATATGTTGTGACTAACCACATGAAAAGTTAACATTTATTGTTGAATAGGTGGACTTAGGTAGGCAGAAGAAAGAATACATTTTCAACTAGCAAATAATTTTTATATTAGCCAAAGCAAAAGCTTCATAGCAAATGTATGTAAATCACTAACTTTCAGGGCACCGAGGGGAATGTACTTCATGCTATAACTTAAATACTAATGAAATCAAGTGAAAATGATAGTCATTAGTCAGCTGTGCCTTGATAAGTTTCCCTGTGGACTGATATAAATTCACCATTAGAAATGGATTCTCTCACAGTCCACAGTGAGCATTTAATCCGTCTGTAAAGCAGATTTAAATTTGATGTTTAATATGTGGGTTTTTCATTTCAGGTCTCTTATGTTTCTATATTTGCAGCTTGTGTTTAATCTTTTTTAAGTCACTCTAAGTTTTTTATCTGCATTCTCTCGGTTTTATGTGCATATTATTGGCCTATGTGAATCATACAGCCACAGGTATTAATGATAATCAGTAGAAGCGAACTAATTAGCACACAGCTCAAAATAATCATGTCTCTTACAATCCAAATGACCTACTTTAGTTTCAGTTCATAAAATGAATGTGTTACCCAATAGAAATTTAGGAGCAGCATTTTGAATAGTATTCAAGGAAAGGACAGCTATAAACATTACTCATCTCTTCCCTTAGATGAAAATAATTTTGTGAGCATCTGATTCTGACAGATTATTTGAAAATAAATCAGAAGAGGCTCACAAGTGTGTGCACACACACACATTCACGCATGCAACTTCTGAAACCTTAGCTGAGGTAATTTGAGAGGAGTGAGAAGTGAGACTCTTGCTGGCATTCCTCCGAGTCAAATCCTGCTGTGCGACATCAGGAGCATATGCTACTCACTCAAGTTTTGTACTAATGCTAGCTCCTCATTTCCTTACACTTCTGTCAGGTCTACACAGGAAATGCCATTGAAGCTCAAGCGCCTTGATTTGAAAAGAATCTTTACTCAGAGAAAACTCCCACTGAAATGAATGGGAACTATAAGAGAATGGAAAATTCATAGAATCATAGAATAGTTAGGGTTGGAAAGGACCTCAAGATCATCAAGCTCCAGCCCCCCTGCCATGGGCAGGTACACCTCACTCTAAACCATATTACCCAAGGCCTCATCCAACCTGGCCTTGAACACTGCCAGGGATGAAGTATTCACAACCTCCCTGGACAACCTATTCCAGTGCCTCACCACCCTAACAGGAAAGAATTTCCTCCTTATAGCCAATCTAAACTTCCCCTGTTTAAGTTTTAACTCATTACCCCTTGTCCTATCACTACAGTCCCTAATGAAGAATCCATCCCCAGCACCCCTATAGGCCCCCTTCAGATACTTGAAGGCTGCTATGAGGTCTCCATGCAGCCTTCTCTTCTCCAGGCTGAACAGCCGCAACTTTCTCAGCCGATCTTCATATGGGAGGTGCTCCAATCCCCTGATCATTCTCGTGGCCCTCCTCTGTACTTGTTCCATCAGATCCATGTCCTTTTTATGTTGAGGACACCAGAACTGCACACAGTACTCCAAGTGAGGTCTCACGAGAGCAGAATAAAGGGGCAGGATCACCTCCTTCGACCTGCTGGTCACACTCCTTTTGATGCAGCCCAGGATACGGTTGGCTTTCTGGGCTGCAAGCTCACACTGCCGGCTCATGTTCATTTTCTCATTGACCAGTACCCCCAAGTCCTTCTCTGCAGGGCTGCTCTGAATCTCTTCTCTGCCCAGCCTGTAGCTGTGCCTGGGATTGCTCCGACCCAGGTGTAGGAGCTTGCACTTGGCATGGTTAAACTTCATGAAATTGGCATCAGTCCACCTGACAAGCGTGTCAAGGTCCCTCTGGAAGTTCATAGAACTTCTTAGCAATATTGTTCTATGTCCAGGAAGTTCATAGAACTTCTTAGCAATATTGTTCTATGTCCAGGATTTCTTGGTTTACTACTATATGTACATAATATTTAGTATTAGGGAACTGCCAGACTGTAGAACAAAGCCCAGCAGTGGTGTCCCATGTGCACTCTGCCCTTTTATAGCTGGAAGGGGAATCTCCAGGAGCAATAATTACTGTGGGCTATGTGTTATGTAACATTATAGATTATAAATCATAATGCTGCATAAAACCAAACCAGTGAATGAGCTCAATCATGGAGTACTGGTTATTTGTGTGCTTAATAATCAGTATGTTCCCTAAGTTTTGGGTCAGACCAGCCAGCTTTCTGATAAAAAAACCAGCAATGTTTCAGGGCACAGCTATATCTTCCCAGAAGGCAGTATGAACAATAGAGCCCAAGATTTAGTTGTCTCCACACATCCAGAGTAAATTTCAGTCTCTGAAATGAGCTTTTATACCTTTGCTTTATCCTTAAGCATGCAAAACCTCAGCCTTCCATTCTACCAGATTGGTCCTTTTCTTTATTTATTTAACACAGATTCACATTAAATTACTTCTTTCAAGTCAGTCTTTCTACCACACCTCCCCCTCCTTCACCTTCACACTCCCCCCCGCCCAAATTCTTAAAAATTTATAAAAACTACTTGTGATAGTGGATTTGAAGAAAACCAAATATATGACTATACTGATTATACTAATTATGCTGGACAGGAATTATTTATCCTGTCCAGCAGGATGTTTTTTATCCATTTTCCATATCATAACAAGACAAAATAGTGAACATCACCCTCATACACAGTTCATGAAATTGTTACATTTGAACCCTACCAGCATGGCAAAACCAGGCACTTTTTGTGTAAATCTATTGATTTAGACACCTTGGACGAATTTTGAAAAAGTCTGGCCTTTAACCTAGGAGACTTTGTTTGCAAAGGTGTAAACCTTCAACCTGTTGCTATTACTACTAAAATTAGTAGCTCAGAGCAGTAAACAATTTGCATGTAAAAACCCATTGGAAAGCAGTAAAAAGAAAGAGAATATAATTTAGATCAGCCAGAGCTTTCAACACTGTCCTAATTTACACAAGACTTGAAAAGAAGCTGCAGGCTTGGCATGTAACTCCACCTTCTTGTCCTGACATGCATCATTGCTGTCATGCTGTGCAGTCTGTCATCTCACTTCCCCAGGGCTCCACCTCCTTGGTGTTTGTTTCCCACTCGAATCTTTCACAGTGGTCTGGCCTCTGCCCTGAGGAGTACAGTTAGGTGGGAAAGCGTGGGGTAAGGAGAGCACTGAGTGCTTCCAAAAACCATGATGAATGTGCCACTTATGTTCAGTTTACAATTAAACGATGTTGAGGCTAAGTATGCCATTTTATGACATATTTTGTTTTCACTGTTGGTGAGCAGGGAGTGAAGTGAAATTATTAATTTACCCTCTAAATCCAAAACAAATCTAAAAAAGCAAACCTAAACTTTTATGTGTGTGCGTGTAACTGCTCTTTCTAACGAATCTAGATCTGCTGTCTAATAATTTATGCTGGCCTAATGTTTGTTTTCTGGATGAGTGTGTTGGTCTAATTCCAGAGGCATCTGCCTGCAAAAATGCACAAAAAAGAGAAGAGTGTATTAAGCTTAGCCACTGCTTAGCAAATACGTGAGAGAGAAAACTTTAGGTCAGATTCTGGTTCAGCGTTGTGTACTGGACTTAAAGGACTAGTTTGACTTCTAAGACTTAAAGCCCAGAAGCAAAACATAAGAAATAACGACAACTATGCAATAAGGAGTGCTAATGACAGCTCATTCCTCAGAAGAGGCTATCAGGATTTTTGAGAGCCCAGTCCTCGCTGTATGTGAAGAATTTAGTTCAGGGAATCTGAATCTGGCAGTTGAAAAAGGCTTTTGTAGAAAATGAGTAAGTAAGCTATTGTAGAATCATTGAATAGTTAGGGTTGGAAAGGACCTTAAGATCATCAAGTTCCAATCCCCCTCCCATCGGCAAGAATACCTCAGACTAAACCATGTCACCCAAGGCCTCGTCCAACCTGGCCTTGAACACTGCCAGGGACAGAGCATTCACAGCTTCCTTGGGCAGCCCATTCCAGTGCCTTTCCACCCTTACAGTAAAGCACTTACTCCTTATATCCAACCTAAACTTCCTCTGTTTAAGTTTGAACCGGTTACCCCTTGTCCTATCACTACAGTCCCTAATGAAGAGTCCCTCCCAGCATCCTTATAGGCCCCCTTTAGATACTGGAAGTCTGCTATGAGGTCTCCACATAGCCTACTGATCTTTTAAAACAAAATAAGGCACTGGAAAGGTAGTGACTTTGTTGCTACTGATGACATAAGCACATTTTATTTTAAGAGGGTTTCCATATGAAAACAATTCATGTTCTTGAACTCATTTCAAACTATAGATAACTACAGCTCTTGATATTTTGGTTCAGGGCGATTAAAGTGTGATCATTTTAGAGATTATAGAATAATAACTTTGGTGGTATATAAAATCATAGAATAGTTAGGGTTGGAAAGGACCTTAAGATCATCAAATTCCAATCCCCCTGCCATGGGCAGGGACACCTCGCTCTAAACCATATCATCCAAGGCCTCATCCAACCTGGCCTTGAACACTGCCCAACTTTCCTGGGCAACCTATTTCAGTGCCTCACCACCCTAACAGGAAAGAATTTCCTCCTTATATGCAATCTAAACTTCCCCTGTTTAAGTTTTAACTCATTACCCCTTGTCCTATCACTACAGTCCCTAATGAAGAGTCCCTCCCCAGCATCCCTATAGCCCCCGTTCAGATACTGGAAGGCTGCTATGAGGTCTCTACGCAGCCTTCTCTTCTCCAGGCTGAACAGTCCCAACTTTCTCAGCCAATCTTCATACAGGAGGTGCTGCAGGGCTGCTCTGAATCTATTCTCTGCCCAGCCTGTAGCTATGTCTGGGATTGCTCTGATCTGGGTGTAGAACCTTGCACTTGGCACGGTTAAACTTCATACGGTTGGCATCGGCCCACCTCACAAGCGTATCAAGGTCCCTCTGGATGGCATTCCTTCCCTCCAGCGTATCAACCGAACCACACAGCTTGGTGTCATTGGCAACCTTGCTGAGGGCGCACTCAAACCCACTGTGCATGTCAGCAACAAAGGTGTTAAACAAGACCAGTCCCAACACTGATCCCTGAGGGACACCACTTGTTACAAGTGTGCAGCTGGACATTGGGCCATTGACCACAACTCTTTGTGTGCGGCCATCCAGCCAGTTCTTTATCCACCAAGTGGTCCATTCATCAAATTGATGTCTCTCCAATTTAGAGACAAGGATGTGGTATAGGACAGTGTTGAATGCTTTACACAAGTCCAGGTAGATGACATCAACTGCTCTACCCCTGTCCATCAGTTCTGTAGCGACATCATAAAAGGCCACCAAATTGATCAGGCAGGATTTCCCTGTATATGTATATATATGTATATTTATCAATAGTATCAATAATAATATACTGTGTTTTAACAAACAAGACTTCAGGTTTGATGTAATTACTTTTCTTGGTGTATTTCAAGAGAAATAGTGATATCTAAAATGTTAGACCTCAGTCTCAGTTCCTTTTGACAGCATTTCCCTCTTACAGAGCTGTAGTGCCCAGCATGATTCCTGAGTGGAACGTTGGTCTTTCCATCCTCACATACCTCACATGAACTGGAGTAGCAGCACCAGGGGGTAATATGAAGCTACAGGAACCATATGGGCATCTGGACACAAGTGGTGAAGCTAAGGCTTGCTGGGGAGATACTTATGGCCTCTAGAATATCTCTTCCAATAAATTTGAGTTGACAAGGTACAAGGTCAATGTCTTTAGCCTTTTTCACAGAGAGAACAGGTTCTCCTCATGCCTGGGCTCAATAAAAAAGTGGAAAAAAAATGATGTCTAAAATTCTCAGGAATCATCTGCAAAATGCTCTCTCTCCTTGCTCTCCTTCATTACCTCAGGCCCTGCACACAATCTGAAATCAGAATTTACTGTCATTCTGTTGATGATTCAGGAGGCAGTGACCTTTTTTCCCAGAAAAATAATGAGTCATCAGCACAAAGCACAGTAAAAGGTGGTCTTTGAGTGACCCTTTTTCCATATCTAGATATTTATCTAAGGTCTGTGAAATACCTCATGAGCATTAATGCCTATAAATTAACTGGCAGAAGGTGTGTTGATACTTCGAATCCAGAATAGATTCCTGTTGCCTTCAGTGGGATCAACTCTGCTTTAGCCTTCAAACCTTTTGGTGTGTTTATTTAGCTGATGAAGACACACTTATTTTAGCAATATTTAGCATCATGCTGAAGGTCCTGCAAAAGCACTGTGGCAAATCTAGTAATGAATGCAGAAATCTTAACTCCCACACCTGTGCTTCAAATACGTTTTCTCGGTATGCTCAGTGGATGTTACTCAGACAACTCATAAGAAGCAGATGTTTTTGTTGGAACTGCCACTTTTCTGCCAATATCATCATTTCAATGCAATGGTTATTTGAATAGCACAAATGAGTGGGAGCCATATGACCTCCCTGTGCCTTTGTTACATTTGTTTGAGAGTTTCCTTTCTGAATTTTAGCTTGAAATTGTATTTTAAAAGCAGCTTGTGCACCATTCATAGTAGCACAGCAGCTATTAATTCTGACTGCCCTGCTTCTCTTTTTCTCTTCTCTTTAACAAGTTTTTCACTAGCTTTCATCAGTGCAGATGAGGCCTGGAAAAGATTTGTAAGGCTCACTCATTAGACATATTTTACTTAAATGGTAGTGCAGCTTGTCATGGTGCCAAGCCAAGCAATGCATACAGGTGAACAGCACAGCCGGCAGTGATGAGAGATGGGAGCTGGGGTTTGCTCACTGTTCTGCCTGTCCTCACAGTGCCACATGCTTCGGTGATTAACCCGCATTACTCACACAAGGCTAGACACATGGAGAAGGCTCTATGGTAGGTAGGATTCAAGCTTATAAATCCTAAAGCTTTAACCTGAATTATGCACAGCTAACCTTAAAACATAAAACATTTACTTAGGCACACAGCTCAGGATCACACTGTTTGCTATGATTTGAGGGTCAAAAGTTTTCTTTTTCCTTGTGCAGTGACATAATTTGATACAATAATGAAATGGTGTGTGTTGCTGGTTATGTGTGTCTGTACATATACCTTTATACATACATCTGTGTACATATTCTGTAGTATATGTGCGTGTGTCTGTGTAAGGACAATATAGGAACTTACACAGAAGTGTGTGTGTATGCAATTTATGCAAAGTTCATCAGATTTCTCTGAAGCTTTGTGAAATACATGTCTTTTTATCTTCACTAAGCTCAAGGACAAAAAAAAGAAGATCAGTATGATACCTTTTTTTCTCCAACATGTTTCTGATGGAATAACACAATGTGAATGCTGCTACCAGTTGACAAAAAATTCTTACACATCTGGTTTGGCCATCTGACATTCAATAGTGTATATCTGTTCACTCTCCCTTTAACCTGCTTCATCTCTTTGCTTCCCTGTTATTCCAGTATGTGTAACTTATTTGGTGCACTAGAAAATGGAGCTAATGACCTTACCAGTGTTAATGAAATATAAATATTAAATAGAAAAAAGAATAGGTGTATAAGATATTTTAAAGGTATTGGAAGAATAAATGTGTCCCTTACTAGGTATTTGTCCCTTCTGCAGCCCTCTAAGATATTTTATTTTTCTTTCCTACTTTGTTTTTTTTGAAGTTCATAACTTTAGACCTCATTTGCATCAGAAAAACTGCAATCGTATTAAGGAAAGGTATAGCATAGCTTTATTCCTAGATCAAGTAAACTTAAAATTTGTTTAATTACATCTCTTTTTACATTAGATATGCTTAAAAATTCTATTCAAACTATAATGTCATCATTAAGGCTCTTTCAGCATGGCAGAACTGACAACAGTTAGTTACAGTATGTAATTAGGACATATAAAAATCTTCACTATAAACAGAATTTTAATACCTACGACATCATCAGAGGAGAGATTTTATTTTATGGACTGCTTTCATCCTATTTTGAACATCTACCATGAGCCGTTGTTTTTGCTAATGTGTAATGAAACAATGACAAGATCAAGTCTACTGGCACCCAAATTGTTTCATATAAGGAGCCGTTTTGGGCTTTTTTCCCCAGCAGCACATGGTTCTTCTTCAGTGCTAAGGCAATGCTGCAGTAGTTCTGATACGTAAGATTAAATAGTTTAGACAATATTTGACTTTTATTTAGCCACTCTCTGTAATTTACTTTCCAGTACTGATTTATTTCTTTTCACCAGATGTGAAGATAATAATAAAGCTAACTTTTTTTTTTTGGAATAGATAGGTAACAGAAGGGTATTCTTTATCTTTCTGTCCATATGGATTTAGCTAGCATTAATTTCCATTTGTAATCCTGATTGGAAAAAGCATACACAGAAATCTCATCCTTACATTGCTCAGTATTCTTACTATAGTTCAGAGGTGTCAAATACTATCAGCTACTAAATTAGCAAGGACATTTTCACTGAAATTGATTTCTTGAGTCTTTGGAATCCTTGAAATCACTAGAAGTCCTTGTTACTTTTCAGGTACCTTATTAATCTTTATAGGTTTGCATTGACACTGTCGGCTGCAGCTTTCTTGCTATGCTTTCTCAGATGTGAACAGACCACAAAGGAGCAGGGATCCACTTCTAATTCAAGAAGACCCTATATCAGGTCTCTAAACCGAACAGAAAAATCATATTAAAAGCAATCATAATCATGAAGTGTAAATGAGACATAGGGTGCTGAATTATTCCCTGATAGTGTCTGTGCCGATCTCACTGTGACTTATTTTTGCTTGTCCTTAAGCGTGCTTTAAAATCTAATAAAGAAGTTCAGAGCTAGGTGAGTGATTTTTATCAAAACTCAACATCTACAAAAAATTAAAAGTGAAAAAATAAAAAAGGAAAAGAAAGAAAGAAAAAGTATGGAAAAAAAGCTTGGAACAAGGAGTAGGGAGACTGGTAGAGGGAGGGAAGGAGGTGGACTGCAATTGTATGACCCCATTTGCAGGGAAACAAAGAGCAATCAATGTAATAGCTGTATAAAGCAGTCAAAAAAGGACAAAGACTGCAGTCTGACATCTTTTATGCCTGAGCCCAGGTGGAGCTATAATTGGCAGTCCCAGCTTGGAGATGAATACAGTGTTAAAGAGCCCTCCCCTTGGAAAAGCAGACAAAGAAGTGTCTTGGGTTTTTAGAAGAATGGTCAAAGAATGCCTCTAGTTTTTTGGGGGCTGGGCTGGGGAGCGGGGACAACAAAAAAAATGTCAAAGTGGTCATGGGGGGATAAAATCTTGGCATGTTATGAAATGTGTGGCTGTAATCTGTGAATTCCACAGCTGCTTGAGCTCCCTTTACCTTCCTGCTCACAGCTCTTACAGAGCTGCAAAAACAGTCAGCTAAAGAGTGCATGACATCCTCACAAAGTGTTGCTGGCTATATCTGCTAATTCGGGTGCCAAATACTGACCTCTCTGTTCACAGTTAACAAGGATGACAGAAAATCTGGGCAGGATCAGTCATGATCACTGACATTTAGATTTAACTAAGGCAGAATGGTTGCTCTCCTGCTACACAAGAAAGAAAAGGCATTTTGACACTGATTATCTTCAGCTGCTGCTCAGAATTCCAGATATAAGGCCCCTTCCACAAAGAAGTACACACAGCCTTTGTGTTGAAAATATTGAGAATATTAAATATCGGGCAGACAAGTAAAAAGTATTTATGTCCTTTTCAATATAACTTATTATCAGTACTTTGCATCTCTGTTGTTTCCTGGTTTCAACTTTGCAATTTTATTTGTTTGTTTTTATTAAGTTCATGAGGTGCCTCTAAGGTACAGACCCCAAAGTACATAGGTTTGCTAATAAAGAGTGCTTTATTCCTTATCTGAAAAGCAGCAATGGACCTCAAGGAAAATATCTGAAAACGTATGAAAGACAACAGCTAGAGAATAAGAACAGCATTTACAGTGTCTCCTAATAAACTACTTAGGAAATAACTGCAGTAAAATTAATCAGACACCTACACTTCAAATTAACCAGCAAAAAATTCTCATTTTCTTTTCAGACACCATATGCAAGTGTGTTTAACTATCATTTACTCAGTGGGGGACATGGATAAAAAAGGCATGTAATATGAATGTCTTGGTTTACTCCTTTCCTCTGACCAAGAATAAATGAGGAATAAAGACTTCTCTGAGATAGTTTGTAGTCATTGACCTTCTGTTTCACGTTTTAATTGGAATCATGGGTGGAATTTTTTAAAACCTCTGGAAAATTCAGCTAGTATTTGTTGATCTTCCAATAGAAAGCCTGTACATTTTTGACCTTAGAAGGCCTTTTAAAAGTGTTACTTTACACATGCATATATGTGTGTTTGTGTCTGTGTGTGTGTACATGTACAGCACACCTTAAAACATTATGTAATGATCATATTGCATCTCCTCCAGTGTTCTCTTGCTAGTAGTGGCCATCAGCAAATGTTCCCTTGCTAGTAGTGGCCATCAGTAAGTGCAGCCTGAATGTGATGCTTGCATCTAGTATTTTCCTCACATAAAGCGTTTTCAGCTTAGAGCATTTACTGGGATAGATGTGGTTCCTGTGTGCTTAATAGTACTTGCTGTGTTTATCATTCAAGTATTTGTCCAGTGTATTGCTGAACACATGTAAACTGTTAAAAATTACAAAGCTCCTTCCAAAGGAACCAGCATGCTTTTGGAATTAAACCCATCAGTTAAATCTTGCTAGGATTTAGGTTGCAAAGTCTTGCAAAGGGGTTCTTAAGAAGCTGGTCACTGGTTTCCATATAGTTAGAAAACAGACCTTCCATCAAGTCCTAGTGTCACAGCCAGTTGGCAGGGGAAGACTGATCACACAGTTAATATTAAACATCTGTCTACCATTCCCTTCCAATGACACCAACAAGCACCAGATATCCAGCATCCACATAGCAATCTATTTTATCCTTCAACACAGGGTCACACCACATGTATTGCTTACTGGGAAGACTTCTTGTCCCAGCTAATTTCAAAATACACTTGAAAATTGTTAGAAACTGTTACTGTAGAATCATGCAAGTTGGCTGAGTCAAAAACATGCCAGGAGTGTTTCTAGAATCTTAATATTATAGAAGAATGAGTTCCCGTGTTCAGGAACAGGTCTAGGTACCTTTAATTTACAACTGTGGTTGCAACCTCAGAAAAGCTGTAACTGGTATGGTACTGTGCTGTACTTCTGACTGTGCTGTGACCTTATTTTATATAGCAGAATAGGTGTAGGCAAAGTCATTCCTCAGCTAGCTTCCATGCATGTGGACTCTTCACAGATCAGTCTACAAAAGTAACAACATCTGGGAACAACTCTTTTCTCTGCCTGAGCTTCTCCTGAGTGCAGCAATAGTTGGGGTGTCAGCATGCCTTCATTCTGTTCCCATTTCTGTTTTCGATCAATTAATATATATTTATCCAGGTGTAAAAAATAGGATGTTAAACATAAGTATCTAACCAAATGCATAAAACACGTGTCAATCTTCTGATCTTCTAAATGGCATTGCTTGCAAAAACAAGAACAGGGAAAGAAGAGTAGGAGCTGATACAAATGGAGATGTTGGTAAGCAGCCTAAACATTGCACAGGCATAGACCACAGCCCTTGTGTTCACCTCAGATATGCACAGCCTGATTTGAAGGGTCAGCTCAATGAATTCAATCAGACATATCTGTTTTAAATTCCAGGGCATTTTGCAACAGGTTACTTGATTTTTTCTCTGACTCACTTTGCTACTGGGCCTTCTATGATTGCTAAGCCTGAATGTCAGCCTGCACTTGTTTGCTTAATGTCATCCATCAGTTATAAAATGGCATCTCTCATTGGAATCAATGTAACCAGGTTGATGAAACTTACACCATAAACAACAATTATAATGAAAATTAAGGAGAGTTTTCTAGTGAGTATATACATGGATAGTGATTTAAGACTGTCACTGTCACTCATCTTCAATTCCACCTAGCTCGCTAGGCTACTTTTTGCAACCCATTTATCCAGACTTTTCTCCAGCCTCTTTTCCAACCCTACAGGTATAAAATAGGATAATGATGTTGAAGTATATTAATATGTATTAGCTGTATATATGTAATGAACTGAGATGTACAGGAAAACCACCTACATGCACTCATGATTAGATGAATTCTGATACACATGCAAAGGCTTGTGATTGCTGATAGTCTTTCTCACTAATTTTTAACTTTTTGTATAATGCATATACATATGTTTTCTAAGTATATGTAAAATTATCATAGTTTTATTCATAGAATTTATCTTCATGCAAGCATAAAATATTAAGTTTTGTCCCCAAAGAGCTTAAAAAACAGCTGCTAAAGTGGTTTGCTAAAGACAGGACAAATATAAAGCCTAGGTAGGAAGTTGGGACATTTGTTTTCTGATAAATTTTATGGATTTTATTTTTCATTCATCCAATCCTGTGCTATTTATCACTTGTGTTTACCTGCTGTACTTGCCACACAGGCTGCAACTGCCTGAGGCAGGGACTGATTTCTTTGTTATATGTCTGTATACTACACAGTATAATCGATCCTTGATTAGGTGCCTAGGCAGTAGCATAGTGTAAATAAATAATAACTCCCCAGTGCATGGCCTTTTGTGACTGAATTAAAGGCAGAATGGGATGGCGAAATAGCTATATTGTAAATTGAAGTCAATAAGGACAACAGACAAGCCTTGCTGTCCCTGAATACATCATAAAAGTAACATGCAAGAGATTAACAGTGAAACTTTATTTTGTTCCAGAAGAGCAAATAACTGACAATGACTTATATTCACTTTATTTCTTTATATAGTTGGGATGACCTTCCACACTTGTGAAACAGGACCCAGCTACCACTGTCTTAGAGAATGCCAAGGCTGAGTAGCCTTCATAATCTACTAATCCTGGTGCAGTATACCAGTATAAAAAAAGGGCTATTAATTAACAGAAACAGTAAAACCAATGTATGAATTAGACACATGTCCACTTCGAAAATATGAATTTCCCAGAGATTGGTAAAAGGGAAATATAATCCCCATTTTCAAGAAGGGGAAAATGGATGACCCCAGGAAGTACAGACCAGTCAGTCTCACCTCTGTGCCTGGCAAAATCTTGGAGCAGATTCTCCTGGAAGGCATACTAAGGCACACGAAAGTCCACAAGGTGCTTGGTGACAGCCAGCATGGCTTCACTAAGGGGAAATCCTTCCTGACCAATTTGGTGGCCTTCTATGATGGGGCTACAGAACTGATGGACAGGGGTAGAGCAGTTGATGTCATCTACGTGGATTTGTGTAAAGAGTTCAACATTGTCCCACACGACATCCTTGTCTCTAAATTAGAGAGACATCAGTTTGATAAGTGGACCACTTGGTGGATAAAGAACTGGCTGGATGGCCGCACACAAAGAGTTGTGGTCAATGGCTCAGTGTCCAGCTGGAGACCAGTAACGAGTGGTGTCCCTCAGGGATCAGTGTTGGGACAGGCCTTGTTCAACATCTTTGTTGGTGACATGGACAATGGGATTGAGTTCACCCTCAGCAAGTTTGCTGATGACACCAAGCTGTGTGGTTTGGTTGATACGCTGGAGGGAAGGAATGCCATCCAGAGGGACCTTGACATGCTTGTGAGTTGGGGTGATGCCAGCCTCATGAAGTTTAACCATGCCAAGTGCAAGGTCCTACACCTGGGTCGGAGCAATCCTAGACACAGCTACAGGTTGGGCAGAGAATAGATTCAGAGCAGCCCTGCGGATAAGGACTTGGGGGTGCTGGTCAATGAGAAAACGATCATGAACCGGCAATGTGCGCTTGCAGCCCAGAAAGCCAACCGTATCCTGGGCTGCATCAAAAGGAGTGTGACCAGCAGGTCGAAGGAAGTGATCCTGCCCCTTTGCTCTCTGCTGGAGAGAGATACTTCATTAGGGACTGTAGTGACAAGGCAAGGGGTTATGGGTTAAAACTTAAACAAGGGAAACTTAGATTGAATATACGAAGTTCTTTACTGTAAGGGTGGTGAGGCACTGGAATGGGTTGCCCAGGGAGATTGTGAATGCTCCATCCCTGGCAGTGTTCAAGACCAGGTTGGACAGAGCCTTGGGTGACATGGTTTAGAATTATTATTATTAATTTCTTAATTTATTATTATTATTATTAATTTCTCTTAGAAGAGTACAGTTGCAAGACATTTGTGGTCTTGTCTACTAGTATTCTTTTTTAGAAAAGACTGTATTCTTTCAATTTTATATCAAATATATTATGTAACTACTTTGTAGTTGGCAGCTTGAAAGGAAGGCCAGTGGACAGCAGCCTAAGTGTGTGGCTGGGCCCTGCACTCTTACTTGATGGCCAGCTTATCCAGCCGCAAGAAGTGAAAAAGAGGAATAATAAAAGCTGTGAAAATCTGAGTTCAGTCATCACATAGTTTCTGCAGCCCCTGTTTGCAAGTGTGCAATATCTGGCCTTGACTGCTATAGGGAGAGATGTAGGTTCTCAGGTACTCAGGAGTCAGCAGAAATGGGAGATTTAAAGGACTGTATTGGTCCTTGAACAGCAGCTGAAAGTGGATTTTAGGGCCTAATGAGTTCCCTGTGGTCCGTGTGACGAAGCTGACTGGACACAATAATCTGCTGTAGACAGAGCTGTTGTCTCAGAGATCAGCTTATGAAGGTGTATTGTACTGATCTGTTCTGTAGGTCACAGTGACACTGGTAACTAGGATGAGCTTCCAACCTAAAATAATTTGTTGGAACAATTCTGTTGATCATAAAATGAAGAAAACACTGCAAGGCTGGAAGACCTCTTAGAAATAGAGGGCAATCAAGTCTATTATTATATATTAAAATAAATTATGCTGCAAACCCTACTTCTCAAATTCATGACTGCCAAAGTCTTTACAAAATGTCTCTAGTTAACTAGCTTTATTTCTGTTTTATCTTCATCTTGACTCATCCAGTCTGTTCTGATCCAAATCTCCATTTCAGGAGACAAAGATTTATTGGAAAAGGAATTCAGAACTGCCCTCACGACACCACCTTCATGATGACTTGGCTAAGCTTTTGATTATGTATTGAAAATGAGGGGTACCACAGAACCTTATGGTCACTTGGGGGGCTGAACAACTGCCTGATTTCATTCGTGGGAAATTCCTGGAAGCAAGAGGCTCTGCCAGCCTCTGAGTAATTCCATCCAAGACTGACACTGGCGATGTAAAACTTGCATAGTTTGGAGTTTTATGGTGACCTATGATCACTTTCACTGAAATGCTTTATTAACACTTTTTGTCTGATCAGAGATTTGCTTGTTAGAGTTTCCATATGACAGAAAGAGATTTGGGTCATTCTGACCAATCTGTATTTTTTAAATCTGAGAAGTTAACATTAGAAACAAAAATTATAAAAAAAACCCAAACAAGTCTGAAAAAGTATTGAGATGTTTTCATATAATACACATGTTTACATGCTGATATCAAAGATTGAGTAATTTTCCCTGTTTTCACATTTTTAAACTTGCATTTAATTTTAGTGCAGAAATTTGGCAAGTCTCCCATGGCCATCTGGGACCACTTTAATAATACGTGTGACTTGCCTGTTTTACCCTGTGACAGCTCTGAATTTGCTCAGCAGAGACTTAGCAGTATATGTGGTGTATCATATGTGGCTGTTCAGGGTGGAGAAACTAGAAGCAAGGCAGCAGGGGAAGTGGGAAGGATTGCAAATGAGCGCTCTAGGATAAATTGTTTTCTCTGGTTTACATTGTTGCTTCTGCGGTTTGAAGTTTTGCTCACCTCACAAAGTAGTTTATGATTTCACAGGATTCACAAAGGCAGTTGGTGCTCAGAAGCACTGATTCTTCCTGTGATATAAGCTTACTTGTCACTTGGAAAGATGTATGAGTGAATGTAAAATATTCCTAGGTAAAGAAAGACGTATGCTGTTTTAGTGCACTATATTAAACTGATGTTTGTGTATATATATGTGTGTGTGTAAGTATATATATGTGTGTGTATTTATTATGCATTTAAATTGGATTTTCCTCTCTCGTTATTTCAGTTTCTTTATTCACAGTATCTCAGTCTTGGTTGAATTACTGATCCATTTTTACATTTTAGGTAACATTTTGAAAAGTGCCATTGTATGTAATAAAATAAATGGCATTCAGGCTCCGAAGGCAATTTAGGAGTTTTTGAAAATAGGGTCAAACTTTCCTTGTTATAAAACATAAAACTTTTTACTTTCTGTTTTTATGACAATTTATTATTAGTATTAGAGTAACATACAGGAGACCTAGTCATGGGAACAGAACTCTATTGTGCTAGGCTTTTAAATAAACATATATTAAATAGACAGCCTCTGACTCAGAGGATTTAGGAATAATTTTTTTTTCCCCTCTGTCCCTCTGTTTTCTTTCTATTATTTGCTTTTAAGGAGAATGCAAGCAATGTTAAAATTTAAATCTGCAATGTTTGAGTGGTTTGGAAGGAAATAAAACTGTTTCACTTATTCATGATCTTTAGAAAGAGAAAAGACCAGTAGCAAAACTGAACCCTAAGAAAACCAAAATGACAAAAATTTTTATAAACAAACACTTGATTGAACAAAAGACTTTCCTGTTCACAGAAAATAAACATTGACATTAAGAACAGAACATTTATTAAAAAACAAATCATTAATACATAATTAATATAATAACTTTTCCAGTATAAATTAGTAACTTTTGGATATTTCAAAAGACCACAGTTTTTGATGTATTTTTTACTATGCTTTCTGTGTGTTGACTGTGATCATGTGTGAAATTAAAGTGATTTGTGAATCTGCAGGAAAGTATGGTTGATTCCAAATCAGTGCTTCTAGCTTCCTTGTTCTCTTGGTTTGCTTTCAGTGAAAGAAAACATTTCAGGGAAATATCAATGCTTTTTACTGTGGGAACAGAAAGGGAAAGAGTATTACCATGTAAACACTCTGGTATTCAATAATTAAATTCATATCTTCAAATGAAGTTCTACGGGTACTTCCAGATAGAAGAATAGAAGGATCAAGGAAGACCTTACAACTGTCTTCCAATACCTAAAGGGGGCCTACAAGAAATGTGGAGAAGGACTTCTTTCAAGGTCATGTAGTGACAAGACAAGGAAATGTTTTTAAACTAAAAAAGGTGAGATTTAGGTTAAACATTAGGAAAAAACTCTTCACTGTAATGGTGGTAAGACACTAGAACAGGTTGCCCAGAGAAGCTGTGGCTGTCCTCCCAGGCAGAGCTCAAAGCCACAGTAGATGGGGCTTTGATCAGCCTGGTCTAGTGGAAGGTGTCCCAGCCCATGGGTGGTAAAATACTGGAACAGGTTGCCCACAGAGGTGGTGGGTGCATCATCCCTGTAGACATTCAAGGCCAGGCTGCATGTGGTTCTGGGCAATCTGATCTAGTTTAAGATGTCCCAGCTCACTGCAGGAGTGCTGGATTAGATGACATTTGAAGGTCCCTTCCAACCCTAACTACTCTGATTCTATGATTCTATAAATAACTGTGGTCAATATTTTTTGTTTACGTATATATGTATGTTTGTAAGCAGGAGATAAAGACTTTTCTCCCTTTTCCTGTCAACATAGCCTGCCTAAAAGGCAGCAAAATTCTGGTCAGTTGTGACAAAATGTTTCTTGGACACTGCAAGAAATTAATGGTATTTTCTTCCCTACTCTGCTCATTGAATAGTGCAAAAATATCAGTGATGTCAGAATGTTTAAGAGAAATCCTGAAGAGATGGATATGCATCTAAGCTCAGACATTTCTTTCAAGCTAACTGTTGTTATGTGGTCTGCTCAGGACTCTTTCCTCCATATTTCTGAAACTCTTTATCACAGAAATAACCATCTTTGCAGGTTGGTGTTTCCCCTGATTCTCTCACAAAGTGGAGTTGAAAAATGCCTGGGACATTATATCTGAGCACAAAAGCCCCTCAATCCCTCTTGGAGATCAAAATATTAAATGCGTTCCTCCACAGTATTAAAACCACAAAGGATTGTGCAGAACCTAATTTCCTTGCATTAAGCGTGCGAGATATCATAGAATCATAGAATTATAGAATCATAGAATAGTTAGGGTCGGAAAGGACCTTAAGATCACCTAGTTCCAAGCCCCTCTGCCGTGGGCAGGGACACCTCACACTAAACCATGTCACCCAAGGCTTCGTCCAGCCTGGTCTTGAACACTGCCAGGGATGGAGCATTCACAACCTCCCTGGACAACCTATTCCAGTGCCTCACCACCCTTACAGGAAAGAATTTCTTCCTTAAATCTAAACTTCCCCTGTTTAAGTTTTAACCCATTACCCCTTGTCCTATCACTACAGTCCCTGATGAAGAGTCCATCCCCAGCATCCCTATAGGCCCCACTCAGGTACTGGAAGGCTGCTGAGGTCTCCACGCAGCCTTCTCTTCTCCAGGCTGAGCACCCCAGACTTTATCAGACTGTCTTCATAGGGGAGGTGCTCCAGTCCCCTGATCATTCTCGTGGCCCTTCTGTGGACTTGTTCCAACAGATCTATGTCCTTTTTATGTTGAGGACACCAGAACTGCACACAATACTCCAAGTGAGGTCTCACGAGAGCAGAGCAGAGGGGCAGGATCACCTCCTTTGACCTGCCGGTCACACTCCTTTTGATGCAGCCCAGGATACGGTTGGCTTTCTGGGCTGCAAGCGCACACTGCTGGCTCATGTTCATTTTTTCATCGACCAGCACCCCCAAGTCCTTCTCCGCAGGGCTGCTCTGAATCTCTTCTTTGCCCAAGCTGTAGCTGTGCCTGGGTTCATTATTTAGCTTTAATGTCTGCGGGTAAATAATAAGTGAATCTTTTGTACTGCATTTACAGATTTCCCACATTGATTAAAAAATTTAAATAACTGTGATTGATAGAATTGTTTAAGAAAAGAGAAAATTAATATATGCTAACTAATGTTTCTTTGGTTGGTTGATTGGTGGGTTTTTTTTTGGTTATTAGCATTGTTTTTGCTAAAGGGAAGTGAAATGTATGTTTGTAGAGCATCTTGGCAGCTTTATGAATACAATCAAGAGAATAAAAATGCATTCATAAGCAGAGTACATTTCTGCCTTCATTTCTTTCCCCCTTTGTTTCATCTCCCATCTTCTTTTTTTCTCCCTACATATTATTGAAATACTCTGTATGCTTGCACCATATTTCTCAAGCTTTGAGGGTCTTTTGCTATGTGACCAAGACGTAAATATTGCACAGAATGACCCATGCTCAGAGAAACCTGCTGATCAATAGAAAACATTATTATCAACAATTAATAAAAGTGTCCTGAAAATCAATGCACAATAGGGATTCAAACTAGTGATTTCATTGGTGTTGCAATATCAGCTTTAGAGTCACCTTCTATTGTCAGCTCCATCCTAGCATTAATTTCATTTAACAGGAATCAATTAGGTGTTCTAAGTTCTTAAAATAATAAGAAGCTTGTTTCTGGAAAAGCATTGTACCTGCAACCAGATGTTCCACCAACCTGGCCATTTTACACACACTCATGCACAAAGGGCAGTTTATTGCATTTGAGCTCTGCTCCTTGTAGTAGGTAACAAGTGGAACATAGGGGAACCATTTATAGCTATTAAATCTATAGCCTTGGTCTTGATAATACTACAGCAATTACTGTGCTCATTAAACATGTCTACTTATATTATTGCAGTGATGGAGTTCTGGTTCCTCATGTCCAATTACACTGCAGCAATATCTCCTTCCTGCAACAACAGGAAGGTTATAAAGAGCTGGAAACAAGGAGCTGGCATGGGCCCTTAGCTCAGCCCAGTAAAGTGAGTTGCTGGTTCTCCAGTGCTATCGCACTGGAATTTTCCAAAAGCCTACATTTTCCTTTTACCTCAGCAGACTTTAAATCAGGAAGTTTTAAAAAAGACATTTCTTTTGTGAAAATGTCACATTTATTTTTAAATTCTGTTCTGACATCTTAAATGGAATTTGTGAAGTTGCTTCTTTTGTTTCTTTTCTTCAATTTTCTGTTCATTCAGACAGAAAAAATGTTGTTAACTGCAGCAAAAACAAAACAAAAGTTGTCTGGGGAGATGGAGGGACCTTGGATTTGCAAATGAAGAAAAAGAAATAGAGATTTTCCTGTGTTTTTGAAAGTGTTTCTTTGTCAGAAAATCCATTTCTCCTCCTGATCTATTTCTCTTTGTAGAAGAATTCTTTGCCTGACCTTGCAGCCAGTTTCTGACCTCTTTGCCTCATTTTAATTTATGTGTGTACATGCATATTCAATGCTCAAAGCTAGCATACTGGTACTTCTTTTTTCTCATCTTTGTGATAAATGAATAGACTGCATGCTAAGGATTTTCTTCTCCCTGTCATGACCACTGTGAATATGTATACACATACACAGAATTCTGCTTGAGTCCCTGTTCCCTAAAAAGGTTTAAACAAGAAATAAACCCATAAAAATACTTTTAATTTGGAAAGTTGACATAAAAAGCTAGGATATCCAGCTGTTTCTTGTAATCTTTCATCTCCTATTAACTCAGGTGCATTTTATTGGTCAATCAAACTTATAAACATTACCAAAATATAGATATTCAAGTTGTTTTCTGCCTTGGTTTTGCTATGATTTTATATTCTTGCCAAAAGTACCTTCTAGTAGCACCAGTCATAAGTATAAATGAGTACAAAAAGCTGACAAGCTTTGTAAGAAAGTGAATATTGCACCTTGATTTTTGTTCAGCTAACTCAATTACTTCCTAAAATCATTCCTCATGACTGGTCAGAATGAATTCCAACAGGAGCAGCAAATGCCAGTTAAATCTCAATTAATCTCATCCCAATCTGATGGTAGATGCGGTGGCTTGTTTCAGCATGACCTTTATATGTTTATTTGTTTTTAACAATTAATTTTGTTTATTTAATTAAAAAACATTACAAAAACTCTGGAACACAAAAGTTAACCTTCTTGTTTTGAAGCTATGTTATTATAGAAGTACAGTTTCCACAGACAAGCAACAAAGGTGTCCTGAAATATATTCTGAAAAACATGGTTTATTCTGCATAAAAGAGAGCTAGAGGGATGTCAGTGGTAAAACTGACACTGACCCTGTGCAGAGCTGAAGCAGTTCAAAGCTGAGTTTCTTTGAAGATACCATTTTAGTTTCTCGGTGCCCTTCCAGATAGCTTTTTAATGAAAGAGAAAGAGAAGAAAGAGAGATTAAAAACTTATACCACAGGGAAAGATCTGTGTAAACAGGTGAAAGGCTATTAAGCTTTCTACTTTTATTCTTAAGTTGTATTAATAGTTTTCAAATCTGAATGAGTTAACTAGTCATGAGTTTAAATAGGATTATCCAACCATAACCCCACATATTAGAAAAGCAAAATCAAGGCAAAAAACTGCAAGATGCCAAAAAAGTTTGTGCAAGAGCTGGAAAAAGAAGATAGATCTACCTACTTTAGTGCTCTAGTGCATGAGCACAATTTCCTGATTCTTAAATAAACATATTCTTTTTTTTTCCAGAAAAAAAATCCTAGAATTTCAAATACTGATATTCTAGTCATATTACAAGTAATTTTTTTTTTTTTATTTGAATATTTTACCTGTTGGTTTTTCTTTTGTCTACATTTCTACCTATAGATTTGGCCATTGTAGCGTTATTTCAATATTGATCTTGATTTTCTTGACATAATTTGAAACTGTACTTATTTTTTTTTTTTTCAAAATCTGTTAATGGCTAAGAGGAGTAGTAGTATAACAAAGTATTTAAAAAACTATCTTAAAGTTTGTCTGGACAAATTTTCACTATCTTCCCTTGAAAATTTTTCTCAAGAAATAAACACTTAGAAGGGACAAAAACTGTTAAAATGCACTGAATATGTGAGTTATCCAATATGTTTTACTATACAAATACATTTTACTTTTTTTTTCACAAAGGCTATTACTGATCACTTATCACAGTAGTTCTAATCATCTCTTCGTGCTTCTAAAATCTACATGCACAATAGCTTGTTTCCATAAATATGAAATACTCTTTTATCAAGGAAAATAAAAACAAAAAATTAATTGTTTGGTGACAGGGGTATCTGAAGGAATAGTGTATCAAATTAAGTCCTTGATGAAACCAGAATTTGCATTACTTTTCTAAAGAATTTTTAGGACAAAAACTGCCCAAGAGAAATCAAAACAAGCAAACTATCTGCTATCTTTTGATCCTTGGTGTCAAACCTGACTCTTAATTAATTACCATTCTCTTTCAGGGGCACTTCATGCTCTGAGAGTGCTCCATTTTTTTTTTGGCCCGTCTTGATTCCCTCACTTCCAACAGTTTGGTGTTAAGTGAGATATGGGAAGTAAACTCTTTATGGAGTGAGGAGTAGTGTGCTTTTCTTTATGCCACATTTGCTAAGTTTCACAAGTGTTTTGAGCATTTACTTCCTTTTTTTGGGTCACTTGAATAAATAATGCTTGTAGTGCAACTGGGCAGCTTCTATAATCATGCAAATTTGCCTGGAGATGAAAGGCCATAGCAATTTTCAGATTCAATGGAAAATCTTATTTGTTTTCTAGTGAATTTTGAAATTAAGCTTCTTAGTGGCTTTAATTTATAAGGTAAAACAGTTCGCTTTTTGTTTTAAAGCAATGGAATCCAGACTTCTGTAAACTGAGACAATAAAAGTACAGTATCTTTAATGTTGCCATATGAATTTGGAAAATGCCCAGGATCTGTGTGCCTATACTTAGTTTTGGTTTAGTACTGTGGCAATGTGGAAGGCCAATACAATCAAATCCTAAGGGCACTAAATGTGTGTCCCTACTGGGACTTGACCACATTTTCATTCAATCTCCGCCTCAAAGATATTTAGCCTTAACATTAAGTACTCTCCATATCACCATGGCATTCAGATATGTGTTCACTACCTTCCAGCTCTTCCATAATTTGTATTTGTGGGTCAGAAAGTAAGGAGAATTTTGAAAGAACAGATTGTTGTTATATTCTTCTGAGATGTGGAGGTGTTATCTTCCACTACAGGACTTGCATATAGCTCTCAGCTGGCAATACTTCCTCCTTACAGAGGAGTTGTGTCAGGACTGGATGCGACACTCGACAAACAGCTTTGGGGCTAGAGGTGTAAAACTGCCTGTTTCACTTTCTATAGGTTGACCTTGGAGCCACCAGACAGCCCTGTAGGCCACCAAAATTATGGGGAGTTGAAGGCTGAAAGTGATGCTAATGTTTCACCTAAAATGGATTTACCGGTAAATATGGCACTAAGCTAACTAATAAGCTATCATTTATACACTGGTTTTCCTGCTCATCCACACATCCACTAATCAAAAGTTTGATTATTCTGCAGTAAGGAATTCTTTAGAAGTGGAGTTCTTGCCCTTTATCTCCTAGGTTATCTGGCTAGTATAATATGTCAGAAGGATAAACAGTGTTTCAGGTGAATTAATTTGATACTGTTATGGAAAATAAACAAAACCTAAAGCTTATTATTTTGCTTACATTTATACCTTCCTCATTTTTCTCATGGAGGTATTTCTTCTACTGAAAATTGTTAACAATATATTTCACCTAAATCGCCTTTTTCTATACATGTTTTAAATGCTATTCCATTTACTTTTGTAAAATTGGAAAAATTACAATAGAATTTGCTCCATGTTTTTAAAAAGATACCATTGCAGTAAAGAGAATATAAAAATAATGCCCAACTTCCAACAGAAGAAATCACAGTTATATTCCATCATTTACCTGGTTAATTTTGCTACCTATTAAAAATATATGTTCTTACTAGTAGTTCATCATGGTAACCTCATTTAGTTTGCATAATAAGAAAGAACAGCATCTTCTGACTGTAAATTCTTGATCTCAAATGACAACCCTGGAAGGGACCTCAGAAATCCTCTGGTCCAACCCCTCAGGCTCAAGCAGGGACAGCTAGAACAAGTTGCCTAGGACTTTGTCCAGAGGGCTTTTTAATAGCTCCAGGGACAGAGACTGTATAATATCTGTGATCAATGTGTTCCAGTGCTTGGTTAAAAGAAAAAAACCCACAAAAAAGCCCAACCAAACAAAAACCTCAAAAGGTAAAGTGATATTTTGAAAGAGACCATTAATGTGGACACTAAACATGTGTGAGAGTCTTAGGAGGTTCTGCATCTTCACTTCCTGTTCAGGTCAAGAGAAATTGATGGAGTTTATAGATTCTCAAAACCTCAGGAATAAATGCTTTCCTTTACCTGGCAGAACCTTTGTTCTTTGTCTTGTCCTTTGTATTTGACCCCCTTGTTTGTGTCCAATTCAAAGGCTCAAGAGCACAGGTACTCCAATTTTTGCACTGAGGGCATGAAGGTATCTTACTCTGATTGTGCACAATTGGAAGCCAGGATGCATCTAATTAAAAAATATAGCTTTTAGAGTCAGGGTGAGTGTTTAACATATTAAAAGTTCATCAGCTCCATGATCTTTTCTGCACTGGTGGCACAACAATTATTTTTGGGAAACAGCATGAGATGTCATAAACACAGGGTTATGACTTCCCTCAGCTGAAGGAAAAGCTTATTTGTGAGAGAGCAAACTATTCAAACACTAGCATCTTTAATAGTAGCAAGGGGAGTAAAGAATGTTGCTATCTAAGGAAATTGCTTTTTATATGAATGTGTTTGGGTTGTGGAGTTTTTAATGCACTCAGCATGAAAGGCTTCTTTAAAGGAAATTGAAGGAATTTCTTCAATTTTTAGTTCTCTTTTATTTTTTAAGGAATTTTTCAGGTTTTGCCTCTTCAAGGAAATTTTAGACAAAAAGGGAAGGTAACTGGTTATACGCAACCCCTATACTCATCATGTGTTTGGAGCAATGTAATACTGACATTATTCACAAATCTAACCACAATAATACAGTTTTAGTCTGAAAACTAAAGATTAAATTTCAGGCTTTCTTATCAGGCAGGGCTGGGAGTTATGGCTAGGAGTTTCTTTTGAACAAGGAGTAAAACAAGGTGAACTATTCATGGTAAATACTTATTTTGATTAATTTAATAAAGTTTTTTTTATACCTGATTTTTTTTTCACAGAATGAGATTTTTTGCCTGTTAATTGATGTGTTTCACTTTGTGTGGAATAAATGAATGTATTTCACATTAAGGCATCTTATGCTGTTATTCCAAAACTGTTCCCTTCAGCTACTTTGGTTTTGTCAGTGAGCACATGAAGGCACCAAGAAGCGTTAGGCACAGTATGCACAAGCAGATGAGTGGAAGGGAATTTTAGATGCTCCATTGACTGATGAGGTGCATGCTCTCATGCCTGCCTGCACACCTCAGGGCTCACATCAGGGCTGTGTGTACACTACTACACAGAGGGGCATGATGGACATCACGAGTGTTAAATGAGGGAAGAGGAACAACACAGCTGAATAACTACAATCTTAAATAGAGATAAGCATTTCCACCTTGTTATTTTCTCTCTTTACAAGTACTATTTTTCCTATCTGTCTTTTCACTTGGTTCTGAGAAAATTGGCTGATTACTTGGACACCTTTTGGGGAAGATAAAACTCAAAGACAGATTTACTCAGATATGTAAGGGAGAAGAGTTTACTGGGAGACAAAAGGCTAACATGGCTGAAGTAACAGGAAAGCTTGCATTTATGTTGACAAAGAAACAAACAGAGCTGGCATATAGATGGAGATGAGAAGGCAGTGCGTTTGCTTTTGAAGAGAACCGTGCTCATAAGCAAGAAAAACCTGGAGTTGTGGAGATCTGTGAAAGCTGAATGTGCTAGGAAAAAAAATTAGGTACAAATTAAAGTATCAGAGTTAAGGTTATAATAGACTGTGGAATAGCTTACCAAAACCGGACTGTATCTTTCTTCAGTCATTTAAGAGTAGAGCGTAACAAAAAGGTCAGAAATATTTATGCATATATGTAATATATACATAACAATATAAGTAGTAATACGTTTATATTCTTTATTAAAGATAAAAATAAAAATATAATATAAAACATTCTTTGAATATGTTCTTAATATAAACATTTTATTTTTTTTTCTCATGAAATTCAAGAACAGAGCTTGTTTAGATTCAGTGGCCAAAATGGAAAGCTAGAAGTCCCCACACCTCATTGAAAGATATTCATTAGTGTCCAAAACGTGTCAGTATTCATGATTATGGATCTGAGAAGTGCTGGGAAAACATCATATATCAGGCTGTTTTGATCAGTGGTTATACTGCGTTAGAATCTACAGCAGTAGCTGCAGGAAGGAACTTACCGTGACACAGCTGCTATTATAAGATTTTCATCTGAATTGTTGCTGCTTTCATTTTAGCATGCAGCCTTTGGATAACATTTGGATAATCAATCTTTTGGCTGCTTATCCAAACCAGACCCAGTGTGTTGAGATTTGTCCTTCACCACTGATGTGAATTTGTTTTATTAGTCACATCACTTAGAGTATTTTTAATTATTGTCATTATTCAGTACTAACCTCATGTCTGACAAGAGAAAGCATACCACTACATATTGAACCCCTTATCCAAAAGCAGGAAAGTTATTGAGTGAAATCTATTTTAAAAAGAGGAAAGAGCAGATGAAAGCCAGTATTCAATGACCTTCATAATAGATATATATCTTAGTAACAGATTAATAGCTATTAAGATAAAAAAATGTGTGAGCCCTGAATTCTCATAGTACTTTCTTGCTTGTGAATTCCATTTAAATATGCATCTTAATCAAACTTTAAGAAAAAAGGCTTTTTAAAAGTCCTACTTCCATTACTTCTGAAGTTTCACTTGAAGTACTTGATTACAAAACATTTACTAAGGACAAGCTTTCTCCATGGGAACACAATGAAAGAATTGACCAAACCACTTTCACTCTAATGTGAGAATGCAGTGGTAATACCTCTCTGCTGAACCTGATCTGTCTCGCCTTCTACCCTACTGTGTTAGGGATAGGGAAAGAATGTGTTTGAGCACGTCTAATGGTTTTGAATGGTGTAGGATTGAAACCTATTCTAGTAATGGACCTTTATAAAAGGCTCCATGGTCTTTGAACCTGGCTCTTCTCCAAAGCAGAGGGGTACTGTTGTAGCCTGCTTGTCATTTCTGCACACTAAATAAAAACGAAATGAGACTCCAAATTAACTCCTTCCCAGATCACCTTTGAAAATCACCAAAGCATATTAGCAGGGGGCAGTAATTGAGAAAATTAGGAAGCCAAGGAGTTTATTTCAAATATACTGCAGAGCTCCCACAAGGAGTAGAAAGGAGCAGCTGACCTAGCATGTGACATAACAACAGTCAGCAGGAAAGAGTGTTCAAATAGTTAATGCTATAGGTGAATAACTCAGAGTGTGTAGGTGTCTATGTGGTGAATTTCCCTTCTGTTTGAGAACTGTTAGCAGATTGCCAGAGGTTGGTATTGCTGCACTGACACACACAAATTTGTGTATCTGAAAAAAAATGGTAATCCAGCCTAAGAATGTGCATTGAAAAGGGTATAATTTTTTTGCCACTTCATTTCTACTTCAGAGAGGTTTTGAACAGCTAAAAAGGCAAGCCATCCAAGGCATGGCACACTGTAATGGTGCTTTTCACTCTACTAAGCACTGAAGTTCCAGTCCTGCCAGCACTAAATCCAGGGGAATGAACCGTGCCCTGAAGCTGATCTTGCAGGATACAAACCTTCACCATCCCACCATGCAAAACAAGAGAAGTTCAGTACCTCTTCTGAGCCCATGCCTCCCTGTCCTGAGCCCATGGCTCCCCCTCCTGCTTTACAGATACCTCTTTAGACTTCAGGAATTTTTATTTGCAGGTACTTTCTAATTGCAAAGCAGTGCTGAAGTGTTTTAGAGTCTTTTTAGACAGCAACGTGAAACAAACAGATTAAGGTAAGGGTCCAGAAAGCAGAAAACTGTCAACAGTCCTGTGCCTGTGCCCAGTCAGAACTGAATGTTAAAACCTTGATTGCTTCAGATCATATGTCGCATGGGCTATAATCACTCACCCCCAGACTACCCCAACCACTTTAGAAAATAAGCTTTTTTTCATGCTGCTTTTTTTATCTTATTCTCATAAACTGCCATGTTTGTATAGACAGCTACTGCATTTAGGCATCCTATTAATTGAAAATGTCAACTTCATGTAACAAAACTGGGCCATTTCAACCAAAATTAAAAAAATACTGGTTTGGGGTTTGAAAAGCTAACCATTTAATTTATGTTTTCAGTAATGATATTTTTTATAATATTGCTGTCAGTTTCTTAATGTTAAAAACACAAATGGCTACGTCATACATTTCATTTTAGGTCAAAGCAAGAGAGAATTTATTTTGGTTTATTCCACCCCTAAATAAAGAGAAAGAATATTTAGAAAATTCCAGTATAACTAGAAACATATTCTGTATGGTGTAAAAGAAATTGCAGACTGAATGTCCCCTCATATGACAAAAGACAGAATTTTATGCCTGCTAGCACTATTGGCCCTTTATTACAGATGGAGCTTAAAGTTATAATATCATATCAACTTCCTTCCTTTTGTCCTGTCTTCGTTAATTACAGAGCCCTTCTGAAAAAATTAGTGTGGTGTCAATTACTATGAAAAATCTGTGAAACTCTGATTCATACCTGTGATTCAAGGTACATACTTATGTTCAATTTCTTTGAGAACAAAATTCAAGGGGAGACTGACATTTCATTCCCCCTTTTAGATGCAAGTATATTAGTACATTATCCACTTCTCATCTGACTTATAAAATCATGTTTCAAATCATAATATTGTTATCTTTGTGACAGAGATGGGGCTATTTTCAACAGGACTCTGTGAAAAGAATTCATGAGCAAACCCTTAACTTCACTAAGCTCTCCTGCTGTTATGGTTTTGTTACCATTTGGCAGTTCTGACCTTTCTAAACAGAGTCACTAATTTGCATGAAAATTAGCAGGGGTCTGGGCATGATCCCCATTCCAGAAGTCATGCATGAAATATTGTTGCACCACTGACTTATGAGCCTCCAAACCATTTTCTGAGGCAGTGAAGAAAACCCCATTACAGAAGGAGACCGAGGGTGCGACAAAGGAGTGGTAAATAAGGTTCAGAGACCAGCAGAGGGAGAGCAAATTGCTGTCTAGTCCACATTTTTTTTGTTGTGAATTATTTCATTAATCCTATTTTGTTTGTAAACAACTATTAACTTCTGTTACTTCTTGATTTTAATGATCAAGGATCACGTGCATGGGGTTTGAAGGCAGGTTTGAATGCTGTGAAGCAGCACAGTAGAGGCTGTCACATTTGTCCTCTCCATTTTTGTTTCAACTGTAGCTGCTAGAAACAGTCAAAACATTGAAAAACCACACAAGCACAAAGGAAATGCAGGGCAGGAATTAAGGTCAATGATTATCTGCTGCTTCTATAGTCATTTTCACCTTTTCAAAATGAGCCCAAAGTGGTGTTAAAGCTCTATGAACGCTAAGCAGTATCCATTCACATCCACTGTGCTCACACAAGTCATTGCACAAGGTGGAAGGTTCTGGAGGATCAGGACCCTAATCTCTTTATCCTAGTCAATTCATGACGTGCCTTGGACAAATTGCCAAGCTACAGCCCACTCCTGCTGAGCCCACAGAGGGCTAAGCCATGCTGTGAATGGAACATATGGCCCTTCTGACAGCACTTAGGCTGTAATCAAGTCTCAGCATGACAGAAGGATATCTCTTAGATCCATTATATATAGACTTCAGCTCAACTGTTCCTGTTTGTTGCTCTGTCTTTTATAAACTAAGAAGGATTTTCAGTTCGATAAGCAGGATGCACATCCATCCGTTATGGTCTGAAATGTGCTACGTGTTTGTATTCACGGTGAGGCTCTGCAAGCGTGGCAGAGCAAGTGGTTAAGCCTCAGCTTTCTGTGAACACAGCATTACTCATAAGGGGTAGACACTGCCAGCTCTTCTTGATGCTGAAGAGTCCCCAGCTCACAAGGGAAAGATAACAGTGCTTCTAGTCATATGAAGGCCACAGAGCTGCATACAAGACAAGACCTCAAAGATGACAAAGCCAAGTGAAGATTCTTAGGTCACAGGTAAAGTTATGCTTTTCCTGGCTGTTGGGAGAGGAGATGTTGAGTTCAGCCTTATGCACTGCTAAGCTGATCTGATGTCTGCCTACTGTTTAAGGCTTCTGAAAGCTTGTAGAGGACTTTTTAAGTCAACTAGCCATGAGGAAGGACAAAAGTCTCTTCCACAATGAGTCACATCCTAGCAGATGTACATTAAAATTACCTACTTTCTCTCCTCCTGAAGGCTCTTAAGGTTCTAGCCAAAGCTCGTGGGTAGTTTTGGTGAAGTTTTCGACAACAACCTGAAGAAGTGGGAAGAAGGTCCCAGATTTCTCCTCAGACCAGAGACAACTATAATGAATCCCAGACACAGCTACAGGTTGGGCAGAGAAGAGATTCAGAACAGCCCTGCAGAGAGGGACTTGGGGGTACTGATCAGTGAGAAAATGAACATGAGCCAGCAGTGTGTGCTTGCAGCCCAGAAAGCCAATTGTATCCTGGGCTGCATCAAAAGGAGTGTGACCAGCAGGTCGAAGGAGGTGATCCTGCCCCTCTGCTCTGCTCTCGTGAGACCTCACTTGGAGTATTGTGTGCAGTTCTGGTGTCCGCAACATAAAAAGGACATGGAACTGTTGGAACAAGTCCAGAGGAGGGCCACGAGAATGATCAGGGGACTGGAGCACCTCCCATATGAAGATAGGCTGAGAAAGTTGGGCTGTTCAGCCTGGAGAAGAGAAGGCTGTGTGGAGACCTCATAGCAGCCTTCCAGTATCTGAACGGGGCCTATAGGGATGCTGGGGAGGGACTCTTCATTAGGGACTGTAGTGGTAGGACAAGGGGTAATGGGTTAAAACTTAAACAGGGGAAGATCAGAATGGATATAAGGAGGAAATTCTTTCCTGTTAGGGTGGTGAGGCACTGGAATAGGTTGCCCAGGGAGGTTGTGAATGCTCCATCCCTGGCAGTGTTCAAGGCCAGGTTGGAAGAGGCCTTGGGTGATATGGTTTAGAGCGAGGTGTCCCTGCCCATGGCAGGGGGGCTTGGAACTAGGTGATCTTAAGGTCCTTTCCAACCCTAACTATTCTATGATTCTATGATTCTATGAATGTGCTAGGGCGTTTGAAGGGATGTAACAAAATATACTTTCAAGGCAGCTTGGTGTCCAGTCCAGACTGCCTGTAGTTTACTCCACAGGATGGCTCAATGGCTCACTTTTGTACTGTTGTTTATTGTGGGCTGTAGTCAAAACTGTAATGTAGCCCCTAAAGAGTGTTTCTGTTTGAGTTCTTCTATGCAAGCCTGCGCTGGAAATACAGTTCTCCAAGGTACTCCTGAGACTTCCAAAGGACAAAAGAAATGATGTACTACCCAAACACAAGAACAATCGGTTAACAATTGGTTAACAAATGATAACATGCAAGCAGATAAGGCTGTCAATTTAGTACAATATCCATTCTGAGATATTTTCATTTGGTGATCTATCTTTACAAAGCAATCCAAATGAGGAAAGAAAATGTTTGTAATAAAATAAAATTATCAGAAAAGAATAAAAAATACAGGGAAGAAATAAAATAATTTTGGAACTTTAAGGGATAAAATAAACAATAAAGATGAAGAGGGACAGTCCACAGTGATGCCAAATGTCAGACAAAAGTAATGCAGTCATACCTGTGTAGTGCTCTCTGCCTACAGGCTGAAGTCAGACAGGCCAAATTAGGCAGTGATAAGCACTTTTAGAAAAATACGTATTTGTCTGAAAAAATAGTTTGGAATTAGGAGCTCAGAGGAAATTTCTGTTTCTGTAAGTCCCTGCATCTACTTCAGTAAGAGCCATTTATTATACCAATCCTAACTAGGGCCTCACGGTAGAGGTGGTTCAGTTCAGAAGGCTTTCTTGAGTAAAACCAAGTGCTCTTAGACACAAAAGTTAGATGTGTTATGTTGTATTTGCCCAAGGATGTCTAGACTTGAACTAGCAAGAATAGGTGCTGCAAGAAGCCAAGGAAAGATCCCAAGAGGCTCAGGAAGATCACAAGAAACTGTCCCACAGCTTCTGTGACCACAGGACATAAGGCAAAATGGATATGATGCTTGTTTACTGGTGGCTGACACAAATGATTCACATTTTGACCATGTTAGATAGGTAACGAAATGCATCACTAATGCTTCTGGGCTCAGGCCCGTTCCTCTCCCACTTTCTGAATATGACCTTATGGAAAAGGTGAATGTGCAGAGCAGGGGAGAAAATACAACTCTCATACAACCTATTTATCTATCCTAGCTTTCTAGGAAACTCTAATGAAGATTGCCCTAGTACTTCAGGGAAAACAGCAAGTGGATAAAGCTACACTATTCAGCAAAATGGGAAGAGTGACACTAATCTGTTTTTTTGTGTAGTGATTACAAATGACAGAGCTGACCTTTCATGAACTGTAGTTATGGGCAGGTCTGCAGAGCCTAAAATTGGATTGGACAGCATATCTTCTCAAGCTAATAATTCTGTTGGTACTTGTCAGTGGCCATGTCATTCCTGCTCTTGTAAACTGTGAACATAAACTTTGGTCTGAGGAAATGTAGTGACCATTGGAGAGAAATTTTATAAAGCTTCACCAGTATAAGATGAGTGCTGGTGAATTTTGTTCTGTTGAGAACTTCTGGGGCCACCCTGTCTGGGTGAAAGTGCTGTGGTGTGAAATCATCTATAGAGCTATGTAGCAGAGGACTAACTTTGTCAAAGAGAAACCTTAGTCTTTGTAGAAAGATCAGAACCTGAAAGAAGTGTTTAAAAAAAAAGAGTTGTTTCTATATTTGACAATTTAGATTTTATCTGTTACAGTGATGTTGAGGAGGTGGGAACTGATGTGATGTCAAAAGGTTGAAGGAAAAACACATCCTACATAGTATGTGAATCAAAAGCTATTTCTACCAAAAGGGGGAAAAAACCAAACCCCAAGGGAAAAAAGAAAGAATAAAGAGCAAGCTATTAAAAGAAAATGCCTGGAAGGAAATAATTTACAGAACTTTGAAACTATTTTCTGCTAGGCAGGATCTTTCCACTTTTGAATTAGTCCCATTTTTCATTACAAGGCAGTGCCTTTCCCTACAGTGCTCTAATACGAGTTTCTCCAGGAGAAAGCTGTGGGAAATGATGTCAAAGGCTTTACTACAGTCTAGGTAGACAAAATCCACGGCCTTTCCCTTATGCACTAAGTGAATCTCCTTACCATAGAAGGAGATCAGGTTAGTCAAGTGTGACCTGCCTTTCATAAACCCATGCTGACTGGGCTTGACCGCCTTGCTGTCCTGTATGTGCTGTACAGTGGCACTCAAGATGATCTTCTCCATAGCCTTTTCTGAGGCACTGAGGTTAGACTGAAAGGCTTGTATTTCTCCAGATCCTCCTTCTGGACCTTCTTGTAGATGGGCTTCGCATTTGCTAACATCCGCTCACGTGGGACCTCCCCTGTTTGCCAGGACTGCTAAAAAATGCTTGGAAGTGGCTTGGTGAGAACTTTCCTAGCTCTTTCAGTACCCTTTGACAGGTCCCATCTGGCCCAGTTCCTGACCATTTCCCCTTGGATTATGGGGGCTTCATTGTTCTCCCCATTCCTGTCTTTCAGCTCAGGGGTCTGATTACCTGGAGAAGAGCTGGCCTTACCATTAAACATCCTTGTAGTTTTCTTGAGTTGTCTGCCCCTTCTTCCATAGGTCATAAGCTCCACTTTTTTGCCTGAGTTCCAACCAAAGCTCTCTGTTCATTCAGGCTGGTCTTCAGATTGTCTTTGGCATATGGGGACACCCATTCTTGCACCTTTAAGATTTCCTTCTTGAAGAATATCCAGCCTTCCTGGACTCCTTAGCCGTTCAGGACTGCCTTCCAGGGGACTCTGTCAACCAGGCTGCTAAACAGGCCCATGTCTGCTCTCTGGAAGTCCAAGGTAGCAGTTCTGACCCCCTCTTTACTTCTTTGAGAATTGAGAACTCCATCATTTTGTTATGGCTATGCCCAAGACAACCTCCAACCATCGCGTCACCCAGAAGCCCTTGTCTGTTCACAAACAGGCCCAGCAAGGTGGTTTCCATAGTTGGCTCCCTCACAAGCTGTGTCAGGAAGCTGTTTTCCACACATCCAGGAACCCCCCAGACTGTTTGCTCTCCATTCTATTATATTCCAGCGGACATCTGGCAAATTGAAATCCTTCACCAGAAGAAGAGCTAGTGACTGTGAGATTCCTCCCATTGCTTATAGAATATTTTGTCTGCCTCTTCATCCTCTTGGGTGGCCTGTAACAGTCTCCCACTACTATCTGCCTTGTTGCCCTTTCCCCTGATTCTTACCCATAAACACTCAACCCTTTAATTATCATCATTAATCTCTAGACAATCAAAACCCTCCCTAACATGCAGGGTGACCCCACCATCCCTCCTTTCCCTGCCTATCTTTTCTGAACAGTTTATAGATATCCATTGCAGCACTCCAGTTGTGAAAGTTATCTCACCATTTTTCCGTGATGGCAGCAATGTCATAGTTTTCCTGCTGCACAGTGGCTTCCAGCTCTTCTGGGGTTTTGCCCGTGCTGTGTGTAGCACTGTAGATTATATGATGAATTATACATTTTGTTAGTAAAACAAATAAAAAGCAAACTCAAGATATTTATATTCCATAGTTAAAAATATGGCTTGGCTTAATTTTCTCAACATTGCCTGTCAGTATTGTGTAAAGTCTCTTCCCCAGGTTGGCATCACTACACTACCAGAAATGTTATGCGATGTAGCTATGCCAATGTAAATTTGTTTTTGCTGGCTTCACTTATAATGTTTGGAAAGCCAGTGGGAACAAAACAAACAAGAAAGCAAAAACTAGCTGTTGGTGGCTGCCATAATTTTTGAGATAGATGAATGTAGATAAGCTTTTGAAAGAAATCTCACAAAAAAAGCATATGAATGTGTTTTCATTATGGAACAGAAAGCAGTACTCCCATCTATTCTAATGCTGCAAAAGTATAATGTTTCAAGAGCAGAGACCATGAGTTCCATAAAATTCTTTTCCTTGTGTGGCTGAGAAAACTTAGGCCTAAAAATGTTTCCAACAAGAAAGTATCTGGAAATTATATGGAATGCTTATATATATTATGTAATTTAAAAGCTCTGTTTTCATGAAACTGTAAGTCCTAATAAATGCTTCCCTGGGAAGACAAAAATATTCATTCACTTGCTACGTTTTGCAGAACTACTTCGTTAATGTCTCTACACATGCTGTGTATTCCTTTCTCTACACCATGCTGTGTATTCCTTTCCCCACACCTGTATATGAGCTAAGATTTCCATCTGTGATCTTAGCCATTCCACCCAAAATTCAATTTGTTTCCTTTTTGAAAAGACATATATGCCATACAGACCAAGAGAAACATGGCATAGAGTGAAGCTGCTTGCAATAAATAAAATTGTTTAACTTTCTGTGGCTGTTCTCTGTATCTCTATGAAATTATTAAAGACTAAATTTTAGTCCTAAATTAGTAAAATACTCCCTTGCATATGTTTTCCACTTCTAGATAGAAGTTCCACCAATTTGTCATTGCAAATCTGTCACTCGGCTAATTTTGTCATGGTTTCAGTAGGCTGAGATCAGCAAAATCAAGCCACTTTTATTGGAATATTTCCAATATATTTCTACAGAAAAAGAAGTAACTTGTATGTTGCATTAAGTAGGAGGTTTATTTTTGTTTGGGTTTTTTTTTCTCTCATTATCAATTCAGTGGCTAATTTTACATGCAGAAGTGTTGTTTCTCTGAAATGTAATTCATCTTCTGTATGGTGCCACAATTAAAATAAATGTGACAGGAATTGTTACTTTTTTTGTTGCATAAAAGATGATTTTAGTGTAAACTTTATGGACTGATGTGCTAATTTGCATCAGCTTGAGTGAAAGAAGATAACTTGGCATGTGGTCCCTGTAGTTAAGAGTCAAGTTATTCTAAGAGAAAACAAAGGTTGCTCCTTATTTTTTATATAAATCTGGTAATCTAGTACCATTATGGTGTTAGGTGGGCTGAATGTAGAATGTAATTATGAGATAACTGCATAGGAAAGTCTGCATTTTGAGTAATTGCTTTAACCCTGTAAAACTCATATTTGAATTAACACTGGATAAAAAATACTTTGCTTGTTCATTAATATTTTCAAGATGAGCAGAAATTGCTGACAATGAAATACGATTAAAAATAATTACTTAAGAACTGTCCACAAAAATGGAAATTTTGAGTTGTCAAGTAATGTGATTACAGAATAATTGTGTGGTTCAATGACATAATTCCATTTTGACAATTTCAACCTGTTTCAATTTTACTGTTTCATCCCAAAGTTATGTTTTGAACTGAAAAATATTTTGACTTGAAATTTTGAACTAGGTTTTGAAGAAGAAATGAATATGCTGTATTTTAATATGTATTTTTTTCATCAGAAATATACTTTGATTTAAATCAATACTATTCCGTAGCTTTTCAGGTGGAAAATAATTTCATTAAAATCCCTAATTCCTTCTATTATCCCCTATTTCTTCTACCATAAGGGAGCCATAGGCAGTCACTAGGAACAAGGGCCTTGCCTTCCTAATTTATAAATGTTCTGACAGTTTCTTTTAAGTTAAAATCAGCTGTGAGGAGGTCTTGCTTTTCCTCCTGAGATGATCCTTGTTGTGCCATCTGTAGCTGCAGTTAAAAACATGCATCAAATGGAGGTAGAATTCCTTCACTGATTGGGTGCATTACCCTTTCTACATCATCTAAAAGTTGTCATTCTGCACTGTCTGACAGCACCATCTGGTTCAGAATATAATAACTCAGATATAGCCATTTCTAGAGCTAGATGTGTTGCCGCCATTTAGAATGTGAATGCTTTTTGCCTTTGTGGTGTATCCTCTGAAACTAAAATGCTGATGCTGCATCTTCAAATGGTCCAAAAAGCCAGAAGTAATGAATGATTCACATCAGAAATAGAGAGAAGCAAACAAACAAAAGTCAGTGGCCATATCCTCATTTGCTGGGAAAGGAGGGGATACACAGTATGAGCTGCTGTCATTTTCAGAGTTTTGAATAACCTTTTCCAGCTGTGGAGAACTCTCAGAGCTCTGCTAGCAGTGGCAGATCATTTAGAGGATCACTGGTTCCGTAACACCCTTAATGTGTCAACCAGGGATGAGCTATAACACACAAAGATCTCTCTCTGCAGGTGCAGTCTTCTGGAAATCATAATCACTAGATGTAAGGCCAGTGGTTTGGGTACAGTTGCACAGTGTGTTTCAGACTGGACCAATCTTGCCTAATTTCTTTAGCTAGGAAAACAATTTAATACTCATAATAGTGCTTCTTCCATTAGCAGGTGGGAAAACCTTACTCTGGGAGATGAGAAATTCAGTGGAAAACTCAAGCTGCCTAGCATCACTTTCTGAAAAAAAGCATCCATAAATCTGATTTTGTGTGATTGCAGCAATAAGCTTTTGACTGCTTTGTCTCATTAGAGTTATGGAAAGAAATTGGAGTATGTTCCTAGCCTGGCAAACTAAGCCTTCTACCTGTAAAATATTAAACCCTGTACATGTCAAGTGTGTTCAAAAAATAATGAGCCTGAGAACAGAGAGAAACAGAGGTTGCATCGTTAGGTGCAGGAACCAGAAAAAGTATCATAGGGAAATGGTAATACTTTGGTTTGCTTTATCTTTATTTGTTTATTAAGAAATACGGAACACCAAAGTTCTGAAAGGTCATGGTGGGACAGGGAAAAAAATGCACTGAGTACACATGCAGCTGAGTGAAATGTAGCATGTGTACTGACTAATATGGGCACAGATTTTGAATAAAACTTATAGACAGGGAGTCATGCTCAATTTGAAGACATCAATTTTAATCGTACTGGAAATAGGAAAAGATGCTCGCCAGAACTATGCAGACAAATATAGCATTATATGGATTTATTTAAGTAAATATTACTTCTGCTGTCACAGTGGTTGATCAGCAGTGATGGGTTTTCCACAGCATTGTTGTATGCTAATGGCTTCATGGAAGATAATATTCTTGGCAATTGTCTCTTGCTACCATGAGTTGCAGGAGGCCTAACCCACTCTTGATTTGTTGGGGGACTCAAATTGACCCTGGCACCTCCATGTATTACAGAGCACCACACTCAGTTCTGTCTCTCAGGTTTTATTTAAATGATTTGAGGCAATCAAAACCTCACTTGCCTGGGCTGCATTTTACACCTTTGAGTTAATATTTTCAAGTTAACTGAACATGTTTTACTATGCAGTGTGTGCGAAGAAAAATAAGAATCAAACAGTTGAAAGAAACCAGACGTAGTTAAAAGTAAAATATCTGAATAATTGTAGTTTCTGAAGAAAAATGAAACAAAAATGATGCAAAACTGAATTGTATGCAATGGACAATGAAGGTCCGGAACGTGACTCTTCATAGCAGAAGTCTTAACAAGGATGTGCCCTTGCATTATTATCTTACAGGTACTCCAGAACAATGGCAGTCATCTACAAAGATATGAGTCTCCATAGCATAATATCACAGATTTAGCCATTAAGTGCCATTGGGAGTGATGCTGTTACTCTTAGGAAAAGTGCGATTACAGCTCACAGATATAACAGTAAAAATCTCCATTTATCTTCTGCATGGTGTCATTTAGCAATCAGTTTCTTTTCTACTTCAAAATATGGAATAAATGAGGCTCAGCTAGTGGATAAAAGATAGGGATTGGCTGTTCTGAAGCTTTTGGTGAGAGGCATGGAAGAGGCAGCTTTCAGTTTCATGGGAATCGCACTGCTCCAGAGGGCACGGTTAGTCCTAGTTTGTGTCAGAAAATGGAGGGCATTTGTACTACATATACTTCACCGCTATGTGTCAGCTCAGGTTTGAAGCTCTATGGTCTGGCTGAGAATTTATTTACTACAGTTCCACATGCATTTTGTTTACTGAAACAAGAAAAACATGACAAACTCCTGCCATTATAAAATTTTCACTGCCACAACAAATGCAGAATTATTCCTTTAATATACCAGCATGCAATGATTTGTAACGATATGTGAGCACAGAAAGGATGACTGACCAGTGACAGAGTGAATTCTAGCAGTGTGATTCATTTCAGACATTAAATCCTTATAGCTCTTCTGCATTCTCAAATCAAAACTCCATGCTTTCCACATTGCTCACTAGACACCAAGAATAACACGATCATTTTGGAAGTTCAGTCTTGCCTGCAGGCAAGAACTTGTCCCGTCATAGTAGAAACAAAAGTGGCACAGCAGGACCTTCACTATTAGGAACAGCAGCAGGAATTGTCTCCTGAAACAATAGCTCTCTTATGTGTGAGCTTAAATGTGGATGTTTCTTTTCATGAATGTCATCCTCAGCTGACTCTGTATCAACCTAGATATATAACGAGAATAATCATTCCAGGCAATTAATAAGATATATAATTCCAGAGAAAATAGTCATAATTTGGAAACATTTTATACATTTACTATGAATAATAGGGATCAAGGAAATGAAACTGCAATGATTTTTCACAAATTAACCTTTTGACTACTTAAGTAACACCTCTAACAAATATCTGAGGGGATATGTCGCATGATAGGAGAGACACTGCTGCTCAGACAGTTGTCTGGGACTCTTCAGCTGTGTTGCTCTTCCCTGTGTTCCCACCACAAAACTATTACTTGCAAAGATAAATATGCCAGTCCAATAAAATACTATAATGGGTCAGAATGTGAATGAACATAAAATCTTATATCTCAACACAGTGATAACTTTTCTTAAAAGGGACATTTCCTTAATGACAGAACTGTATCTGTCAGAAACAAAACCAATTTGTCAATAAATTGTATTTACACTAGTAGCATCTGGCTACCAGTGACTGGATGCTTTATAAATATAGAGATAGATATATTAGCTAGATTAAATAGATAGATGTAGGATGTTTGGGCTGAATAGACATGAACCCTTACTTAAGGGATTTATCCTGTAAATTCTGTGTAGCAGATTAGTTTGTACTGATGGCTTAGAGCTATCCAGGCTCTAAATCAAAGAACTATTGGCTTACATGAAGGATGAGGTATGAATCATATCATATTATAAAGAAACACATGACATCCTGTTGTTTTTTTTTTTTTAATTTCCTACATGAGGAAAACCCCTTCATTCACTGACTTTGAGTCTGTAATAGATTGCAAAATGACAGATAAAGGCATAAAAATCTTTAGTCTTTGGCATTGAATAGGCCTCCCTGATGAGCCACGACTACCTGCAGGCTATGTATGGTCTGCCTCAGTGGGATTCTGTTGCACGCATTTGCAATACTATACTTACGTATAGTAACCCTATTGTATATTAAATGCAGCAACCACTCAGCAGGCAGTGAGATGAGCTGATCTAAGTTCAGATGTATAGGAAAAAAAGAATATTAGAGGAGTCAGATTGGAAGTCACAGTATTATGTACAGCAGCAACCTACCTGCAATGTGAAGCAATTACTTGCATCATTTCTAAAGCTACAGTCTTCTAAACACAAAGATGAATAGGGAAAAGAAGAACAGTTGTGGAGCAGTAACAACAAAGGTCAAGAGTGGGATCTTTGCAAGAAATGCTGTGGAATATTTGTTTGATGTTGTAGAGCATTTAATGTTCGTTCCTCCTTCATTCTTGCTGTGGTAAACATAAGGTTTGCAGGTTTTGGACCTCTGCACTTTGTATATTGGGTGTTGTGAATCTTTGGTGATCTGGATGTGTGTGAAGGTGAGGACAGGCTTGCCTGTGGGGACACTGGATGGCCTGTGCTGCTCTCAGGTTATGCCTTCCAGCTCTGTGCTCCTGTGTTCAGTGTCTAGACCTTGACCAACCTGCCAACTTGTCCCATACCCATAACCACTGCTTCTTTCACTGTCATGCAGAGTTTTGCCCTGAACTTGTATAACCTAACCACCTCAGGTGTTTTGCTACTAATTGTATTTTGTGTTTGCCCAGATAGAAACAATGCTCAAGGAAGTATCTCATCTGTGGAACCCAGTTATTCCCTAATCCAGTGTTTTTGCAATCTTCAAATAAGCTTTTGCTTTACAGTAAAATAATTCTCAGTCATTGAGAATAATTCTCAGGCATCACGTAAAATGATAGAATCATAGAATCATAGACAATGCAAACATAACTAGCTGGAACAGCTAGGACAAAATGTGCAAATGAAATATATTTTAGTATGTTATTTAGGGTCTACAAGACTTCCCCATAAAATTATTATTAGATTTTTAGTGTAATCTTTGCAAGCAAGTCGATCCCTTTGTTTGAAATACGTTTTATTCATTTTTCTCTCCATTATTCTCAGATGAAAAAGATACTGATTATTTCATAAATGATTTATTGTTTACATTAAATTACTAAATATTTTTTATTTTGTCCTTATCATATCCCTATATCAAAACTGCATATATGGGGTCCTAATTTTCAGAATAAGCTTTTAGTTTATGAATCTGTGTTATTTGCATTGATTTATTGTGGACATTCAATCCTTTCTTTAATAAAGCTTCTTAAAAAACATTGCAAACGTTTGCTAATTAACCACCATAACAAACTTTCACCCACATAATTAGCAACATGCCATTAATAGAGTGTGCTTTCATCACTCTTCATTGCTGAAAGCTTGATATGAAACATAGCAGTCATATAAAGGGATATGGTAGCATTGCTATACAGCTCAGAAGAAAAAAGTTGTGTTTTGTTGAAACTGTGCTGGTAACCTGGGTGATAGAACTAGGCACAAGAACTGCATTTGGCAAGGGTACAGGGGCTGACTTCACCATTCACTCAAATATCACTGTGTAGTCTTACATCTTGTCCAAAAGACAATAAACTAGCTTCTGTTCTCTTTAATCCACATGCTAACTTGGAGTGATGTTACCTGAATGTAATGATGTTGATAAAGGTAGTTTTCACATGCTTCAAGAACATAAAGTTATTCTTTCAGTTATGACCTTAGGTGGTCATGGTAAATAGCCTGAAAGTAATCTCCAAGATTCAGTGAGCTTAAATAATGTAACTGAAAAATACTGTTAAAATTGGAGATAGGTGATATGAATGCTGGATTTTCAGTGGTGCAAATTTCAGCCAATTCACTGAGACTGGTGGGATTTCTTTTGCTTTTATTTCTCATTGATCTTGCCTTTTAATATATGCATAATCAGGATGTATGATCCAAATACTGTTACTCTGGAAGATTAGTAATAGCACACAGTGGAGTAGCACATTATATATACGTAGGTTAGAAATTTGTCTCTCCTCGAGGAAAACATTTTCATCAGTTCTCTTATGTTTCTCTTGTATTTCTCATCAACTTTAAAAGCATGAAGAATGTATGTGTCACATAATACATTATATGTTTTTTTTGTTCAGTTATCAAGATTTTGATATGCTGCTTACTGATATTTATTTTTTGCTTTTTAAAGATAGCATTAAAATTTACAGCTGTTTCAAAAGGAACATAAAATCCCCTGAAAGGACAGATTTACAGAATTTTAAAACAAGCTTCAAATGCTCAGCTGCCATCATATCATCCATTGCAATGAGTATAAATAACTTCCCTTTAATATAAGAAGAATTGGGAAGGGAAAAGAAATAGATATTTGCATTGCAAGAAAACTCCAGGTGCCCCTACAGTTATTGGGGACATTTTCCAGTTGACAATATGGAAATACTGTCACTTAGGCCAGAAAGCTTGTTGCTATGGGGACACAATAGCAGCATCATTTGACAACTTTGGCATTTGTTAGAGTTGGCAGAGAGAAACTCTGAGAGAGGGGCTCTTGGTTGACTTCAGGTGGGTGTGCACTAGGGGTGGATGGATGGTTAGGAAGGAAAAACACAGATAAATTCTTTCAATTTTCCAGTCTCTCCTTCAATTATGGCTGCTTCCCCCACCCCCCCTTTTTTTTTTCTTTTTTACAATATGTCTGATTAGAAGCTTAACATCTTTGAAAGAAGAAGACTGTATTCAGACATTAATTAGATATACGTCCAGCCTGAGATGTATATATACAAAACTGCAAAAAACTGTGCAAGAGCTGGCAAAGAGATAAAGCTGAATTAAAATTTTTATGATTTTGGCTATTTCCTCTGAGGAGTCACATCATAAACCAAGACATTACAGTTCCTCTGCAGTTCAGATGTGATGGTAGTTAGAATATTATAGTAAATGCAGCTCTGAAAGTAGGAAATCAGAGATTAACTTAGGAGAATTAAAAAACATAACAGTAATTATCAAAACTGGAGACTGGTTTATAAAGAAGAGAGAACTAACACTGTTTAAGTTGGCTGAATATCAGATAAGAGGTATGTCAGTAGTTAGCTAATATTTCAAGATTCTGCAGTTAAGTAACTGTTTAGTCAAATAATAGTATTCTTGGAAGAAATTGGGGTAGGACTCAGGAAGATAAAATCCAAAGTAGATATAAGGAAAAGAATCCTACTTATGAGTCTATTACTACAGAGTAATCATGGTTTCTGAGGAAAAGGCATTCTTCATTTGCAATGTCCCAAGTGACATTGGACAATGCACGGGAAAATGTGCATCACAGAATCACAGAACTGTAGATTCACAGAACGGCTGAGGTTGGAAGGAACTACTGGAAGTCATTCTGTCCAACTTCCCTGCTCAAGCAGGGTCATCTCGAGCACATTGCTCAGGATTGTGTCCAGGCAGCTCTTGAATACCTCCAGGGAAGGAGACTTCACAAGCTCTCTGGGCATCCTATTCCAATGCTCTGTCATGCATTAGAGAGAAACCGTGTAGCACGTGTCAGCTGAGAAATATATGCATCTTTCTAATACTAGGAGAAGGCGAATAAAATCTGCTGACTGCACTGAAGTGCTTTTCTAGGTGAAATAAATAAAGGCCACAAGGATTGAAAAATTATTCTGTAGTAGTGCAGAAATAATTGGAAATATTTGAGTTTATGCACTTACAACCACAAAAACTTCCAGGTTCCAATGGTGTGGGAGGATGCAGGGTGAGAAACTGTGTTGCAACTCAGTCATAAACGAGGAACAGTAAATTTTCTTAAACTGCAGTGTGATCTGAACGTATTAATGGGTGTGGTATTATATTACTGAGGGTATTTGGGAAGGTTTTCTGTCCTGTAGTATTTTTTTCAGGGGAATACTACCTTTCCTATCTCCACCAGAAGAAAGAAACAAAACAATGAATGTTTTCTATGCTGCGATGCCACAATATAACTATTAGATGTGATCACAGTTTTTAATCTCTGTTCCTATAGGCAAATTGCCTCTGTTTCCCTTCTGTTCTTTTATGATCATGCCACCCAGGCAGTTTTCTTTCCCTCTGCAAATCAAAATCAATTAAAAATATCCCCACAGGACTTGATTTTCAGAGAATCTACATATCCGCACCTCTAATTGAGGTCGATAGCTGCAGGCATGTGGCATCCCTGAAACTCAGGCTCTATCGAGCTAAATAACAAAAAAACATACGCATTTTGTAGGTAATATACCATGGGAGAAATCTCTAAATAGGCCGTGAAATAATGAAGCTGCATGTTTTATGCTATAGTCCAACTTGCAATCACTTGGCCTCTCACCACAGGGGAAAAAAAGGATATTGAGAGTTATTGAACATTGCCAATTTTTGCTGTGGATCAGCTTGAAGTTATTTAGCACAGATGTTTCTGTAATTGTGACACACTGGGAAAATCCACATGCTCAATAGCCCTCAAACTTGCACTTCCATCTGTGCAGTGTGATGGGCTACAGTTACTGCACACGGCTGCAGTATAAAACATACAGGAATAATGTCTGGTTGAAGATGTGCTGAAAGATTTTTCTTAGCACCATCTGCACTTTTTATCTACCTGTCTCCCTGTAGTTCTGCATTTAGATGTAGTACAATTATAAAGCAGGAAAATGTATGTCTAATGAAAATAAGAGTGTGTAAAGAACTGTACAAAATTTAACAGTGTGGTGAGAAAGCTCTCATGATATGATATGGCTGATGGGAATTTAACAGTATGCTGTTAGATCCAGCAGTATTTTCTATTTATATTCCTAGGTCAGTTTTGAGCCATATTAGTAGCAACTGAAAGATAGAATTCTTATGATTATATTAGAAAAAGTGCATGACTTGATCCACAGTGATAAAAACATGGGTTCTGGAAAACCTCTCCTTGTCCTAATAGCTTCTTAGCCTTTGATCACATCCCATAAAGTACAGGGAAAATCCTCCACTTTTTCTGATTAAACAAACATTTTGAAATCAAAACAGTGTGTACCAATCGAGAAAACAAGAGAGGAAGACTTTTACACCTTTGAAATTTAAATAGGCTTCAGTGTTAATTACTCATAGCTTATTTGTTCAGTTCAGGCTCAGGCTACAAAGAAGAAAAGAAATTAATCTTTCAGAATTTAGGCATATGCAACTCGGTGCAGAAAGATAAGTTTTTGTTGGTTCTAATCAGTCAGGGTGAAAGCTCTGCAATCATATAATTTTTTTCTTATGTTGCTGCTGCTGTGAGTCCCATTATCTACTCCTATCAAGAAAGTGAGAGTATTATCCCAGCTTTTGACTTTATAGCCCTGGTAGCAGAGTGGGCTTGTCATTTAACTTTTTCTCTACAGTGAGCTGCTGCTTCTGTTCTGCAACCCTTCTTAATGTCAACCTAGTCATCCAGCGCTACTGTACATCTGGTACAGTATGTAACATTTTCTTTCTCTCAAAAAGACAGAAAAGAGCTTGTGCCATAACAGGTAATATTAGGGCACTACCTTCTCTGACTGCAAGACTGACTTTCTACCTAAAGGGTATCACGAGAATCTAATGCTCAGATTTCTTGTGGATTCTTCTTCAATGGGAGAGTAAATTTTGTATGCTAAATCCAAAGCCGCTGCAAAATCTATGAGGACAAAGAAGGCTGTTTACATATCCTTTTGCTTATAATATTTTCAAGATGAAATTAATGATGTCAAACCTTCCTTTTCCTTTTTCTGTTCCCCTTTCTGCTTTCTCTCCCCTTACTTTCTTTCATTCTTTGCCTTTTTGGAATAACTAGGGGGAGCCCCTAACAGTATATGTCAAAATGTAAGATCTGCACCGCATTGTGAACTGCTTCTCTGCTGACTCATCTGCCACAGCTAATCAAGACTTTTTGGTCTACATGCTGCCACATTTTAAACCTTTTAGCAGTAAAGAAATGCTCTTTGCTCAAAAGCTTTTAAATTTTAGCACATGGTGGGTAGCTGATAAGAATTTTTATTTTTCTAAAATGGAAACTCTTTTCTTGTTGTTGGTACCTGGTCTCCTATTCTATTTACAAAGTTACAAGGTTTCTGGTGTCTATTATCTTATTAATCTAGTTTTTTGTTTGGTTGGTTGGTTTTTTTTTTTTTGTATTTTTTTTTTTTTAAGATGGTTAAACTGGTTGCCATTTAGGCAGTCTCACACCTTTTCAGGTTGACTTCAACTGCACCTGTTAGTGGCATGCAAGCCCAGGTTATTCTTTCCTTGTTCCACCACTACACAGGAAGAGGAACACAGGTCCTAAGTCTGCATGCTTCAGGAATGAAGTTGTGGGCAGGCAAAACTACCTGGGTTTTGCTGGGTGCAGCACATTAAGTTATGTATAGCCCCTTGGCTGCCCTGGCAAGGAGACAAAAGACCACAGCTTCCATGATTTTCTAGATTTTATGCTCTGCCTGTTACCAGTTCTAAGTTATCAGTAGTGTCCTCTTTTGTCTGAAGGTGGATTCTTTTCTTGTCCACCACACCACGTTCCACAGAGGACTCACATGACTTGGCCTCAATAATTTCCATCACCATTTTGGTGTCTAGGGATAAAAACAGTCAGCAAGGGAAGAATCAGTGCAGTTTGATGAAGGGTGCAGTCTCTGTATGTTGTTTCTAAAACAGGGCTCAAGCACTGTGTCACTGCTTCTCTTCTCAGCAGGTTGTTGTTTTTTTTTCATCCAGTTAGTACCATTTTCCAGATGTAACGAGTACCTTTCACTTTGGCTATCAGAAATTCAGATAGAAGTAAAAATTACTGTATTTAGGACCAATATTGAGTAAGCTGCCCATTTTGCAGTGATGCTTACCCATGCATTTTCAAGTACAAAACTTTGACTCTTCATCAATAAACTTTTTCTATTTTGGAGTTCACAAGAGTAAACCATACAATATAGAGCTGATGGAAAGATGTTATAGAGTTATATGTGTTAAGAAATATAACTTATAATCACAATGTTTTTTAAGTCTTATTGTTTTTTCTGATTTTGTGCTTACCAAAAAATTAAACTGGTACTTTTACAGGCATAGAACTTTTAAACTTCTATGAGGTCCAATACATTCCTTTTACAGAAGTTATATTTGTATAGAAGCTATACCTTTAATAGCTTTTTGTTTGATTGTAAAATGAAAAAAAAAAAAGATCTCAAGACATTTTCACAATGATGAGGAAGTCAACATGATTTGCAGATAAATAGGAATATCAGGAAACCCTGTTCTTGGCAGAGGTTTGCCATAGCGGGATGCTGATGAAAATGGTGAAATTGGCACTCTATGAATTTGAAAGTTCAATAAACTCACAATAAGGATTGGGTGCTTGTTTCTTGAAATATTTCTGGAGTGGAAGTAGGTTACAGATGGTACAGTACAAGCAGATTTTAAAACGTTCTTATCCAGTGAGTTACATAAACTGTGTGCTACTACTTCATATTGTCGCTTTCTGGTTCAGCTGCATTCTTTCCTTTCCATAAGTTTCTACAATAAGAGCTCTGCAAAGGTAGAGATACCTCTATTTTTTACCTTGAAGGTATTATATATTTCTGTCTGGTGTCTCTGCTCCACAGTACTATAGTCCAATTTACTTCAGTGACTAGGAATCCTGAAATCCTGGGACCAGAAAAGAACTTAACGAAATCGTCTCACCCCTTTTGTTTGTCTAACTGTTATTTAAAGCAAATGCCATCCTTTAGTCTTCTCTACTCGGAATCAAACAACTCACTTTCTTTAATCTTTCTCTGGAGGCCATACTTTAAGCTTCTGATATTTTTTTTTCTTTCTTCCTTCACCCCCCCCCCCCCCCCCCCCCCCCCCGGCCCCGACTTTCTGCACTGATCTATGAGTTTGTTGAAGCATAGTGTCCAGGACTAGACACAATAGTCCATCTAAGGCCATAGTGTTGAATAAAACACTGAACAAAATAGAGAGATTAATGCACATTTCCTTCCAGTCATACTCTTTCCTGCTGAACATATCCTGAGGCATCTGCCTTTTTCACAACAGCGTAACACTGTTGACTCATGTTCCCTTTGTGACCCCTTACAACCCCTCATTTATTTTTTTATAGAATTGTTTATAGACAGTTATTTGTCATCCTGTATTTATGTGGTTAATTAATCCTAAGCATGGCACCTTGCATTTACCATCACTGAATATTGTCATATTTTCTGTCTATATCTCTGATTTATTAAGATTGTATTGAATTCTGTCTTTGTCCTCTATTTGTTTTGTTTCCCCCTCCCAGAAAATGGTATCTGTAAACTCAATAAGCCTGCTCTCTATTCCTTTCAGGTTATTAACTAAACTATTGAATAGAACCAAACCCAGAAGAGGCAGACCATTAGAATTCTTCCTGGTATGCATGTATTTGTGAAGAAAAAGAAGCTGAGGTTACAATTCCATTGTCGTAGCATTCATATATAAAAGTTGGCTAAGGACCGACAATATGATTTTACTATAGCAGTTAAAGACTTTGTGGTAATCTGAATTCAAAACAAGGACAATAAATATTTCTCCAAAAGGAACATGTATTTGTGTAGTGAAAAGATTAGTTTTCTAATTTCCTCTCTGCCTACATATGCTTTCTTATAGTTGTCACAGATTTCACTTGTGACCTCAAAAAACCTACCATCAAAAATGATGTCAAAAACAACACAATTTTGTGAAACATTTTGGCATCAATCAACTGCTATTTAAAAAGTAAGTTTATTTTAAAAGATGCCATGCAACTTTAATATCTGTAGTTGAACTACTGATAAGCAAAATTTTAGACTAGTTGTCAAAAAGTGCAGTGTTACCTGAGAAAATCAGATAAAATTGGAAGGGGGAAAAGTGGACTGATTTCAGGGAAATCTTTCTGACAATAAAAGCGATGGGTCTGAGCTCTTAAGGGAAGATGTGGAAATATCTTTATGTTGCTGCACATGGCAGGAGAGTTAGAGTAGATGGTCTTCAAAGGTCCCTTCCAACCTAGACCATTCTGTAATTCTACAATTCTATGAACAGAAAAAAATTCTCAGAATTTTTCACATAAGTGGACAAGTATCCCACAGGGGCCAGCTCTGCCCTGACAGGCAAATGATCCCATCTGAGGTCACCCAGAGAATTAATGCAGATATTTTACATGTCTATAGCTGCTAATGCTAAGGAGCACATGATCTCCATTAGGCATTGCAAAGGAGAAAAGGGACTCAATTCTCCTGAGCTCACTCTAGTTCTGCACTTGAAACCTTGAAACTGTTCAGAAGGCTTAGTACACTGAGAGTTTTTTTTTTTTATGCCTTCTACTGTTTTCCCAATGTTGTGAATTTAGAGCAGTGGTGCTTTTTTGTTTCTTTTTCATAGCCTAGTTCTTATTATAGTATGCTTATTATAAAACTTCTCAGAGAGAGGAAAGTCTTCACTATTCTAGTTTAAAATAAAATCATTCCTCTTTGTGGAAAAAAAAAAAAAAAGAGAAAGAATAATGAATACTGTACCAGTGACTGTAGCTTGAAGAATCTACTTTGAACATGTGAAGGAATAGAAAACAAATAATATTATTTCATAAATGTCTGTTACAGGTTGTTTTCAATTTTTCCCTTTATTTACTTCATGAAGCCAACTGCCTTACTCTCCCTATTCTTTATACGCTACTTTATATGAATAGTAACAAAGTACAAGAGAGAGATCAAACCGCATGTGGCAGATGGTAAAGGCACTCTTAATGTGCTGTTGGGGAAAGTATTATAGAAATGAGGACTATTCAGAAGCACTCAGTGAAAAGTAGTACATTATGCATAGTGGGACAAAGTTTTTTCCAAATTGAGGAAGTGTGAATTTAGCCTAGCTCCAGATTAATCGTGGTCCCAGAGTCAGTAATGTGTGCTAGCACTTGTACTGATTTCTAAAAGAAGGTCTTGCAGGGTTTGGGATCTGCAGCTAGAGACTAGGAAGAAGGTGGTGAACTAGGAGAAATACACTACACTGACCCATTTCTCAGGCTTTTCTCTCCCTAGCTGAAGAAAAACTGGCACTCAGATATATTTATCAGTTTTAGCACACTTCCTCCTCAAGCCTCAGGACTTTCCTTTAGGCAGGGAGACTGAGATCCCTGCCAGTAGGAGGCAGCTATTTTGAGTCAGGTCTAACCTGGTCTGGAAACCCACAGTTTTCTCAAGTGGATGGATGTCTACTCCTGGACTCTACATATGGCCAGCAAGAAGAAATCCCTTCCTTTTCTGTATTGCTTTTGTGCCTGATCAGTGTGTGACTGCATGTTTTGGGGATACTGTGGTTTTGCATAAGGACATCTCATCTCTGATTTTGACTTTGGTAGTTAAATTTCTTTTAGGTGAAGGAGAAAATGAGAATATAAGTACTGAAGCTAGGAGAAGTTTTTATCAGGAGGAACTAATATATGGGGTTTTCTGTTCATATTTGGTTTGCTTGACATATGCAGCAATTTCCACTAAAATTGTGCTTGGATTAATTCATGACAATTTTATTTAATGTACATTTTTTTAAGATATAAGAGAAGTTCAGGTAAATTGAATGTGAATTTGTTCTTCTTGACCTTTCCCTGTTCACATGATAAACTTGTCAGAAAAGAAACTGTATTTTCTTTAAGTATACACAGTCTGATAGAGTGGGTTTCTGATCACAGGTTGGACCCTAGACATTACTGCAAATGCAAATAATAAAAAAAGGTTTTGCCAACAGAAGGCCTATATATATTTATATGCCAGGACTTGTCTCTTGTTTTTCACTCTTTCCTTTGGAAGTTTAGAGTGGTTTTTGCTAGTCACTCAAGTACTAAATATTTAGCACCAATTCATATGAAAGTTGCTTTGATCTTCCTGTAAATAAACAGGCTCTCTTTCTCCCATAAGACTCTTTCTTGAAAATGATTTCTTTCATCAAGTAGTTTGTCGTTTTTCTGTGAACATCAATCCTGTTTCCTTCAGAACTTCAAACAAATATTTCCTGCACGTTTACAGGAAACATATTAAACACTATAAATGGCAACCTGCCTTGCACCTGATTCAACATCTAGAGGCTTGGGCAACTGAGTGACAGAGCCCTCTCCTAACATTGTCACAGTTGTCATATATGCAACGCCTCTGCTATAATAATGTTAACAATCACACACACACACGTGTTTGTATATATATACACACAAATACATATTTCTATTAGTATCTGTATTTATATATACAGACATAAGAACTTTTTCCATTATGCAGCTTGAATGTTTAAATACTGATGAAACAAAACCTGTCATTGTACTTTGCATTTAGTTACCAATAATGTTGTTAGAAAAACCCAAAGCACAATGACAACCAAGACTGTCATTCAAATGAAGATCCTTTATGGGTTAGAGGATAAGCAAAGAGGAGTGTACTAAATTGTGAGGAGATGGAAGATTGAAAGAGGAGAGGGAGGATAGAAAGCTCATCAAGCTGGAATTTCTGCAGACTATTTGTTCTTCCTCCAAAACAGACTGTGATCTCTGAGGCCTCATATGAAAGAAAAAAAACCCCAATTCTACCCTGCCCACCTAAAAAAGAATCCAACTCCAAATATCTCTGGAAGTCAGTTTTCTTCCCACCTTATAGAAGAATGCTTAGTACACTTTTGGAATAATTTTACTCTTGTAATCCACTCTTAATTCTGTCAGCTGTTTTTACACAAGTTTGTCACCAATACGATTCCACTGTAAAGTGCTCCTTATTTACTTTATTATCTATGTAATCATGTGAGCAGAATCTGGTCTTCAATGTCGAAAATGTTATGTATTGGGAAGAAAGGCATGGATGAGTCTATTCTTTGAAGACATAGTTTCAAAATGTGAGTATTTTCTGCAGAACTAGTTTGTTGAGACTCTGAGAAAGAAGAAATGGTTCAAGCGATTCTTTTCCCTAGCCAGCTTCCTGGCAGTAATTTGTATGATTGTCCTCTTCACTTTGTCACCAACTCTGCAAATTTTGACTTACCAGGATGTCATTTTGTAAGTTTTCTGTAGACTTCCTGCTTTCTTATAGAACAAACCAGTCATGTGTGAAGCCAATTTTCAAAGCTTTACTGGCTTTAAGCATCACTTTTTGCACTTAGAAAGCTCTGAAATAATTTTAATTGAATCAAACTCATGAATTATAATGTCTGTTGAAACACTGCAACATAATTGTCTCTCTTTGTGATATTTGCATTATAACTCTGTCATCCTTCCCAGTGTCCTGCTTTGGAGTTCCATTTTGCCAATGTTATTCATGATGCAATTGTAAGCTTTGCAGTCAATGAAGGCCCTGCTATATAAATCTAATTTTGTTAAGTGATATGAATATTGAGCAGCTAAGCTTTATTATCTTTGAATGAAGGCACTCTTTATACTTCTTGTTTTAAAACTCAGTTAATATTTAAAATAAATACAAGTCTCCAAAATAGGTTCAAAATTGAACTTTAGTTAATCTTCAACCAAAGAGATTAGAGAAACTCAGGAAACTCAAGCCTGTTTGACTCTGCAGTATATTTGAATCTACAAAGAGCTTTAGTGCTTTCTAGCTTTTCTTCACAAAAAGAAGCTTTTCATTTGTCACTGCTCAAAAGGAAAAGTTCTCGCATTACTAAATGAGCAGACAGACACAGAGAATATGAATCATTTTACAGCATTTACATGCTTAACCAACATGACTTAAATATATATATATTTCTCTTTTTTTGTTCCTAGACTGCCTAGATAATGCTTGTATGTCATGGCTACCATTAATTCTGAGTTTTATCTTGCTGTTCAATTGCTGTATATGACTTGGATGATGAATGACTAATGGATCCCCAGAGCCTCAACAAATGGAGTCAGCTCCCAATAGACTGGAGTGCTACGATGTCCTGGGTTCAGCAGTAGCAGTCATTTTTCTCCTTGGTAGCTGGTGCAGTGCTGTGTTTTGACTTTTGGCCTGGGAACAGAGCTGAAAACATTGATGCTTTGATTTGGACAAGGACTTTGTGAGCCTCATGCTCTGCCAGGAAAGGGGGAATCTGGGAGGAAGCAGAGACAGGACACCTGACCCAAACTGACCAAAGAGTTATTCCATACCACAGCATGTCATGCCCAGGCTGTAACGGAGAGTTACCAGGAAGGGCTGGGACTGCAGGGTTGGAGGAGGTATCTGTTGGTGCTTGGTTGGGCTGGGGGGGCGGGTTATTGGTCGGCTGGTGCTGAAGTGTTGTATTCTCTTCCCTTGTTGTTTCCTTTGTCATTATTATTATTGATGGTAGCAGTAGTGATTTGTGTTATACCTTAGTTACTGGGCAGTTCTTAACCCATGGGAGTTGCATTCTTTTGATTCTCCTTCCCATCCCTCCGGGAGTAGGGGGAGGGCAAGAAGGTGGGGAGTGAGCGAATGAGCTGTCTGGCTGGGTTTAAACCACGACATAAGGAGACAGGACCAATATTGGCTGCTAGACCTCAGTGGAGGAGTAAGACTTACATAAAGTTGAACATATTCAGGAAAGGGATATGTCAGAGTGCTAGTTCCCAGGCAAAATACTAAAAGACAATATAGAGCCTTACCATTTTTTGGCTGTTTCTGCCTTCAAAACAGACATTTATATTCATTGTTATTTGGATCACCATTAAGTTGAGTGAGATAAGAGTGAGGTGTAGGGAGGACTGCTGAAGGAGCACACTGAAGGCATGACAGCCGAACAGTAAGTGAAACACTTCAGTATGTATATACATGGTTGAAAATCAAAAAAATTGGTAGTGCATGTTATAAAGTCTTCCCTAGAGCCAATTTGAATTGCTAAGCATTGTCTCACTGAAACACTTGGAAATATAGGCCATGGTGTAAGTTAGCAGTCTTGTGAATCATAAACTCAGGAGTTTTATCAGGATCAGGATTGGACTCTGGAAGACATTTTGGACTGATGCAGGAAAATAATCCCAACCTTCCTTCAACACTGTAATTTAGGAGCTTAATACCCTCTTGGAGTCCACCTCATGGGTTTTGGTGAGATAAAAAATAAAAGTTACCTCACTTTCTAGAGTTGTGAAAGTGTTTTAATGACACAACATATCTTGTCAGTTCACAATATCTTATTTTAGAAAAAATCTTGTGAGGTTGGCAGACTGGTATATTTGACATTAAGTTGAATGATTAGAGTTGTTTCACCTTCCCTCTGATGAACGTTTTTTAAAAACTATGTTCTCTCTTTGCTCATGTTGAAAAATGCTTGTCACTGATAGTATTAACATTAAACCAAAGACATTGTCATTGTTGAGATTCTGGCCACTTAAATTTCAAGGAGGGTTTTGCAAATATTATGACTACGTTACATTCTCATTCATCAAATGCACATTGTTTATATATTTATTTAACAGAAATATGAAACTACTGTAATGTTTCCTTTTTTTGTTGTTTTGGGTTTGTGTGTGTTTTTCTTTTTTTGTTTGATTGGGTTTTTTTTGGTTTTTTTTTGTATTTTCACTCTTTTCTTCTTTTCTTATGCAGAATTCTCTGACCTGCTTCTGCTGACCTGTGAGTATAAAACCAGTTTCAACCCAGTCAGTAAAATACGGTGAATATTTACTTTTCCAGAAGAGAGAGGGCTTGGGCTGGTTGGTTGTTAGTCTTTAACTGAAATACTAGTCTATTTTCTTTTAATTCTTCTTCATAAAACCATCTTTGTTAGGCAGTAAATCTTCAGTTAACTTGGTTGCTGAGCCCGCTTAACCTGCAGCAATTACGCTGATGGGTCAGTGCTATCCCTGGGATAACTCTATTAAGAGCAGTTGAATTATACAGCCGTTGAATTAAACTGTGGTGGATTAATTTATGGCAGATGACATAATTCCTCTGTATGCATCTGAAAAGATGTATCTCTCTCAACACACTGGATTCAGGAGGTCCAAACCAACAACAGTTTCAAAAATACATTGTGGGAAGGGGAATAAAATCCCTCTTTTCCGTCTCCTACAGCCTTGCTGCACCCTCCCTCTCCTAGTGCCTTCTCAATGCCCTTCCTCCTTCTTTCCTTCTGCTTTCATTGTGGAGAAGTAACTGAGCCAAGACAACAGGTCACTGACAATGCAGTGTGCACGTCACCATGTGATGCTGTGAGCCATACAGGATTACATGTTTCTCAAACCCTATTTTGTAGGTCTTAATAAAAATCTGCTCTCAATGATACAGTGGAAAGAGGAAACCAGTAAAAATGTGCAGATTTTGAAGATGAAGATGCTTTACAGCTAATATATGAAAACCACACATTAATGATATTTCGAAGAGGAGCATTTATGGAAGAACTATCAAACAGTGTTCCTTTGTTCCCTCTTCTTAAAGAGAAAAAAAAAGACCCTCCAAAGTCCAGCCGCTTATGGCTCAGGATTCTCCCATATTAAAAGAGAAAGATCAAATCTTTCACATGCCATTTGGTATCAGTCACATCACATTATATAACACTACTGCCTTGTCACAACATAATGAGCTGGGGAGGAATGACAAAAGGCGTTTTTCACAGCTATGTTTGAAGAAGCCACAACACTTCAAACAGGCAACTTAAATACATTTTCTTGTTAAAGGACCTGCTCTAAACACAGATTGAAAATGCACTCATTTCCCAAGTCCATCGCTGGAAATAAACATGTTCTTCAAATGTACTTGCACTGTATACATGAACATGATAAGACATATATAACTTCTTTACACAGGAAAAAATGAGTGTAGATATGTGTATATATATGCATATGTATGTATATGTATATCATCCTGTTTATATAACAAGCAGGATGGCATGTGCAACATATACAGTTAAATATGCTTGATATCTATGGATTCTCTTCTGTACTCACTTTAATTTTGGTGATCCCTAGTGCAACGACCACAAATATTCAAGTTTCAGTAAATTAGGTAGGGTTTATTGCTATCATGTGTTGGTAGTTATTTTCTCCATGCTGCAGTTCTTATGCTAATGGTGATGATTTATTTTTCCTGTCCATCAGAAGCCCACTTCTGCCTGATTTATGCTAAACTGTTTTGCCTTCCCCTTTCCCTCATCTGCCCTCCCTACCTGTCCTTTGTTCTCCTGTCAGCTGTAACTCTGGCTGCCTTCTAGCAGGCTTAAAGGCTTGAGTTATTTACTTTGTGTAAAACCCAGGCAATGCATATCACAGAAATCAGGTAACAGCATTAATGACATTGGTTGGCTTGAATCTCCATCAAGTGTCCAACACTTGAACTCAGTCACGTCTGGAGCCTATGCACTATGGAGTGCCTGTTCTTTATCAGCTGCATGGTCTTGTCACCTTTGACTTATCTTCCCAGCAGTGTTGTGTCCTTTGCCATGCTGAACTGCCATTTCTGGAAATGTCACCTCCTTAGGCAGAACAGTTATGGGTATAACGTATCAGTGCCAAGAATGAATGATTCAGTAATTCACTGATGCTTGAAAATGTCAGTTCTAGAAATACTCATGCTTTCTTAAAGTTTGGATGTGGCTCAGGCATGTTGTCCAGAAAAGGACTCGAAAAGTGAAAGAAACTTCTTAGCTTGTTATCTGCACTTATGAGAAGTGCTTGTTTCCCTGCGGGAACTTGTTTGCCTGAGACCCAGAGAGTCTGAGAAGCTTAGGAACTCAATTGTGCTAATTAGCAGCATCATCTAAAGATTCTGCAGCATGTACATTACATTTGCTAGACTATGTCAATGTTAACTATGATCTTACGAATGTGCAGGGTGGCCTCAATACTAAGTTATTAATTAGCATTTGACTTTATGGCATGAAATCAACACCCACTATTAGTCTGCAATATAGTGAGATTTCAGCCTTCTTTGGAATACCTTAAGAGTTATGCAAGTGTGAGTGAAGAAATGAGCTCATATTTTAATAGTAAATGGAAAATTTTGAGATTCTTAGATGTGACACCTCAGGAAAATGAGCTATTAACCTTACCAGACAAAAGTATGCTAATTTCACACACCTCTGTCAAGAACTACATGAAAACTTTCAGTTTGGTAGTCATTATAAAATATTTTATTGGTTTTTATATACACTTGAGGTTGCAGATAAAGAAAGGCAAAGAAAGAAAGAGACATCAATTAAAATTGTCTCAGAGGAATACTAATCTCCATTTTCTCCCATGAAAGCGGGGTTGGGACAACTACTGTTTAAGTGGATTCAGGATTATTGATTGTTACTAAAAATGAAAGGGTATTATTTCCAATTCTAGACCTAAAACATATTTTTCATTTTGGGGTGGGGATAAACTAGAGAAATATTGTAAATTTTTTGTCCTTGACTTCAGTAACTATCTTGGTTTTAAAAACACACAAAACCCAAGGATACTTGAAGCATAGTCTGTGCTTCTGGGCTTGAAGAATTAAAATGAGCTAAGTTTGAGTTGTTAGAGTTTTTCATCACAAAGGTCATTTGATTGCACACAGGCTGTTTACAAGACTGAAGCTCATTGTTATTGAAGTAAATGTTTCCAATAATATTAGATAAAATCTCTTCATTTATTTCATACTTCAGCTAGTTTAAACTCAGTGCTGATTTTCTTTCCTTGAAATAGATTTGAGATTCTTCTTCATTAAGAAAGTAAATTTTAAAGGGACGATATTTTCTATGGTCCATTTTTAAACCTTCAGTATGACTGGTAAAAATGAAAATGTAGCAGCAAGTAATGCTTCCATATTTTCTCTTCAACTAAAGGGGAGGAGAAAGAAAAGTCAATACTTGGCTGGAATCATGAGCAGCTTATTGGCTGAATAAATCAGCCAGGAGCCCTGCAGCTGGTCAGCTTCAACTCACCGATAAATGTCAGAACTCACTGCTGTCAATACGAATTACCAGAAAAGGTTTCCTAGAAACCATGGATGAAGGACCTGTTTTCCTTTGAATCATGAATTATATGGGCCAAAATAATACTAAAACAAGATTAGAATAGGTTGCTCTGATTGACCAGGCAATTATTTAAATATACTCTGGAGATACGACAAACCTTAGAAAATACAGGAAACTTCTGACTTTAGCAGAGGTTTAAGAAGTTATGGTGCATTAAATCAGAAAGCAAGTTTGCTTTAGTTTTCAGTGCTGAGAAAGGTATCTGAGGAAACATGAGCTTTCTGTATATAATGCTTGAAGTTATTCCAGAAAGATTTTTTCCCAAGTTGCTCACAAGGGGCTTTGTGTAGCTTCAGCAGACTTCCTCAGGGGAGGGGGCAGAGGCAGCTTCCCTGCACGGGTGGGTTCCCATGACCCACACTCTGGGAGCAGGAGGTAGCCACAGAGTGCAGGGCTTTTGCGTCGGTCCTTTAGAGTGAAAGGAGGACTCTGAAAACATACAATGAACCTAAATTAGTTTCCGTCACAGAAAATAAGGAGCACCCACCAATCTGTGAGCCAGCTGGGCAGTAAGCACTTTTAACATTTGTTACCAGAAATAACAGTGAGTGGGTAGCTGCCTCAAAACAGAAAAGTGTAGATTTTAATAGCTGCTTCTACACCTTTTCCTCACGTGTTGCGTGTTAGGCTGCACCCAGTTGTTTCCATTGGACCTGACAGGATGTTGACATAGCAACATGTAATCTGGGACAAAAAAAATAAAATGGTAACAAGTGAACAAATGTTATTTTTATGTATCTGCAAAACACGTGTCTGTTTTCTACCAGCATTACTATGTTGGTCAGAAAATGAAATCCCCTTTCACAGGGAATCTGGACTCTGAAAGTAAAGAAGAGATTATGATCACAGAAAAAAAAAACCAAAACCACCAAACCGTCACAAAAAGCTTCTTGCAAACAGAAAAACTTTCTAAAAACTGAAATTGAATGTTTATTTTAATTGAAATATTTAATTTAGCAGCAATGAATTATTTTCATTTCAACAATATCAGCTATTTTTATTCAGCAAGGCAGAAAATGGAACTGAACATAGTAAAAATATATCAAAAATGTTAATATGTGTCCTTTTTATTCTGAACAGAACCTGAAAAAACTCCTAACTAACCAAAATGTTCACTCACTTCAGATGTTTTACTTTTAGTACAGTTTAAGAAATAACACTGTATTATTAAGGATACAAAAAAAAATTAATAATACTCAGAAGCATAATTTCTAAAAGAAGGATGCTCAAATGCTCCAGTGCAAAAATGTGAAAAATGAAACATCATAAGATCATCATAATTTTTCTGAAAAGTTTTTGGTAGCCTCCACATGACCGTGGAGGAACGTTTTCGAGTTCCTTAAATGATACCAAATGGTCCTGCCAAGTCTTCCAAGCAACTCTTTATTTCCTTATGTAAAAATGGTAACTCACTTAACATTTAATCCAGTGTACATACTTCATCTATATATTTCCCTTTTATCATCATTGTGGCCTGACTTTGCAAGTGAAGATTTGGGAAGGGCTTCACCCACTCTTACTACAAGCGCGCTGATGACTAAAAAGGCCAATGTGGGATAGGCAAATCCGGTTGCAAAAAGCACAGTGAAAGGTCTCCTTGGGTGGTATAGGCGGGGCACAATTCTTTCTATGTTGTCTTTTCTCCTCGAGACTAGTTCTGTGTGTGTTCTTAAGGGAGACAACGGCGTTATGTATGATGTGTCTCCAAGTCTCCCAATTGGAGGTCAAAGTGGACCACTGATGGTAGTCAATATGGCCAAGGCTGAGGTATTGTTTCAGGGAGTCCTTATATCTCTTCTTTGGGCACTTCTCTTGCGGCAACAGGTCACGAGTTCACTGTAAAACACAATCTTAGGAAGGCGGTGATCCTTCATCCTAGAGATTTGCCTGCCCAGCGCAACTGCAATTTCAGCAATATGGCCTTGATGCTGGTAACCCCTGCCTGTTCAAGGACAGTAACATTTGAGACATAGTAAGTCCAATGGATGTTTAGAATTGTACAGAGGCAGCGCTGATGAAAGCATTCAAGGAGTCACAGGTGATGGCGGTAGATAACCCATGATTCAGACCCATATAAAAGAGTAGACAGTACAATGGCTCTATAGAAACTGATCTTTTTACTTTTTTCCAGGTGTTTATTGTCCCAGTTTTCCAAAGTCTCTATATGCCTTTGCTATTCTGTTGTCTATCTGTTGATCGTGGCATCCGAGGACATAATGCTTCCCAGATAGCTGAACTTCTGAACTGACTTAAGCTCTGATTTGCCAATGGTAATGTGGGGATGATGATAATCTTTCTGTGGTGCAGGTTGGTAGAGAACTAATGTCTTCTTCAAGCTGACTTCCAGCCCAAAAAAGCTCAGCCGCCTCCACAAAACAAGATGTTAAATGCTGCATAGCTGCTTCTGTATGGGCAACAGGGGAGGCATCGTCAGCAAAAAGGAGTTCACAGACAAGATGATTAAGGGTCTTAGTGTGGGCCTTCAGTCACCTTAGATTGAATAGACTCCCATCGGTATGATATAGAATATAAACACCGTTTTGTACATCGAGGTTTACTGTAGCCCTTTGGAGCATCATGCTGAGGAAGACTGAATAAAGTTGGAGCCAAAATGCAACCTTGTTTCGCACCATTGGTTATTAGGAAGGGCTCAGAGAGTGTATCGCCATATCTGACTTGGCCTTGCTGATCCTCATGCAACAGAATAATCATTTTGAGGAACTTGGGGGGACAACCTAATTGTTCCAAGATCAGCCACAAGCTTTTTCTACTCACAGTGTCAAAAGCTTTGGTGAGGTCAATGAAAGTTATTCTGTTCTCTACACTTTTCTTGCAGTTGTCTGAGAACAAATACCATGTCTGTGGTACTTCTATTAGCTCTGAAACCACACTGACTTTCAGGTAGAAGTTCTTCTGCAATAGAACTAATCTGTTCAATAGTATTTTTGCAAGAATTTTTCCAGCAATGGAGAGCAGAGTTATACCACGGTAGCTTGAGCAGTCTGACCTTATGCCTTTTTACTTGTACAGAGTGATGATGATTGCATCACGAAAATCTGATGGTAATTTACCTTGCTCCCAACAGCACACAACTAGATCATGAAATTTAGCATGAAGTGCTTGACCTTCGTGCTTCCAAGTTTCAGGTGGGATTGTGTTAACCCCAGCTGCCTTGTCAGTTTTCACCTGCTGTATAGCCTTAAGAGTTTCTCCCATGGTAGGGGCTATATCCAATTTGTTTTTCACTGGATGTTGTAAAATGTGCTGGATTCCTTCACCTTGGACTACACGGTTAGCACTGAAGAGTGGTTGAAAATATACAGACCAATGCTTCAGGATGGAGATTTTATCTGTAAGAAGTGTTTGGCCATCTGCACTAAGTAAGGGGCTTTGAACCTGAAATGTTCAAAGCTTGTTCCATATACTGTTTTCAGAGCCTCATAGAAGAACTCAGTTGAAGAGTCTATAAGATGGTCTTCAAGCCTAGTTTGAAGGTTAGCCTGAAGGCTGTCCCTCACTGCAGCTATTTGAAGATTATTAACATTGAGCCTACTGCTCGGAGTGGCGTCCCTCTTAGGTTTGGGCCTGAAGTGGAAGTTAAGTTTGCAACACACAAGGCGGTGGTCTGTTTGACATTCTGCACTAGGCATCATTTGGATGTGACAGACATCACGAACATTTCTCTGGTGCTCCAAGACATAATCAATAAGGTGCCGATGTTTAGATCGAGGATGCATCCAGGTTGTCTTCTGGCTGTCTTTCTGCTGGAAAATAGTGTTGGTGATGGTAAGCTGCTGCTCTGCACAAAACTCTAGCAAGGGGCGACTGTTATCATTGCAGCTATCAGCACCGTGCTTGCCTAATACTCCTTTCCAGGCTTCAAAGTTCTTACCCTACTCAGGCGTTGAAGTCATCAAGGATTATGATCTTATCATCTATAGGAACCCTTTGAGTGAGGCGATTCAGGTCAGAGTAGAATTTGTCTTTTTCTGCAGGGTCATCTTGCAGAGCTGGAGCATATATGCTGAAAAGAACAACACGTTGCTTATTGTGTAGTGGAAGACTTAAGGAGATAATACGATATGATTGGAATAACCTATCAGCAAATTTTCAAGTTTAGAGATGATGGAGTTTTTAAACCCTTTTGGGCCTGTGCAGTGGATATTTTAGGTGAGGCACAGCATGCGCAGAACTGGCCCCACCCTTTACACCTGAGGTTTATCTGCCATGTCCTAGCGAGTTTGGATGGTGACAAAGTCCTCAGGTCATAGGTTTGGTTAGAGTATCCTTCTCTTAGGTGTATGGCCTTACAAGGCTAAACGAGCTCCATCTGCCCGGGCTTGAAGTTAGAGCTGTCCTTCTCGTAGGGTGGTTGCCCGAAAGCTAGTGAGCCCATCCTGCCCATGGACACAGTTTGTCTGACCCTTCAGTTGAAACCTGTCTGGCATGGGAGACCCTACTGGCGGCATATGCCACCACCAGCATAGCTCCCAACCTCACAAGAACACGCAAGCTCTTTCTCCATGACAAGGGGGTTTCCATGAAAGATAATAATTCCCTATAATATTCCCTATACAATATTCCCTCTAGAATTCCCTATAATATTCAAATTAAAACTCAAATCAGAAAAAATATTTGTACTTCATTACAATAAAGCCTTTTGACTTTACTCAAATGATTGAGGAAATAATACAGTTTTAAAGTTTCTTTCCAATTAAATCAAGCACCAAAATGAGCATTATTTTGGTTACAATAAAACTGCAGTTCTCAGTGGAAATGAATCTTCCAGCACTGCACAGAAGGAAGTAACAAGTCGAAAGATACAAAACCAAAGAATAATGAGGCAATTTACTTGACAGTGTATCAGGTTCTGGTACACTTAGGCCATTTCGTAAATTAACTGTTAAAACTATATGGATACCACCTTTTTTGCCCCTGAGATCACATGAAAATAAGCAAGATAAATTTGTAAACTAGATGGAAACATAGCTTCTGTTTAGAGTCCTGTGATTTCCCACTACCTGCATTACTGTTAGCAGTTCATTGCTCTTCTCTGCTATTTCTGGGAATCTGGCAGTGCAGTCAGAGCCATAGCAATAACTGGTTGTCCTGGGTTTAGCAGTAGCAGTCATTTTTTCTCCTTCTTAGTAGCTGGTGCAGCGCTGTGTTTTTGACTTTTGGCCTGGGAACAGCGCTGATAACACCAATGGTTTTAGTTACTGCTCAAATGTTTGGTCTGGCCAAGGACTTTGTGAGTCTCATGCTCTGCCAGGGAGGAAGGGAAGCCGGGAGAAAGCAGAAACAGGACATCTGACCCAAACTGACCAAAGTGGTATTACATACCACAGCACGTCATGCCCGGGAGGTAACTGGGAGTTACCCAGAAGGACACTCACTGCTCAGTCGGGCTCGTTTTGGCTGGCAGTATTGTATTCTCTTACCTTGTTCTTTCTCTTACCACTATTATTACTGATGGTAGCAGCAGTGGTTTGTGTTATACCTTAGTTACTGGGCTGTTCTTATCTCAACCAGTGGGAGCTACATTCTTTCAATTCTCCTCCCCATCCCATCCAGGCTGTTCTGGGGAGGGTGTGGGGGTGTGGGAAGAGGGGGGAGGGGAAGAAAGATGGCAGGGAGGAGGGACAAACTGTGTGGCTGGCTTGTTGACGGGGCTTAAACCACAACACTGGTCCAGGCTGGCACCCTGGAGCCCCTGGCATACAGAATATGTTATGTTTCCATTGTGCAGAATGGGCACTGGCATTCCCCAGCAGGCATTAGATTCCTCATGGTTCTGCAACAGAGCAGGCTGGTATAAGTTGACTGTTGGAGATGCTGAAGAACAACAGATACAGCACCTTCCTGATCAAGTGAATCAACATACATGCTCTGTAGAACATCAAAACCTTTATCTCCACTTAGTTTTGCAGGCAGAAATGGAAGAATGCAGCCTGTACACTTCAATGGCCCATGAGTTGATGGCAGCTAATCATCTCCAACTTTTGAATTGAGTTCGCATCTACCGTGATCTGATGATGCAAGATATTTAGAAAGGCATTGGCAAAACTTCTGAGTAGTCAATTACTGTGCTTTCTTTGTGCTGGAAGGGAGCATACCTGTTGATCTTGTTCATGTCTTAGCATGTATATAAAACACACTGTGGAGCTTTTAGGCTAGATAAACTGTATATTGCTGAGTACGTAAGATCAGATACCCAGAGCTGCAACTGAAATGCATTGCTTTATCCAGGTTTATTTTCAGAAAAGTATTTTCAAAGGCATTTTTGGAAGTGTATATAATCTTAATCAGAAACTAGAAATATATATATTTTCAGAATTGTCTAACACCTACTGTGAGAGCACATCAAGAAAAGAAATCAGTAAATTTTTTTTTAATTTTATTTTTTTAAGTTTCAACTTCCTTTATTCTGCTCTTTTTTTTTCAGCAGAACTCTTACTCCTGCATTGATATCCATTGATATCATCACTGGTTTGAGAAATCCTTGTTGGCAAATCTGTTTTATGGTAGTCAAGGACACTTCCCCACACCCCAGATGACAAAAGTACCTCTTTCTGGACAGGTATGACTACAGTGTACAACTCCTGACATTGCAAACCAGCCAAGTAGATGCTATAACAGAGACCACCTGCAGGAAAAGTGTTTATAAACTCAGAAGGTACATTGCCATGATTTAGTAGTCAGGTGAGGACGTGATTTGTGAGGACAGGCATTACTGATGCTCAATTCTATACTCCTATATTTTTTAAAGTAAGGTACATTAATTTAGTTTTATAATAATGGAAGTTAAGGATCCTTATCTTATCTATGTTTTTTATGTTCCACTCTAGGGAAATGTATTCTTAAAAAAAATCCTTTCCTTATATAACTCTTTAATAAAAGCACAGAATTGAAATTAGCTCCTTCAGAAAAATCTCATTACTAAAGACAATTGTACTAAAAAAAAACCCGTTAGAAGAATAGACTTCCCCCAGAATAAACGTGCTGGAAATAATTTATCAAAACACATCATAACTCTTAATAAGAGTGTATGAATGATAATAACCAATTTGATAGATCTTATCTGTGTTTCTGTTTGTAAATTGCTTGTAGCTGTTAAATTCCTGAATATATTAGTTTTCCAAAATATTTTATATGTCTTAGGGACTTAATGTTTTCAAATAAATCGCACTGAATGTCTGGCAGATACTTAATGTGAACTGTGTAGACCACAATGCGTGGATTGTACAATGTTGTCTATAAATAAGTAGTACAGATTCATATAGAATCACAATATGTTTTGGTCAACTTTTGTATTTAAAAACTAAGTTGCAGTTTTTTCCAAGCTATTTCTATTTCTCTATTAATTACTTGAGATTAAAAATGATGCTTATAAACTACCTGTTTAAAAAAATAATAAAAAAAAGCCATTTTAACTCTCTACATATGCTAATACAGAAGTGTTAAGTAAAGTAAAGAGAAAGAAAAGGGAAGAAATATAAAATTCTTTTATGAGTCTCATAACCTTGAAAATAAATGATGGAAATGCCACTTTTTTGATAAGTGGAAATAACTATGCAAACCCTGTAAGGTTTTGTCTCACTTTTGATAGTAGGATTATAAAATAGCTATCACCAAGGCAGAATTCAGATCTAATGTGGTAGCATTGAAATAGGTATGCAAGTAGAGACAAGAGGGAAACTCTTCCCTCTGTCTGGGTCTGCCTACTGTTATTAGGAGCTGTGGAGAATGCAGAAATGCATCAGAGACAGATAGGAGCCAAGCAGTAAATTGACCCACTCATCTGCCTCCTGGAACTCTCCCAAAGAGCTTTTATTTTATACAATAAACACCTCCATTGCTCACTTGAAGGTCAAGTGACTGACGATGTCTCACCACTTTCCAGACCCTCAGTACTTAAGAATTTCCAAGTTATATTCTCTTTTCCTTTTCCTTTCTCATCATCAGCTTTTCTTTTCTAGCAGAAGTAGCCATCAGAAAACTATGGCTACATATAACAGTCTATAAAAGTCCACAGATAGTCCATTCTTACAAATTTCAATCTAACACTGAAGGCAATAAATCAATGGTTTACTCTTATATAGCATCATTTATCAGCAATGCCAAAGTTCCATGGCAACATTAACCTCTTGTAAAGAGGAATCTGAACCCCTAGGGACACTTTTGGGAGATTGGAAGGACAATATTCATTGAATTGACTTTACATGAAAAAAAAGCAAACTTAGATTCTTAGCTTCTCTATTTCCTCTTCCAGGTTGACATGTACCACTTGAAGAAAATAGAACAACCATCACATATATTCAGAGAAAAAAATGTTTCCTTACATATTTCTTTACAGGACACCCAAGTAGCATGCAGAACTACTATAGCTTTTGAGAGTCCTTGTGAAGTGGAAATGGATATGTATATGTGAATTGCCAGGATAATGTCTGGATCAGAAGTAAAACTGGAAGTCACAAACTCTAACCTTTGGACAGTAGTTATTTCCCGTTTCCCAATTATCCTGTCCCATCATGTGTTGTGTTTAATATAAAAGAGGAATAGGATGATAAAAAGGAAGTATTGCTTTAGACCAGCTGTTCTAAGGACATAGATAAGACCACTGAGGATACTCTCAGGACAGAGCTAATGTGTGAGACCTCTCTTTCAGGGACTACTGTAATAGCAGAAACCACCAGCTACAGCCTGGAGAGGAAGAGAGACTGGTTTACTGAAGGCCACCCAAGAATCACAGCACTTGTTCAAGGATCCAGCAGTGGGACTGCACTGCCTTCCACGTTACATTACCACTATGTTCACAACAAAACATACAAATGTTCTAAGTGCCAAAGATACAAATTTATGAGAAGTACAAATACATTAGCACATAAGAGTTCCCTAGATTCATTAATACTAAATATGAAACATCAGTGCTTCGTGCATGTGCAAAATGAGAAGATGCTTAACTGTCTCCTGTTAGTTACCTTTGAAATTTTCAAATGAATAACCATTTCTTTAATGTACTAGTCCTGAAGGTAAGAAAATCTCAGTATTACAAAAATACCCCATAATCATGCCTCATAATTTTTACTTACAAGTTATAATATTATTTTTTTAGAGAATATTAACTTGACACTGTGAAAGCAGAGTAAGATTGAATCATGAGTCAAAGTGCATAGTATTTACAGCTATCTGTGGTGCACGCAGTAAGTGGTCCATTAACATCAAGCCAAATTGACAAGGCTTCTATTTTTTCCATATGAAGATACAGAAGCTGGTGATGACTCCAAAGTAATACAACAGAAGAAATCAGAGGGGGAAAGAATGATGGATAATTATTTGAATGTGTTAAGATTTTCAGTAGCAGTTCCTTCACAAACAATGTGTCCCTAAAGAGGTCACTGATACAGAGCACCTCCTTCCATCTTGTCAACGGAAATAGCTGTATACTTAACACACAGCACTGGAAGTGTGTTTGACTGCTTCAGTACAGATTTGCTTCCCTCTCCACCTCCCACCAACACTGCAATAGGTTAACTGAAGCTGCAATCTATTAATCTTATCTAGTCTCTTGCCTGCCTGCTTGCTATTTTGAGTTACAGGGTTAAACATATCATGTGGATATGCTTGCTGTATTCAGTTTTAGAAGAGTGGTCTGAGTGCTTCTTAATTGTTCCTTCAGCAATACTGCCAGTGATAAGAAGCGCATTTGGCCTTCTAGTCAAGTTAGAAATTGGTGAATGATCAACTTACACAAAGGTATTTTGTGTCGTTGCTAATATGAAAGAACTCATTAGCATGCTGATAATGCTTTTAGATATTCCAGAAAATAGATCATGTCTGTCTCAGAAAATAAATCTGAGATGTTAGGGTTTTTTTCTTGTTTTGGTTTGGTTTGTCTTTTTTTTTAATTAACATATTTGCAGAAAAGCCTGGCAGATATGCTAGGGGAGTTTTCTGCTGAGAGATATGTGATAGAAATTCTACCAGCAGAGAAAGGCTCTATTTCACATGACAAAATGTACTTCTGCCAGTGGATCACAAGAGTCCTGGGCTCAGAAGCAATTGAAGAAAAAAGCGATAGCAGCAAAAAGAAATATACACATATTGTCAAGTGAATGAATAGATTGAGAGATCTATACCTGCCCTTGTACCAATCCTGTCTTTGATTGATCTGCATCTCAAAGTTGCCACTTCATTAATTTCACAATTAAGGATTTAACTTGTTCTTTGAATGTGCATTTAACTTTCTTGCTGATGTTGCTGTAGATGTTGTTCGTCTGGTTTCCACATGTGAATTAATTCCCTTGCCCTTAATTCAGGTAAAAAGTCTAAGGCATCAGAGAAACTCCTGCTGCCAGTAGTAATCAGCCTTAGGGAAGTTAAAAGTGAACATACTTTCTGGTAGCATTCTGTTCGTGTTTATACCATTATGCCAACAAGACTTTTTTGTTTTCATGGCTCTTTTCCTCCTTTTTCAAATTTTATTTTTCCAGATGGCACATCAACACTTTAGCTCTTAAGCAATCATTCTTTTCCTCTCTTGACTGATATTTCCAGGGTAATTTATGTAAAAACCTCATCGTGAAGTTGCTGTATGAAGGTGTAAAATTGTCCCAGTGATGATTTCTTTGTGTTTTTATTAATGAAAAAACAGCTGCTTTGGGAGAGAGACACCCTGCCTATAAATGATCTTGATTGAAATTGTATGGACATTTTTCAATAAACTTGACATTAGGCTCCATTCCTTTATCCATCTTGGCACAAATCCTTTTCTACTACTTTAACTTTCAAGAAAAGAAAATATCAAATTTCACCCCTGCTTCTCCTCCCATCCATCAGTCTCAAATTCTACACTATACTTGGACTGTTGTTTATATCCCCTGCTCCTTGAGTCTAAATTACTCTCACCATTATTTTTTTTCTTTCACAACAGTAGACAGGATTCCTCCTCTCCTATTGAAACATTAGTCTTTGGAGTCTGGAAATTTCCTGTTTCTGTTAATAGAACTGGGAACTAAAATTATACTTTGAGCTCAATGTAATCCATCTGCAGTTGATTTTTTTAAGTAATAGCACCCTAATAGCTCAGATAGTATGCTAACAAAAGACAGAAGAAGACCTAAGAAAACATTTGTTTTTAAACATGCACATACACACCAAACTATCACAGTAACAGAGGAAGAAGGAAAAAAGAAAATTTTGGAGATGCTTTGGCTCCCCCTTATAGTTTACACAGTTTTCAGTATCATAAACTTTCTTGCAGGACCACATTGCAATCTCTTGGAACAAAGAAGACATAAACTAAGTTACAGCCTGAAACAAATGCCTCTCAGAATAATTAGTTCAGCAAATATGTGTAAATAATTGCTTTTTAGTTCCCTAGCGAATAAAAAATACTAAGGTGTCTCTTGTTGACATCTCCAAAATATTTAAAATACTCTTTGTAAAGCAGTTATATATATATAGCTTTGAGGCATGTAAAGTTTTTATTTTTAGTTTTGGGTAAAATAGTTATATCTGACTTGTTAATGCAAAATCATTTTTTTATCTTAAATATTAAAAACCTGTCTCTTTGACATGCATTTTTTGATTTCCATACTTCACTAGATTTGAATGGATGTTTTCAGTCTGTAATTTTGCCACTTGGCCATTCTTCAGATAAACAAGCAAATAACCAGTTTTACGTCAATATCAGATATAATGGGGAGTAGTAGTAAGTATTATAATATAATGTATGTATTCATATAATAATGAATATATAAAGAGAATCATAGAATCACAGGATGCTTTGGGTTGGAAAGAACCTTAAGATCATCTAGTTCCAAATCCCTGTCATTGGCAGGGACACCTCCCGCTAGACCATGTGGCCCAAGGGTCTGTCCAACATGGCCTTTAACAATGCCAGGGATGCAGCATTCACCATTTCTTTGGGCAACCTGTTCCAGTGCCTCATCACCCTCATAGTAAAGAACTTCTTCCTTATATACAACCTGAACCTCTCCTGTTTAAGTCTGAACCCATTAGCCCTTGTCCTAGAATCTAGGCCAGCATAGGATTTTGTTGTGAGTGAAACTTTGTCTGCTGCAGTTCAACGCTTTGTTTGAAATCAGTGAAGTCCAAAGGCTAGGACCTTGCATTTGCTCTTCATGAGTTCCTTATTTGCCCATTCCTCCAGCCTGTCTAGGTCCCTCTGAAAGGTAACTCTGTTCTTGAGCATGTTGACTGAATTCCCAATCTGGTGTCTTCTGCAAACTTGGTAAGAGTGCACTCCATCTCCTTCCTCATGTTGTTGGTAGAGATAATGAACATGACATGTCCCAGTATAGACCACGCAGGTACTCCAGTTGTAATTAGCATGCAGATACAGTACCAACCTAAACCACTTTCTACTTGGCCTGACAATTTACCAATCTGGTTGCTCACTCATTTAGTTCATAATGTCGTGACTTAGATACTGTGTCTAAAGCTGTCCCAAACCCAAAGTAGCCAATATCCACTGCCTGTTGTTAATTCACAAATCTAGTAATTTTGTCATAGAAGACAGTCATCAGGTTAGTCAGGCATGGTTTATCCTATTCAACACATAATAGCTATTCCAAATCACCTCTACTTCATATCCCAGAAGTGGCGTCCAAGAGGATTTACTAGATGATTTCTCCAGGACCTGAGGTAAAGCTGGCTGGCTAAAAATTCCTTTTATAATTTTTTTAGACTTTTGTGAATATGGGTAGAACATCTGCTTTTTTTTTGGTCACTAGGGCATTCTCTGATCTCCATAGTCTTTCAAAAATGATTGAAAGCAGCTTCATAACATTATTGATGAGACTGCTCAGCACCTTCAGAGTGTCTCATAGGAATTTCTCAAGGGACACATGGCTTATATCTCTTCCACTGTTGGAAGCTCTTCCAATCCTTTCCCAGGAGCAAAGGCCTAGGAAACGTCGTTTGTAAAAACCAAGGAAGAGTGGGCATTGAGTGTCTTAGCCTTATCTGTACCTGCTGGTACTAAATTACCTGCCCCATTCATCAGCAGGTCTATCACGAATGAAACCTCTTAACCATCAATTCCATTTGATGAAGGGATGTGTTATTACCCACAGTCAAATAACAAAAACCAAGAAGAATAACAACCTCAGGTACCCCTCTCCTGCTATTTCTTTTTTTCTTTTCTTTTCTTTTTTTTTTTTTTTTTTTAAATCATCAGGACAAAATAGGAAACATTTCTTTAACTGCTAATGATAGGAAATGTTTTGTCAAATGCTCCTCCAGTGTGCCTCATTCCAGGCATTTAGAAATCTTTTTAGTAGCTAAGAAAGTTGACCCTTTGGGTTTTAGGTATTGGATCACCTGGCTAATTCTTTCAGCCACAGTTTCTGTGATGACTAAGCTGAACTGCCTTCACTAACTATTTTGCATATGCTACTGAAAAAGTGGATAAGAGAAATTCCAAAATTATATTAATGTGATATACTAAATAAAGAGATGAAGGAATGTTCACAAAGTCCACCATAATTCATTTTAAAAACTGAAAAATGAGTGAGAGTAACTGCAGATGTTCTTAATGTAATTGCAACATATAAGCCCTTTCTGACTTTAGAAGGACTTCCTACATTTCAGGTACACTAACACTCTGAAAGGGAGAAAATTACTATTGGTATCTATCAAACCAACTTTACTTTTGGCACCAAACTGAACATTTGCAGTCATGAGATCTTTTCATTCTTTTTTTTTTTTTTTTAACATAAAAATTGAAGTAGCAACTGTTTTAATCATAAAGACCACACTATATAGTGGGTTTTTTTTTCCTGATTCTTGTGGCTGAAGCTTAATGGGGTGCCAAGAGACTTCTTATTTTGCATTTAAAGAATGTACAGCTTTCTGGTCTCCAGAGTTAGGAATAGTTTCTGAAAAGAAACGAAACAGTTTACAGAGGGGAAGGTGGAAAAGGATGGATGAGCCACTCAAATTTATTTAACCTAATGATTTTTAGGTCAATGATAGAACTTCTTTTGGGCTGACTCATGAATTTTAAAAGCTTGAAGTTTGCAATACTGACACTGGCATAAGTGTCTATCACTGGCTTTCCTGAGATTGATGGAGAGGGAGCTATCATTTTAAGTCTCTTGCAATTTCAGTTTGGCATTCCTTGTGCCTCCAGATTTCTTATTGCAAACACCTACACCTTTTTTTTTTTTTTAAGTGTATTTTCTATTCATCTAATCATACTTTTATAATTTACACACAGTAGCTTTTGAAAGGTCTTAAAGATACTCTGCAGTAGCTTTCAAACTCGGAGCTTGTACTCTGTATTTTTTAACTCTTTTGAAGCTTTTGAAGAACCATGTAACATATGCATGAAAAATATGACTACAAAACATGTTTAGACTTATTGTTTCAAATGCTTAATACTTTCAGTCATTCAGGATAACCTATTACCGTTACCATGAAGTTACATTTTCTACTATGAGGAAAGGTAACCAGCTTTTTTGCTGGAAGAAATATTCCATATTGAGAATTTACTGGATGTAAAATTTACAAAAAAATTCACTTACAGTAAATATAAAAGTAATTAGTAACGTGTATTAATACGGAAGACTAGCACATAAAAAGGCTAATAATCCTGCTTAAAAAACAGGGCCCACTTAATACATTACCCATTTCTCTAGCATATTCAGCAGCAAATCCTCTATCAAGGACATAGAAAGATATTGTATATATAGTAAACCTCCTTCTGACATGTCTTCTGACTGGGTTCTAGAATTGAACAACTTAAGGAGTTTTCAGAATTTAAAAAATGTGAAAATCGTTCCCCTAAGAAAATGTTCCTTCTTCTTCAGTATTCCATCTTCATTGTGAGCCTTTTGATGACTGCAGGAAGCACTGAGAAATCCCAGAGGACAGCCAAACTATCCTATTGCCCTACCAATTATATCTTTACAAAACTGTATTCTGCTGCCTTATTTTTTTTCATGTACTGGTTATGAAGCTACAGTGCTTATTTTGTAAGGACTGCTTTAAGGATTGCATTTAAATATTGCTTTTAGAGAATGTTCCTCATTTTCTTCTTGTTTCTGATAGTGCTTTTGATTTGTCTGATCATGTCTTGAATTTTAAGGGGATACACTATTAGTCATGAGAGACAGGCACTGCAGTAAATTTGCTGGATGCTATTTGATTTGGAATCTACAGTGTGATGATCTTGTTAAGCACATGGGTAGTCATAGGCAACACTTTAAATAAGATTATAAGCTAAACTCTTCTTGATGGTGAGAGAAAAATAGAAACAGTATACTTGCTTGTTCTCACAGCCTTGGGCTTTGTATTAGATTAATTCTTAACAGAAGTTGGGCAAGTTCAGAAGTTTAACTTCCCAGTAAGCTCTTAAATGATATCTGCTGTTGGTAGTGTTTCAGGCCTCAGGCTAAATTGTAATGCAGTCTGATAGAAGACCAGGACAGCACCCTTTCTCTTAGTTCCTCCACGCTATGCTGCAGCCAGTGAATGTCTGCATCAGTATAGTATATATATATATATGAGTGTGACAGTGCTCCATGCCATAAAAAGGAACTGCAGACGAAGCTGCTCTGAGGCACCTGTGGTTGACAGCAATGGCTGATCAAGACCCTGGGGAACTTGGAAAGTAGGAATTACAGAAGTTTCACTTGATTACCTTGGTATCCCCTTTTCTTTATCGTCCTCATTCTTAGAAAAAGTGTGACTGCAAATGTAATATTCAAAAGATATCAGGACTACAAAATAGAATTTTTAATATGTCAGTGTATGTGCAAGATTTTTTTTTTTTAATGTGTATGTAGTGTTCAAAAGTTTGCATGTTTTATGGACATAATTTTGAACAGCACTAGTATTTCTTTTTTCATTTTCTCATTTTTTTATTGTGATGATGAATTTTACTGTAAGGCCAAAAAACAAAACAAAAGAAAAAAGCTAGATGAAGTGCTGTTATACATGGAGTTTCATATCTGGCCAGATGAGATTAATAGACCTGCCTGTGGCTCTGGTATTACTCTCCCTAGCTAACCAGAAATAAAACATTGTATGCCTTAACTTATACTTTATTGTTTTTAATTTGTTGCCTATCTTTGGAAAGGGCAGAGAATCAATGTCATTCTATCAGGCTCTACCTTTTGTTTTATGACTGTGAACCCTGGCTAGTCTAATCTTTGATGAAATACTTCATGTTAAATAGTGAACACATGAGAACATGTCTTCTGGGTCTAAAGAACAAATGACACACAGAAAAAATAAAGACAATAAGTAGATCTTAATACTAAGAAATGCTGTTATGCTAGAATTTTGAACAGTGATTAAAGTATAAATGTTAATGTGACTAATCTCTTTTGAATAAATTCACAATTAGCAGTTGGCTACTGAACTCTAGGAAATTGATGTCCCCAGATCTCAGGGCTTTCTGCCAGTTTTGCCTGTAAATTCATAGTGAAGGCCGGAAAACAAAGTTATACAGAAACACAGATACACAAATGTGCATAAAGCAAACATCTGTACAGTGCTAAAGCTATCATGCTTTCAAGCATGAGAACCAACATTGTTTCCAAGCTGATAAGGTGACAACTGCCACCAAATCTCTGCTTTGTGGCTAGGATTGGGCTGGAAGAGAAAAGTGGCTTCTGTGTGTATAGTGATCTGGAGAACAGTTAAAGCAAAGGACTCAGCAGGAATGAACAGGAATATGGATAGCATATGGATAGCACCTTAAAGGGACTTGTGGAAGTGGATTTTTTAAAATTCCTTGTAAGCTACAACAATGCCAAAGGGAAGAACAATTAAATGGAGGCTTGCACTGAGTGCCAAAGAAGTAATTTCTAAGGGCTTTTCTTTTTTTTCTTTTTTTTTCACTGAGCATAGGAGAAAGATTTAAATGGTATAACCCTTAGGCTCATGAGCTTGGCAAACTTTATTAATTTTTTTGTGAAGACAGTCTTATTTTGCCAAATAGATTTCACTAAGTTTTCGCAGCTCTTTCTAAAACACTCTAGGCAACAAGAAACCACAAATTAAACCAAAATAATAAAGATGTAAACCATAAATTAAATCAAAACAATAGTGATAGAAATCACAAAATAAAATTCAAACTGAAGGCTCTTTGATGGAAGAATTTTAATACAAATAAGTAATATAGTTTCTGTTTTACTGTTTGCACCATTAATTCATAATAAAACATGAATTAGGAACAGTTTTCTAAAAGTGTCTTCCCCTCTGTTTTGCAATATGAGATTTATTAGGGAATGTAATCTGTCAAATGCTTTCCTTTTAAAGATCTGCTGTTTCTGGCTTGCATTTGAAGCAAGAGTAATTTGGGAAGAACTGCTATGCGGTCTAGATGCATTCTGTTATTTTTGCGTACAACGATTTTCCTCCTCCCCTGCTGTCCTATGCCATTTAACAAAGCAGTTCATTGCCTTTTAGATTTCCAAAATAACAGTGTGATGAGAACAAACAAGCTGAATGTACCAGAAGAGACCACTAGTGAAGGAGCAAAGGTCAGTGATACCAGATACAAGACTGCATTGCTCTGACAATCAAAATAAAGGTTTTTAGTTCTGCTGTTAACGCATAGGCAGTAGACTGGAGAAGGAAACTCCATTTGTATTATTCAATAAGAAAGACACAAACCCAGTGTCTGGGACTCCTAAATTGAGGACGCCAGCAGGTGCCTATCAGGACATTTTTTCCTATTGCCAGTCAAAGTGCACTGTATTTTGATAATCTCAGTAAAAGCAGCATTCACAGTGTTCAAGGTGAAACTACCAATGTCATCATTATTTTCCTTTTTCTGCTTTCCTTGTTATATTATTACATCATTAACCCTCTCTTCAACACTTTAGAAAGAAAACTGAAGTAAGTCACATCAAGTATTGCATGGTGCATGGTGTGTCTGTGCAGAATTCACCTTTCTCTGCTTCTGTGTGACTTTTTATCACAATATTCCTATTGTAAGTGTCCATTCTGACCCTCCAAAAGTAATCAGAAAGATTTGTCCATTCCCATTAGACCTGCATGGAGAGAAATAAGAGCAGCAGAGGTCAATTACTGGGGTAAAGAGGAATGGAATCAGAAAGTGCTGGCTTCATTAGTGTCTTCTTGTAAAAAGAGAAAGGCTACTATATACGATTGTTAATACAGAAATAGAGATAGAATGATGCCATGCATCAAATGGCATTTTTTACATCTAGATAGGAACAATACTACTAATAAAATAAACCTGAATAAACCCCTTTTATGGATTATTCAGATTAAAAGTTATGATTCACTGAAGCTTAAAAAAGAAGACAGTAAAAGGTTTTTTTTTTTTTTTTGAGAAAAGAAGATTGATAATGATGACTTGCTTGTCTTCAGAAGGCAGCAGAGCAATGACTAGATATGGAAAGTGTTTCATCTGGAACAGATCTTTTTCAGAAAAGCAAAGAGTTTTAATTGTACTATAGGGTCTGTCTAGGAAAGAACAAGGATGTTTAAGAGACTGTGTCCACACTAAAAAGCAACTTGCTTACAGATAAAACAATTATGAAAGGGATTTAAAGAGTTTTGATCTTATTATTTTTTTTAATATATTTTTCTATTCAGACTATTTTTTCCCTTTATATTGATTACTTTTCTGATTAATTTAAATTGTGCTACTTGGCTAATAGCGCCAGTGTGATGTACCTTCATGTGCTGCATGGCCACCAGTGGAGCTCTCTGCTCCTACCTCCAGCTTTTCACCTGCACAGTGCTATTAGTGCTTGAGAGGCACATTGATTTGCACCCATCTAGACAACATGAAATTCGTCTTGGTCTCTGCTCAGGGTAGCTCATAAAGAGTTAAATTTTCTGAAGAAAAACATTGAGACTGTTAAACCAGTTTCTTATAGAAATTATTCACAAAAAATGAGACCTATTATAAAATATAAGGATTAATTTATTAATCAGAGCTTTCTAAACTCTCACATTAAGCAGCTTTGTAATGCTAATTCCCTTATAAATGAATAATAGACTTATTCTCCCATTATTGCCCATCATTTTAAAAGGCCCATTTAGAAAATGAAGATGTCCTTTTCGCTTTAAAATTATGATGTGCTTTATGGCAAAAGTTTTTTTTAAATTGTATATTCTCTCCCTCTACCCTTCTGGTCCCTCTCCCCTCCCCCCCCCCCCCCCCCCCCCCCAGTCTTGTACTCGTCAATCAATGCTCAAATCAAACACAGGCAGAACCATTTGTCATAGAGATGCAGAGTGTGTGGAAAGAATGTACAATGGAGACAATGGGCTTTGAGTACAGAGACCCAAATCTTTATTAGAAGAGCTAAGTTTTGCCACAAATGCTCCATGTGCTCTTGGAGATTTTATCTGCTTTTGCCTGTGTGTGTACACACTGCCAGTCAAGTATTAACCACAGGTCCAAATCAACCAGAAGGTAGCAGTCAAGTCTTGTACACTGAATTCTGGTGCTTTCTGGAGGAAAGTTTAGGCTAGATTGGTGCCTTGGTATGTATTTTCTCCTGTTCAGTATGCAGAGATTGGAGAGAAGTGAGGGAACAGGGTAAACAGGGTTGAACATACTGCAAATACCTGGCAAAGCAGACACACTGACATTGCTGCATCATAAACACACAAGAAGTTTTTCTGTTCTGATAAAGTGCACCCTTGGTTGGCAAACATGAGTTCCCTAAGTCCCATATCATGGCCAATAAGACTTTTGAAGGAAAAACCTTGGCAGTTGCCATTAATTACCCAGAGAAGCCTAGCCCATTCACTTTTACCTTGCATTCTTATGGACAGTTGCCACAGTATCAGGCCAAAATAAACTGAAGTCCTAAAGGGTCTCTGGCATTTTTTGTAGTAAGGGCTGAAGGGATTTGTGTGCAACCTAAGTTGAGGCTGAGTTCAGGCCGCCTGTAATGCAGTACCAGTAATTGCATCTTCTCTAGAACTTGCAACTCAGGAAAGTATTACCAGTTACAGGACTTGGGAATGTTGGTTTATGAGAAACTTAACGTGAGCCAGCAGTGTGCACTTGCAGCCCAGAAAGCCAACCATACCCTGGGCTGTGTCAAAAGAAGTGTGACCAGCAGGTCGAAGGAGGTGATCCTGCCCCTCTACTCTGTTCTTGTGAGACCTCACTTGGAGTATTGTGTGCAGTTCTGGTGTCCTCAAGATCAGAAGGATATAGAGCTGCTGAAGCAAGTCCAGAGGAGGGCCACAAGGATGACAAAGGGGCTGGAGCACCTCCCAGATGAAGACAGGCTGAGAAAGTTGGGGATGTGTGGACCTCATAGCAGTATCTGAAGGAGGCCTGCAAAAATGCCTCAAGGACTAGTGATACAGCAAGAGGTAATGGGTTCAAGCTTAAACAGGGGAGATTTAGGTTAGACATAAGGAAGAAATTCTATACTGTGAGAAAAGTAAGGCTGGAACAGGTTGCCCAAGGAAGTTGTGAATGTTCCATCCCTGGCAGTGTTCAAGACCAGGCTGGATGGAGCTCTGAGCAACCTGGTCTGCCGGGATTTGTCCCTTCCCATGGCAGGGCAATTGGAAGAACTAGGTGGTCTTAAGGTCCTTTCCAACCATAACCATTTATGATTCTATGAAATAAATCTCCAGTATTTATGATAAGACAGATGTTCTTGTTTGTAAGATTCAAATATAACTACCCATCTATTAACAGTTTTGCAAGGGAAAGGATGTACAAAGGAACATGAAGAGCATGAAAATGGTGGTTATACTTTTGATGAATATGTAAACAGGGGATTAGAAGCTGTGTATTGGGTGAGTTCAGAAGGACAGTACAGAGAAATATTATTTTCAAAACTCCTGCACATTCAGCACCACCGCGTGCCTTTAAAGACATAGATAATATGTAAGTGATCACCCACAGAGCTGATGCTCTGCTTTAAATTACTGAGGACTTTAGAGGGAACAAGAGAGGTGCTACAGCAGAGGGGCAAGCATGCACAAGGTGTACCAGAGAATTTAAGGGAAGAACCAGAGATTAAGGGACTCTGGAAAGCATGTAGGTTCTTGGGTAAACAATATAGCAGGTAAGCCTCATGTTCAGGAAACTACAAAAGTGCTATATTATGAACATAAGCTTTCCATTACTTTTCTTGGTAAGCTTTAGTTTGCACCTACAATTTTCAGGAGAGATTTATACCAAAGCCTTTCCGTTTGGTTTCTTATTTATTTATTTATTTCCTCTCTCAGCTTTCAGAACAGATTTTTAATGCTGTTAGATTTATTTTTTTATTTTTTTACCAGTTAGTAATTACTTTCTCTTCCTTCCACTTCAAGCATTTAACACAAATATATTTAAGGATTCTTCGGTTAGTCAACAAGAAAGTCCATTGTTGCAAGCAATTTTTTATTTCAGACTACTATATTTTTAAACTAAAATATGGACATTTCACATCTCTGTTTTCCCATTTCACTGTGTGGTATTTCTACCTGCAGGACACAGGGAACTGCCAGCATTTCAGTCTGACCTCTTTCTGTCTTATACAGCAAGAAGGTTGTTCAGGCTGGCATAGCAAGAGGAAAAAGCAAAATCATGACACATTTCTGGGTCTCTTTAGGAGGTCAAGGATTTAATGCATATTTAGTAAGCAGTTAAAAAGACATTTTATAACAAGTAGATCTGTAAGTACTGACTGATAAAAAACCCTTCTACATGAAGCCAAAAAAATAAATTTAAAATTACTAGTGTTATTACAAATATTAGAGATGGCTGACCTGTGTTTTCCTCTATGCTTTCCTTCACAGTTCATCTCTGTTGGATTTCTCTTTTCATGATGAAATCACAGTCTTTTGCCGGTGACAAGCTAGTGCAATTATCATGTTATGAAAACTGACTGTAGAATAAAGTGAAATGGACAAAGAGAAAAAATGCTCAGGGTACTTGACTGCTGCTGACAATTAACTGTTAGTATTCATATTTATTAGGAAAAAATTAAAATGGTGCTGTCAAAGACAACCCAGTCTATGAAATCTGTTCTTTACATAAATGTGCTCATTTCAACTTCTCCTGAGGTTGTAAATCAGAAATACTATTATGTTTTATTTACTACCTGCTGAGCAACATAAAATAAAGATGAATTCTTCCTCCATTCCATCTTTTTGTCACACTGCATATTTTGTTTATAAACAAAGAATACCACACAATCTTTTTGTAAAAAGGATTCATTTCAAGCAGCATACTAAAGCACAGTGCTTTTTAGAAATTTGAAGATACTAAAATAAAATCTGCTTGAATATCTTGAAAAGGGAGAGAAAATATAAATGATCTTGTTAATTTGTTATTTATAGTATTTCTTAGAATAGAATCATATTTTATAATAAGGGAGACAATGTATTTCCTGTTGTTCATAAGCCTTCTCAGTATCTGATGGAGAATTTTGGGAAAGAAGATTTCTTGTTACAAAAATTCTTATGAACCCCATTTGTAACTATTGTAAATATCCTCCAAGTAACTTGCTTATTTAAGGTGTGTATTTATGCATTACACTGAATTTGTCATTTGCCTTTCATCTGTTCCTCTACCTACTTAAGTACCAATCAGGTATTCAGAGCAGACATAACAATCTAGACTTACATATCATCAAAATACTTAGTCACCTCAGTTCATATTTCTACCCTAGGTATAGATGCACAGCAAGGAAGGGGGACCTTTAGGTGGATCTCAATATGACAGTTGAAGAGGAATGGAAACTGGATGATCAGTGAATTTATTTTCAATATTGAGTTGTTCTATTTCTTTTTTTTTTAATTGTTTAGATATTTTCTCATCGGGTTTGTCATAAATTAGATATCCCAGTGTTAATTTCAGCCAAATCACAAGAGAAAAAATGTAAATTATCATAAAATAGGTAATTATGTCTCATTCAATCCCTTGTTATGCCTTTCTGATTGAATAGGCTTATGGAAGAAATGGCCACAGCAGATGATATAATAAAAAATAATAATACTCTGCACATATATTGTATTTTGCATCTTCAAAGTGTTATACAAATGCTAATTACTGCAGCATTCTTTCTTATTCCAATTTTTTGCTAAAGTACATACTGAAGAAAGGCAATGTCAACACATAGGTTATTGTCACTAGGCGTATGGTCTATACTGGTTTTAACTAAATAAGATGTAGTGGAAAATTATACAAAGATGTAGTGAAAATTCATAAGACTGATAATTTTCTGGGTTCTTTTTGGTTTTCATAGAATAGTTAGGGTTAGAAGAGTTAGGGTCTTTTTGGTTTTCATAGAATCATAGAATTATAGAATAGTTAGGGTTGGAAAGGACCTTAAGATCATCAAGTTCCAACCCCCCTGCCATGGGCAGGGACACCTTGCTCTAAACCATATCACCCAAGGCCTCGTCCAGCCTGGCCTTGAACACTGCCAGGGATGGAGCATTCACAACCTCCCTGGGCAACCTATTCCAGTGCCTCACTACCCTAACAGGAAAGAATTTCCTCCTTATATCCAATCTAATCTTCCCCTGTTTAAGTTTTAACCCATTACCCCTTGTCCTATCACTACAGTCCCTAATGAAGAATCCATCCCCAGCATCCTTATATGCCCCCTTCAGATACTGGAAGGCTATTTTGCTTCAATTTAGATAGTAAAAAAATCCAAGGAAACAGGAAGCAAAGGTATTCATGCAGTTTATGGAATGGAGCATGCAGACTTGATGTCTGTATTCAGAACAGAAATCATTGGCTTTCTGATATATATTTTTTTAATTTGATTCTTTTTGTCTACATCTTTTCTAGGAACCTTGTTAGTTCTAACTAGGGCCTGAATTGTGATAATAAGCAGGATTTTGCTTTTCTTTTCCTTTGGGAACACACAATTAGTTTGAGTTTCCCTCTGTGACCGCTTCTCATGTCCCTTTATAATCACTGAAAGAAAAAAAATCACTGTAGTGACCACAACAGTTGTATCACCAGTAACATGGACAACATAGAGTTGTTCTCATATAAAACTCTTGGTTTTTCAGAGTTTTAGGCTCAACTGAAACGTTCAAATGTACGTGAAACTACAGTTAACAACATTACATGAGTACAAGAACAGCAGCAAATTTACGGCTCAAATTCACCAATAGGTTCTGTCTGCTTTGCATTGTTATAGCAATACAAAACAAGGGTTAAGCTGGCTTTGTAACCAGCTAGTTCAAACAATTTTATTCACAGAGTCTAAGACCAGATAGGCTTGTTGTGATCAAGTTTGTCCTGCACCCCACAGACCTCATCAAGTGATTCCTTCATCAAACCCACTAAAGTTGCTGCACATTTGCTAGAGTAGCACATGCAAGTCAAAATGACCCAGATAATTCTGTAATGTACTATGAACAGTAGTTTAACTCCTTCCATTCAGCTTGTATTTGCCTTGTATGAAGCTGTTCAAGCAACTGCAGCATCTAGCATCTGACTTTCAGGTTCTGTTCCTGTTTAAAACTGGAAATTGTTTTGTATGTTTTTATCAAGAAAATATCTCTTTTTAACCTTCCATAATATAATGGAAGTTTATACTTCTAACACTGTGCAAAAGACATTAGTATCACTAACACTACCTTATTGATGGGGAAATGGTGGCATCAAAGATTTAGTCTTTGCCGAAAGACTTACTCACAGGCTCGCTGTGCCACACTCCAAGGTAGCTAAAGGCATGAAAATGCTGCTCCCGAAGCTGTATAGCCATATAGGATTGTGTCATCTATTTTCAGCGTGTTTCAGAGTGCAGCCTTGTTACCAAGATCACAAGCCCATGCTAACAGACAGGTCTCAGGAGCTCTGGGACAGAAGCTGTTTTCCACCCTGCAGTGATTTACATAGATGTAGCTGCACTTTCCAGTGGAAAGGGATGGAAACTTTATACCAATTTATCTCCTGCTTCATTTTTAATCCCTGTGGGCCACATTTGTTCATCAAAATCAAAGCTTTGAGGTATAGTCTGAGTGTGTATCAGTCAAAAACCCCTCTCCTCAGCACCAGGAATAGAAGTGGGTTACATTATTTAATCTTTCACTATTTTTTATATGCTTCTTACTAATATTTTTACGAGGAATGCCAGTGTCAAATTAATGAAGTTGTGATGAAGAAACAAACAATAAAATGCCAGATTTCCAGATGACATTTTATTATACTATTGAATGTACTGGAACTGCAGATAGTAGTGTAAGAAGAAAAGCCATTGAAAATTGAACCATCAGAACCCACCAGAAACATTTTCTTTAAGCTTATTGCAGTTCACTAAATTCTGTTCAAATCTTGTGATTGTTCAGTAATCTTCCCTGTTTGTAATTTATATTGTGTTTGCCTTCTGTTTACACTTTGGGCCACTAAATTTACTATAAAATCTTCAGTAAGGGTCTAACATCTGTTTTGAACTTGTCACATTTTAACCAGTTGGTGTGCAGACAACACAGTGATCACCTCTAGGCTTGCTTAAAAAAATACGTATTTCTAGGTAGGGAATTTTGGCTTATATGTTGAAGTTGGTTGTACAGGAGGTATGTAGTTAAACAAAGACTATTATATCATTTTCATTTTTGTAATGCATCTATTTAGCCTTTCATGGTTTACACCTTTTGAAAATGTCCACCATTGAAATATATGCCTGTTAATGACTGTTTCATTATTCTTTAAGCTAGCTAGTTAGACAGTAGCTACTTTAAGGATCTAAGTTGGGAATCTTGTTATCTTTCTGAGATTTTATTTCATCTCAATAGAAGGCTCATGAAAGTCCTGACAAAAAATCTCATTGATGCCAGTGGAACTGGAGTCAGGAGGTCAAGTCTGGCAGTAGAAACTTACTTACTGAATTATTTTCCTAATGCCTCTAAAATGCACCACACTGTGGTCCTCCTTCCCCTGAATGCCTGACACGTTTGAAAGTGGTACAACAGATTTTACAGTCATGAAAATTCATTTGTAAAACATTTCAAACTTGAAATTGGGCATCTCCAAAAAGTAATATATGTCTGAACTGTCTTAAGTGAATCACTTGTTTCAGAGAGAATTAATATTTATATTTGATATATGTATAAATTATTCATGCAAAGGGGATAAAACAGGCATCCAAAAGTAATTTTGCTATAAAAATATAAGCAGCAAGGAAGCAAGATTCATGCATAGCAAGCTCTGTCCTGCTTAACCACATTCCTATTTAAAAAGATGCAGGTGTTCAATCCATAAGAACAGAAAACATGAAATTTTTGAGAATGTGCTCTAAACCTTCCATGAATTTAATGCAATGTACATGTGCACATCTGTTATACATTAAAGTATTTTTACTATCCACTTTAAGGAATGTAAGAAGATAAAAGGCCTATAACTAAAAATGGACAAATGGGCTTACATGAAAAAAGACATGAAGTCCTGCTTTCTGTGAATATGGCAGTCAGTTCTGGAGCCTAGTGAAAAAGTAGAGTAATATTAGGAACGTGAATGCAGGGGTTAGCTTCTGTTGACTGTACTAACTTCACAGACCTGCAGCTGAAGTGACTTGACTATCACACTGAAGATCTTGTAGACAGGTTTAGAATCAGCAGGCAGGCAGGACCTGATGATTCCTTCCTGGAAATCCATTAATCACATATTTTTTTCTAGAATTGCTTCCACTTTCCCCTAGTGTTCACTGATTTTAGTTTTTGAGGCTTAATATTCTTTTCACTATTACTTGAAAAGACACACTGACGATAAAAGAATATCAAAGAAAGGACAAGGACTGTTCCTTCTGAGGAACACAATATACTCCCACATATGCATGGCCAATGCCAGAAATGATATTTTGACTTAAAAGTTAAACTATAATTAATTAACATAAAATGACAACATTTTTTTCCACAAATTTGAGCTTCACTAAAAACACATGACAGCTGATAGATAATTTTTTGTCTTAAATTTAACAGTTTTTTAATCAGATCCAGACAGTTAAAAGGAAATTTCACTAGTTTTTCATATGCTGTTCTCTCTGGACCTCCTACAGCCTGTCTCAATAAAGAAAAAGGTAATTTTTATTTCATGTCAAGAATTACAGCCACTCAGGTAGCAGTATTTACTGGTCATTTTCTTTAACCCATTAATTCTAAACAAACACCCCCAAAACCACCTAGTAGGAACAGAGGGAAACTGTGAAGGATCTAACAAACGACAGTGCAACAAATTTTTTTTTGACCGATACTCTAAACATACACACCTGATATAGAACTGGCTGGATGGCTGCACACAAAGAGTTGTGGTCAATGGCTCAGTGTCCAGCTGGAGACCAGTAACGAGTGGTGTCCCTCAGGGATTGGTGTTGGGAAAGGTCTTGTTTAACATCTTCATCACTGACATGGACAGTGGGATTGAGTGCGCCCTCAGCAAGTTTGCCAATGACACCAAGCTGTGTGGTTCGGTTGTTACGCTGGAGGGAGAGAATGCCATCCAGAGGGACCTTGACACGCTTGTGAGGTGGGCTGATGCCAGCATCATGAAGTTTAACCATGCCAAGTGCAAGGTCCTACACCTGAGTCGGAGCAATCCCAGGCACAGCTACAGGTTGGGCAGAGAAGAGATTCAGAGCAGCCCTGTGGAGAAGGACTTGGGGGTGCTGGTCGATGAGAAAATGAACATGAGCCGGCTTCAGTGTGCGCTTGCAGCCCAGAAAGCCAACCGTATCCTGGGCTGCATCAAAAGGACCATGACCAGAAAGTCAAAGGAGGTGATCCTGCCCCTCTACTCTGCTCTTGTGAGACATCACTTGGAGTATTGTGTGCAGTTCTGGTGTCTTCAACATAAAAAGGACATGGATCTGTTGGAACAAGTCCAGAGGAGGGCTACGAGGATGATCAGGGGACTGGAGCACCTCCCATATGAAGATAGGCTGAGAAAGTTGGGGCTGTTCAGCCTGGAGAAGAGAAGGCTGCGTAGAGACCTCATAGCAGCCTTCCAGTATCTGAACGGGGGCTATAGGGATGCTGGGGAGGGACTCTTCATTAGGGACTGTAGTGATAGGACAAGGGGTAATGGGTTAAAACTTAAACAGGGGAAGTTTAGATTGGATATAAGGAGGAAATTCTTTCCTGTTAGGGTGGTGAGGCACTGGAATAGGTTGCCCAGGGAGGTTGTGAATGCTCCACCCCTGGCAGTGTTCAAGGCCAGGTTGGACGAGGCCTTGGGTGATATGGTTTAGAGCGAGGTGTCCCTGCCCATGGCAGGGGGATTGGAACTTGATGCTCTTAAGGTCCTTTCCAACCCTAATTATTCTATGATTCTATGCTATCTGCAAGGTATAGTAATAGAATATTCCTTGTAGCTATTAAGAAGAAAGATCTCTTTTCTGACCCCAGGTTTTTTACATGTTCCCATTAGGTGGATTGACTGTTTTGATAGGCTAAGGTGACTGATGATGCCTGAGTCTCAAGGTGGGAGTGAATCTGGTTGTCTGTGAATTGGTAGAGAAATGAACACTCAAAGCAATTTTCAGTTATATTATTGGCATTGCTTAGATGAAAATCAAATAAAACTTTGAAGCAGCTAATAATTTTAAGAATGACGATTGAATGACAATACCAACAAAACTGAAGTGATGAAGAGACCAAAATACAGTATGATTAAAAAAGGGAGGGGGGGAGGGGAAGCTGGATATATTTTCTTATCAGTATCATTTTGATTGTTTAGTTCTGAAAAGAGATGAATTTAAATGATCTCTGGCAATGGAAAAAATGTTGCAGTCATCAGCTACAGGCTGAGGTCACACAAAATAAAATGGACTTGCTTCCCTAAAGAGGTCCATTCCTTTAGGATAACTGTTATATCCATACTGTATTGAGTGATAAATTGTAGTTTGTTATAAGGCTGGCAACATGTGTGAAGCAATCCTGATTTAGATACCTAAGCCTCAAAGATGAGATATGAGATATACCCTGTTTTTCAGTGGGTATCATCATGTGTAAGCCAGTGAAGAATCCTCTGGGCTTGTATTGATTCAGAATGACATGCCCATACAGTATGCTGCAGTTTCATGTAGGATTACTGATGTAGCTTTAATACACTGGTCTGAAAACTGCAATGATTTAGGAACAGTATGGATATGTGTGTTAGGTATTTAGGAACTGTTCCTCAGCTGTAGGAGCAGTATGGATATGTTTGTTAGGTAAACACACACTCTTCCATTTATTTTACTACTGAATTTGAACCAACATCAGCCATTTAGATAAAGATCTGATCCCAATGTTTTTGATAGATTAGTTCATAGAGAGGCAAATAATCAGTGATTCATAACCCTGTCAAGTTATTCAATATTTTTGGAAGGCCAATTGTAAAATTATAATGGGATACTCAAACCTGAAACATTAAAGAATTTTATGGTGTTGGGAAAAGCACTGAATGCAATAACAAATGTTTAAAATAAAAGCTGTTTTAATTGGTTTATCAAGATGCTCTGAAAATGCAAACAAGGCAATACACTCTTCAAGTGCTTCTACCCAGCAACACTCACTCTCTACTTTGTACGATAATGAAATTAATGCTAAATAATTTGCGGTATCCCAGAGGCAGAGCTTGGGTTTAAGAGTGGAAAGAACTATTGTAGCTAATGCTGAAAGCCTGTGTTGTTTTAACGTTAATCCATTTGTTAGAGCAGAAGTTTTCCTTATGAAAATTGCTAGAACCATTGACACATCTGCTAAATAGGGAACAATGTTTACTAACAGAATGTGGAAATTAATGGTAATAACTGCAGTGAATTATTGTGCACTAGAATATCTTCCAAGTCTTGTATCTTTCATCACACACCTTTTTGTGCTCAGTAATCCCTAAACTTACATAATACAGAGAAAATGGCATTCAAAGTGATCTTTATGAATGTTTTTTGTGTTTCATAGCTTGAAGATAAGAGCTTCTGTCTGCTGTGGAAAGTCTCTGTCAACAGAATCTGCTTGATCAAAGCTTCCTTTGTCAGTTATTAGTAGAAGGAGTGAAAATCCACTAAATTACGATTCTCTGTTATCTGTAGCATTTTCAGCTTGCAGCTTTTGCAATTTTCATGCTTCCCAAATAGTAACAATAGTTTAACATTTCAAATATGTTTTTGGCATGCAGCTAGGAGAATATCTGGGGAACTATTTGTTTCTTTTCTTTGGAAAATAATTGAGGTGGGTTTTTTTTTCCTCCTGCAACATATTTCTGCTGCTACTTACTCTGTTCTCCATCTTTTCTGGACTTCTAAAGCAAGCTGCTATGAGCCATTAAGCACCATAGCTGAATGAGTCCTTTCTCAGCCTTTCAGGTAAACTAAAACAAGGGAGATATAGGTTAGATATAAATAAAAATTCTTTACTGTGAGAGGTGAGTCACTGCAACAACCTGCCCATGGGAGTTGTGAATGCTCCATCCCTGGCAGTGTTCAAGGCCATGTTGGATGGGGCTTTGAGCAACAAGGTTTAGTGGGAGGTGTCCCTGCCCATGGCAGAGGTGTTGGAACTAGGTGATCGTAAAAGTCCTTTCCAACCTTAACCATTCTATGCATTCTATGAATCTGTAAGTCCCTGTCACATGTAGGGCACTATCCAAAACAAGGTAGGAAAAACTGAAACTAAATCACTCCTTCATTGTAAAGGCAACTGGTTCCTGTAGTCAAAATTGGAAGACACAAAGATAGTAAGATATGAGATAATGTTGGACTCTTATTTACCCACCTGCTCCTATGAAAGGTCACTTTTGAATATCCTCTCTCTTATCTCCTGTTACTCCTTCTTCACTTTAAAAATCCTAATATATCATGTTTCCCCCTTGCTGTTTCCAGTATTTTTAAAAAATTGAATCACTCCAGTGACTGACTTTTTCCCACTATGCCTCATTAAGTAATTGAGTTAAACTGATTCAAAATAGACTGACACATTTTATTTTACAATGATTGGTTTGAACTAACATATGCTTTTTTTCCCATTGCCTCATCACAAGCTTTTTCCTCTCTAATTTTCCCAGAGTTCTATTGTGTTTAATAAGGCAAGCAGGACTATAAGCACTGTTTAGATATATCTGCAAAGAATAGTGTGCTATAGAGCTGTTGTGATTCTATAAGATGTTTAGAACTGTTTTTAAAATTCCAATTACTTTCACATCACTAAAAATAAATCTCCAACCTTTTTTTTTTTTTTTCAATTGTCTAGGAAGATCTTGGGGGGGGAGGAATGGAGTTAAAAACACTCTGAAAAATATACATAAGCACAAAAATGTTCATAGAAAAAAAATAGGTTCTGTGAGTCTTCTCTAAAAAAAACACACCATTTTGTTTTTAGGGGATAATTGAAAGCATATGGAGAAAATGTGAAAAAAAAAAAAAAGTTGTTTTTTTTTTTCCATTGGAAGCCTTAAGAAGATAGTGACCAAAGTAAAAGAAAAAAAGAATTCTTGAAGTCATATCTTAAAAAATATATTTCAACACAAAGTATTCAATCAGTTCTTTCTGCAATATCTTTCTTTGTGTTTATGATTCACCAATTAACACTTTAAACCATTGTGAGCTTTAAAATGGAGTAATAAAACCAAATGTCTGAAAATGTGAGGCTACCTCACTGTAAAAAGATTCCAGATGAATCTCTGAAGTTCAGTACTTTATTGACATATCAGTTATATTATCCCTGACATGAAACTGCACTAGATGGTACTCTTCAGGAAATAAATAACAAGCCTGAAGCCTATGTAACTATGACACTTCCTTTTCTGATAGCTGCTGGTGACAGCAGGTTACTTTACTAATAGAAAAAGTGTATTTCTAAAATGCCAGTGATTGCAATCAGATTTCTTTGAATATATTTTCTTAATATAGCAAAAAAAAAAAAAAAAAAAGGAAGAAAATCTGTTTTTCTTTTCGGTCTGAACTTATCCTGGTATCATTAGAAAAACAGCAATGCTTGGTTGGTTAGGTTGCTCAAGAAGATTAATGTTCCAGTACTTTTTTCCCAAAGAGTAGATCTAGACTTGTACATTGTAATGTAGTTAATGATCCATTCCTAGGCTTGCTATTGTTGGAAGATTGTTATTTATAATTTTTTATAAGCACATCATGCATTTTAAAGATCACCAAGGGGGATAATGCTACTGATGCTAATGCTTTAACATTTTAATAACAAAACTATTCTGGTCTCTAGGGCTACAGTAATACTAACTTGTGCAAAATAATAAAAAAATATATAATTACTGTCTATCTTGCAATTTTGCTTTCACATATTTTGATTTTCCTCACAGTTTTGGAAGATTAAATATATTTTGGACTAAAAGCTTTTAAAATATAATAAATTAAGTTTATGTATGCAAGAGTGTTTATACCTATACAATTTAGGTTGAAATGAAGAGTCATCTGGGATTGTTATCTCCTGAATTAAATAAGTATCCATCACTATTAATTTCACCAAAATATTTTTTCCATGACTTGGCATAAAATACAAAATTTATTCTAGAATGCTTATGTTAAATTAAAATTTTTGGAAAGTGTATCTCCAATTAAAGGCTTTTGAGGACTTTTATAATAGTTATTCTATCATTACAATCATGAATGATTTCAATTTGTATTTGTTCCACAGAGAAAGCTTCTTTAAATTCATAAAGACAATCATGCAAATGAAGAATGAGGGCATGGATAAATATGTATTTTTATACTCATACGATCTAGCTTTTATTCTTATGTATGTAACACTTGTAGGCTGGGAGATGCAGTGTAATTATAAGAATTGTTTATCCACCAGCGAAGATCAAGAAATCAGAATGTCTATTCTCCACAGTACAGGAGGACTGTAGATTAGGAAAATAAAACACAGAAACTTCACTCATGTAAATATCGCTGATCTGTGAACAAGTACCAGTGACAAACCAAAGATTTACTTGTCCTGAATCATGCCCAGCAAACACAAAGTCATCATTGTTCTAGGCCTTTTGAGGGCCTGTCTTTACCTTTTACAGCAGCCTCATGACCACTGCTATTACTGATGCTACATTCTGTCCATATTGTTTGCTTCATTTGAACACAACAAACCGCAAATGGCAGTTACCCTAAGGACTTAATAAGTAATGTGATGCAAGCAGGAGAAATATGCAATATAAAAGCAATGGTGACATGACAAACTCCTGTTGAATCAAAACCAGAGAGATAAATTGCCCTTAGGGCAAGAACACACACTTGCAAAATGGCAGACTTAGTCATTAGATGTAAAAGAAAAAGATAAATAAACTCAATGTTCAGTAAATAAACACAAAATACAGGGAAATCTGGTGGAGGGAAAGGATCTGATTAGGCCTCTGAATTAATAGGGTGAAATAGAGAATATGAATTCTGTTAACAAATATTTTATAGAACATGTTTGGGAGCTTCATATGTTCACAGGGATTTAGAAACATTAACTGAGTCACAGAACTATGTTGCAAAGGCTGTCTGTACCTGTAGAAATATAGGGCTAGAAGAAACTGCTGGAGGTCATCTAGACCATGTTTCTTTAGGGGACAGAATAGTCATACCCAGATCACCCCTTTAATATTTGTATCATTTTCTTAATTATATATAACGATGAAGGAGATTTCACTGTTCATAACTTTCATTGTCATAATCAGGCTGATTTTTGTAATACCAGCTTCATTCTGAATTGTCTTAATGAAGACAATTTATTCTCTTTAACCGCTTAAATGGACAATATTTGTCTTATGACTACAAAACTGGCTGAACAGAAATAATGAACATGGAGGCTAGATTTAGTTCAAAGACAGAACCATAAACATGGAAATAGTACTTTGCTTAGGTGATAATATCATAAAAAGTCATGCCATAGTGGTCTTCACACTTCTCTTAAGGACTTTTATTTAGTTTTGAGCATGATCTGGTACAATAAAAGATAGTAACTCTTTAATAACTATTAAAAAAAAACATAATAGTTATTCTATTACATGTAAAGTAGCCTTAAATTGATGTGTGCAATATACGAGGAATTCACTGTTGTCCTTCACAAAGCAGAATCTTCTATCTTTGTATGGAGTAAAAGAGTTTTCTTCCTAGGTTTGGCCTTTACTAACCAATAAAGACAAGATTCTGTCCCATATAGTTGAGGAACACTCAGATGAGGAATTCTTGTCTCCCACCGTAAGTTCATTCTGCTTCACACATGCAAGGCATACAGCTTTGTAATGTTCTGCTGTGCATGTTATATTAAACATAGTGATCTCATAATAATTAGGAAAAAGTTTATACTTTGGTCTTTGGTTCCCTTCATTAATCTCTTTCTTGTCTACACCTATATGGATATGCCAGAGACTAAGAATTATTTTGTCATTCCTTATTTTATAGAGAGGATATTCAATGTATGGGTTTTTCTTTTCTTTATACTCTTGCCTTGAAAAATGCTATCCCTCTGTTATGACTTATGAACATTCATCCAACTCAGGCTGTGCAATCCAAACAGGGAGAAGATTTCTCTGACTATAAATCTATGAACAAAATCAAAACCAGACAGACAAAATGAAGCTTGTTCAGCTTGAATCTTTAAATGCTGAAAAGTGTCTTTTACTCAATACAGCACATAGCTACTAAAAAAGATTTAATCAGAACGAAGAAAAAGTGTTCACTTCAATGTTTTCTGTCTATTGAAATTGTTGGTAGGAGAAATGGTTGTATTATATGAAAAATAACATTTACTTAGAAAGCTTCATGTCAGGAAAAAGAAGAAAAATTTTGACAATATTCTCTTCGAACAAAATAGTTTTTTTTCAATATACTTCTTTTCCCTTGAGTCTGAACACTGCAGAACTTTATCTGATACACTAGATAAATTTTTCCATAAACATGCTAGTGTTTATATTTGCATGAAAAACATATCCACACATTGAAACCATTACACATTTATTGCTTATTAAAAAACAGTATTTAATTTTGTCAGCCTTACAAGCAAAGTCATTAAACTGTACTCACTCATGAGTACATTTCTGCAATATGCATGTTCTCAGTTAGACCCCTAAAGGACTCATTGTATGTATTGGAAGATAATAGGATTACTTGCAGAAGGATTACTTATGGTGAATTTATGCCCTTTGTTTTATTAATATTACGAATTAAGTATTTTAAAATGTATGAATTGTCTTTTTCAGTCATAAAATAGTAGAATTACAGAATTATAGAATATTTGGGGTTGCAAGGTCATCTAGTCCAATGTCCCTGCAAGGAGCAGGGGCATCTTGAGCTAGATCAGGTTGCTCAGAACCACATCCAGCCTGGCCTGGAATGTCCTCAGGGATGGTGCATCCACCACCTCCCTGGACAACCTGTTCCAGTATTTCACCACCTTCATTTTAAAGAATTTCTTCTGTGTCCAGCCTGAATTTCCCCTCTTTCAGTTTAAAACAATTACCCCTTGTCCTATTGCAGCAGGGCTTGCAAAAATGTCTCACTCCATCTTTCTTATAAGCCCCTTTTAAGAACTGAAAGGCTGCAATAAGGTCTCCCTGGAGCCTTCTATTCTCCAGGCTGAATCACCTCAGGTCTCTCAGCCTGTTTTCATAAGAAGAGGTGTTCCATCCCTCAGATAATTTTCATGTCCCTTCTATGGACCCTGTCTAACAGGTCCATATCTTTCTTGTACTGAGGACTCGAGCTCAATGCAATACTCCAAGTTGAGTCTCACCAGAGCAGAGTACAGGTTCAGAATCACCTCCCTTGACCTGCTGGTCAATGCTTCTTTGGATACAGCCCAAGATACTGTTGGTCATGTATATATAGAGTACATATAAAGTACTTTAAAGTACAAAACTTTCATTAAAATTCCCTGTTTAGTATAAAACCAAAATGTTTCTCATATGAACTTTTGCTGAACTGAAGTTTAAAAAAAGTAGAAACTTTTTTTTTTTTCCCTCAGAATCTCTCTGCTCCTGTCAGACCCTACAGCATGAGCTCAGTTTTCAGCACCATCAATTTGGAATGGTCTGTACCTGATGATAGCTACAGAAGTAATCCAGGAAACTGACTGGACAAGGATGGATTTCTTCTACTTGCCTGTGGTTGGCTATCCATCCACACATGTATTTATATCCCAGGAACCCAGCTCTTTTATCACTCCTTATCTTATGAGAATGCACAAATTGATTGGATATTTTCTGTTCGACAACCCCCAAAATATCTAATTAATGGCTGTTCCAGTTTCTAGTAGAGAATTAAAAATTGAAGTTCTGCAGAAGCAAGCTAATAGTTCTCAATGCCAAAGAAATAGGAAATATTGTAACATCAGTTCTAGTTCTCCCCAAATCAATATCACCTTCTGACCCTTAGTCTGAAGTCACTGTAAAACAAGACTGCCCATCAATCAGAAGCTATTGCAGAATAATCAGGTAATACGTGCCTGAGGAAATTTACAGTTCTTTGAGCTTGGAGGAGCTGGGCAATGGTAGAGCATCATTCACATCATTCCAGAGATTCAGTGCTTCAGTGTTTTCATCCAGAATGGAGATCTCTGAGGTTTACTGGTCTACATTCTCACTCCAGAATGCATGTGCGTCATAAGTGCACTGTCCCAATCAATAGTTATCTGAAACTTCAAAGGCAAGACTTCTGGAACTGTGTCTTATACTTGTATGTAAACTGTCTGGCTCAAGATGCTAACCTCAGCATGGGTTTCTTGGCATTATTACACTAACATCCATGATGTTAATAAGGTTCTGTGATACTTCTAGGGCCAGAGGACACCTCTTTTCCTCTTCTCCCATTTGTTCTGAACATGAGATTGCCCCCGGGTGTGTGTGTGTGTGTGTGTGTAATATATTGCCAAGTAAGCGTTAAGCAAACAATAATGCAATAATGATGCTTTTTCTGTGACTCCAGCACATAAAATGGCTGATATAATAAGTAAATTCTGGGCAGCTAATTGATTGGGCAAAGCATTACTAGGCAGAACATACAGCACATTTTGAGGCTGCAGAGCACTGCTTGCAACCTCCTACAACTGAATCTGTCTTCATTTCTCAGCTATTACTCTTTAAGTTAATGCCTTATACATAGGCAGAAGAGTAATTAGTCTGTATCCCAGTTTTTCTCTCCTGGAGATGCTCAGGAGTTAAAAACATAGTTTGTGCCTGCTACTGTGAAATAAAATGCCATTTGATGCTGCTACCTTTAAACTGGTAGCCCTAGGACTTTGCTAGCTGTCCTTAAAACCCTTCCGAGATGACATATTTAAATAGAGGCAGCTTAATGCTCCAAATCAATATACAAGGGGAAAAAAAGTCAGCTGGTGTTTGACAACAAGGTAATACTAGTTGTATGACTTCTTTCAGCCTGCATAATTATTATGAAGACCAGGGATTACTTAACACACTTAAGAGTTGTTAATTTTCATAGCAGTAGCTTGCAGACAGCCTAAATTAAAACAGACTGCTGCTGTGCTGTTGCTTTAGATAATGTCTCAGTTAGGTGCTCTGAATTTCCAGACAAGTTCATTAAACACAAACAGACAGAGCTGCAGAATTTACATGTGCAAAATATTGCCAAACAAATGTCAGAGTTTGCTGTGCTGTGCCATGCCAATACTGCATTCTCCTATTTGCATATCATTTCATGTTATCTGGAATTATACTAATTGAGGTTATACAAAGTATGTGGCCACATGCTATCTGAGTTTAAAATAACTTTAGGATGTTTTATCTTGAAATGTGGAATAATTTATAAAGAGGCTGTCACTTTCATGAATTTTCAATTGAATGCAAAAATGACTTATGATGAAAAACCCGTGCAGGACTGTTAATGCCATGCACATCAGTGACTGACCCAGAACCTAATTAAGTTCTAAACAGCATTAGCCAACAATTTGTTTGCAAATTATTACCTATTCTTTTCCTGATCAGCTCACAGTCATGAAGTAAAATTAGCTGAAAAGTCAAGTGAGGTTGCATGCCAATAACATGTTAATAATTTTGAGAAATGTTTATACTGCTTTTGATTAAAACGTAGGAAGTCTGGCTTGCTGTAAAATGTGCTTAATGCAGTGTTAGCTGAGCTGTAAGATAAAATTGAAGTATACGGAAAAGGTGGAATGCTGGTGGTATTTGCAAAGAGTATCCGATGCAAGGTTAAAAAGATATGATAAGAAGAAGGAAGATGACTAAGAGAAGGGTTATTTTTGACATAATTATGAGGTTCACAGATTCTACTGGTGGTGGCAGTGGGGTAGGAAGATTACTTGAAAATGATTGAAATGACTGAATGCTAGCAACTGTCGTCAAGTGTATATTTACTCCAATATTATTTTTCTGAGTTTTGGCTGGAAAGTTTATTGCTTTTATTTGCCATTAATAATCAATCATTCATCTAAAGACACCTTTTTATGTACATAGGAAAAGTAGCAGAGAAAGATTGATTAGCCTGATGCCACCAGCTTCAAAAGCACATAAACAAATACAACACTGAAAGAACAACAGGAAATATTTGCTAAGGACAAGAACTGATCCAAGACATGAGCAAATGTTTTCAAAATGCATATAACAAATACAGAACCAGGACTTGTCAAAACTGGAGTATAGCAGAAGAGGACAGGTTGGAAAAAATGATAGTTTGGATTCACTTTCGATGAGCTGTAAAAATGAACTTATATGTTTTTGGAGTAAAACATTTATGTCAAACCTCATATTTATAGATCACATTCACATTTTCCACTGATCTGAAACAAAAATAATTTCTTTGTATATATGCACATCTCTACATCTGCGTATACATATGCAAATGCATATGTGTATGCAATATACACACTTTTTTGTCATTTTGGAAAAAGAAATTGAAGATTTGGATTTATGCAGAGATTTGAGGGAGTTGTTATCAAACTTGAATTCTGGAACCTTGATCTTGACCCACACAAAATTTCTTTAGCCATGCTTTAAGCTCAGACACAATTGTTTAAAGTGTAACAAATTACTTAAGAGGCAGCTCAAAAGCCCACAGATGTAGACCATTAAGAGTTTTTTCCCTGAGAAAGATGATGTAAATAACTGATTTTTCATGTTGGAAGGCAAAGTGAAAATCTGAAAAGAAACTGGTTTGAACAAACTAAAATGAAGATATTCCTGGTTTTATTTAATTTATTTTTATTCTCCTCCAACACAGCCACTCAAATAATTGGAATAATTAAATTATTATTTTATGAGAAGCCACTGTTGTTATATGAAAAACTGCTGGATAAATTATGCAAGTTGTTCCTCTGAGTAATCTGTGAGTAATTATTTCCATATGGAATCAATTTATTTAGCCTCAAATATACAAACTCATTGTTTATGATTCCACCACTATTACCTCTTTATTCATAACACTCATTTTGAACGAACGTTATGTTATGTTACTCAAAGCAGCTAAAATTTTTAAAATACCTGATTTTGAAATTGGAATTTGGATATGCCTTTGAATACATCTGTAAGGATGAGGAAACAGCATCAGTGGTAATAAAAAAGTATAGCACGCAAGGCAGTACATCCATAAAATCTCAATCAGATCAATTCTTGGGTGCCATATTGTTTGGTTAACCTTGAATGAATCCATTTACTTAATGATTGGAGTGCTTTTTGATTACAGGGGAAAATTGTGAGCTCTACTGTGTAAAAATCGATTGGATTCAGATTGAGGAGTCTGCCTCTGCACAAGCAGAAGAAGGTCCTCTGGGATAAATAATACATTTGTTTCTATTTATTTTCAAATATTGCATTCTCTTTGAGGTCTGGGAAGAAATTTAAATCAGAACTATGCTCTAAATCTATGGCAGACTTGGCTGAGGAAAAGTCAGTGGTGAAATACTGAGCTCAGTGCTAATAGAAACTCTGAAACATCTTAGTGTGATCTGAAGTCATCAAGGCACTGGCAGTCATTTTCAGTGCACTTTTCTGTAATTTTTGTAACAACACTCAACACTTTGCTGACCTTTTTGTAAATCCAGGAAACAGCTTGAGAAGGGTAGAATTTAAGAACTAGAATTTTTTTTTTTTCTCTGTTTTGTTTAAAGAATATGTATTTATCAGAAGAAAGAATTATATCATACATTATTTATTTTCCAGCTTGGAATTTAAAATTCCTGTCACAATTTGGAAACTTAGGACAACTATTATATTTATTACCTCAACATCCAGATTGTGTATTTATCAAGTTAACTCATTGTTTCTGTCTCTTTCTTCTTCTTCTAATAACATAATTTTTCTTAAAAAACAGAATGTGTTTTGAGGATTCCTCCAGAAAACCATTTTGGGAGATTTTTATTAAGCAAAGTCAAGAAACCTAATTTTTTGAACTCTGAAAGAGGACATGAAAATGTAGGTAATTAAAAATGAGGTGTACTTTTATAAATAGTTTCTTTCCTTGGAGGCTGAAGACATTTTTCCTGGTACCTCTAGAACATTGTGGCTGTAGGAAATCAGCAGGACTGATCTGACATGCTTTCACCAACTTATCCACATGCTTTCACTGACATGAAGACTGCAAATCATACTGCTGAGCATTTCCTCTTCTTAAAACATAGTTCTTCAAGGGTCTTACTGATCTTCATCATGCTCTTCTCTTTCTTTAGAAGCAAATGAAACCAAGATTGCACTTAGGAGGAGGAAGAAGTTAGTGTATTTTGGCCCTGTCCAGATAATCCTTCCTACCTCATGTCTCTAATTCTTCCAATCAATGTTTGAAGCTTTTTTCTCTAGGGTTTGGCAGAATTTACAGCAAAGCAGCTGGCTCAGAATTATTCTGGATAAAACAAATGATATGATCCTGGCTAGAGGAGATCTGTCATATCTGCCTGTGTCTGATATTTGATACTTGTGTGGATATCCAGAGCTTCAGTTCTTGCTATTGTTGGATGATAAGCTTTCAGCAGAAGCCAAGATTCACTTCCCTTATTTGCATGTGGTGAGGAGATTATAATCTTATTTCTGAAAGCCAGTTTGTCACTCTAAGACTTTGCCAGCTTCAGGGTGTCCTACTACAAACTGTTCTCTATGTCCATTTGGAAACGGCATGTCATGCAAGTGATAAACCTTTCATCGGTGCTGGAGACAGGTAATGAGGATGTTCTACTGGTGAAATACAGGAGTTGTTCAGAGTTTGCAAGTTCTCTTTGTAATATGTACAATTTAAATATATTGAGACCTCTTTCCTTGAGAAATAAACAGTTCGTTGCTTAATACAGTCATTCTCAACCTCTACTAATGCAAAAAGATTTGCAATACTTTTTTTTAAACTGAAAATTAAATATTTATTGAAAACCTTTAGTCTCAACTTTTTGTACCTATATTACTTTCCTTCTTTTTTTTTCTTGCTTACTTGAAAAAACATGCAGAAGTGGAAGGCTCCTTTTCCTTGTAATTTCAGAATTGTCTAATGTTTTAGGGACTGTGAAGGATACAACTTGAGGAACATCAACCAGGTAGTAGGCATTCCCTTATAGGAGCAATGAAAGTTGCACAAACATTTGCTAAAATAGCATGGATATCTAAATGGGAGGGTTGTTTCTTTTTTCATACAAAAGACAACTGAAATATGGTTTTGTTTTTTTTTCTTTGCTGAATTATTAGTTTTGAAACTCATCTTCCTTTCCTCCTCTGTAGCAGTGTGGATGTGTTTGCCTTCAGAGCATGCTTCAAGGATCACCATTTAAAGCCGAGTATTGGGAATGAAGAATTTTCTTGAAGAGTAAATTCTGTGGTAGGATTATGATTTCTCCCATGTCCCTTCAGAAAAACAGGATTTCACGTCTTCTTGCTTTATGCAGTACAGGTTGACAAGTTTGAGTTATGCTTAACTGGCAGAGTCATCTACGCTTAAACCTTTCTTTTTTATCAGCCTGTTACAAGTATACAGGTACAGCTATAACAAAATAATGCAAATAAATATTTTCTCTATATTTCACTTAAATAACAGGACAATGTCATTGCAGAATTAGCAGTAAAATAAATAACACAGAGAGCCCACATTCTTTCATTATGATGTGTCATCAGAAATGCTTCTAGAAATGCTTGTTGTTCTTCAACAGAACAGATTTGCATAATTTTAATTGCAGATGGCATCTGCTGCTTTTAACGTAGACGGCCAAAGCATGTTTCTTCAACTTGCACATAAATAGATGGTGATTTTTCATCACGTCTCTATATGTAACATAACTGAGATAAAAAAAAAAGTGTAAGTGCAGTGAGAAGATATTTTTGACTCACTTCTTAAGACGTCTGGTAGAGGAGAGAATGAAGTTAGGTTTAGTGCAGTGTTAAGGGCCATTTTTTAAAACTTGATGGTTGCTGTCTGATTGTAGAAATCAGTTTGTCCTGGGTTCAGCAGTAGCAGTCGCTTTTCTCCTTAGTAGCTGGTGCAGCACTGTGTTTTTGACTTTCAGCCTGGGAATAATGCTGATAACACCAATGTTTTTAGTTGTTGCTAAGTAATGTTTACTCTGACCAAGGACTTTCTGAGTCTCATGCTCTGCCAGGGAGGAGGGGAAGTCGGGAGGAGGCAGAGACAGGACACCTGACCCAAACTAGCCAAAGGGGTATTCCATACCACAGCATGCCATGTCCAGTATAGAAACTGGGGGCAGCTACCTGGAAAGGCTAGGTCACTGCTCGAGTCGGGCTAGGTATCATTTGGTGGGTGGTAAGCAGTTGTATTCTCTTCCCTTGTTATTTCCCTTATTATTGGTGTCAGCAGCAGTGGTTTGTGTTATACCTTACTTACTGGACTGTTCTTATCTTAATCCGTGGGAGTTACATTCCTTCGATTCTCATTCCCATCCCTCCGGGAGCAGGAGGAGGAAGGGTGGGGGAGTGAGCAAGCGGCTGTGTGGTTCTGGTTTGCCAGCTGGGCTTAAACCACAACACAGTTTCAAGGTCTGTGTTCCCTATTCTCCTAGTCTAATTTACATTGACATATAGAGATGAAATATTGCATGGTGAGGACATCAGCCAAGTTGCTGCTGTATAACATGCTTATTGTGGGACTCATTTGAGATTGTCTCTTCCTCATCCTAAGGATTCTTGACCACTGTGCAATTCCTCGTTTGTGCCACTCCCTACTAATTGCCATAGTTGTTGTTGGCATTTGATATATAAGAAAAATACTAATGTAGAAAGCCTCATTATCTCACTTGAAAAAAAATGAAAAAACTGTGTCAGCATTTCCTAAGAACTTCAGACGTCGCACCCCCACAAGTTATGTGCATATTTGTTCCTTCTGGAAAGCATTCAAATGGTGAGAAGATAGTCTCCTCTTTAAAATGAACTCTTCACGATGAATCATTTCTTAGGTAAATGTAGGATAACTTTATCTTGGTTTATGGAATTCCTGAAAAGACCCTGTGACTTCCTCCACCATGGTCATGATCTGAATTTCTTAAGTAGATTTATTTTGCAATATCCTTTTTTTTTCCAGTGGTTTACAGTGCACATACTGGGTGAGAATTCTGTTGTGTGGTGGTAATTGCTCACCTAAGCTATGTGATTTTGCTTCCATTTTTTTGTTCATTGTGGTGGATGTAAACAAAGCTGGAATATTTCTTTCATGTGTAAATGTGAAATAGTTTGCCTGAACATTAGTATGGAAGATTAAATTTTGACTTCTTGGACTAGCAGAAGAAAACAAACAGAAAGGCATAAATGTGGCAAAAGCTAATTTGCCTAAAAGTTCATATAAATGTAAATGACAGAATACCTCTTTTATTCAAAAAGATCTATGGAGCTAAAAAAAAAAGAAAAAAAGTGTTGCTGTATTTGAAAGAAGAATTCAAAATAAAGCCAGTGCATCCTTAATCACCAAATTCACATTTATTTGTATTTACTTTTAGTCCACTTCTATTGCACTTTTTTATTTAAAATACAGACCTGAACCTCAATTTTTTTTCTGAATAAATTAAATTTGTATGTCCAAAAGACTTCACTGAGCTATTCCAGGTTCAAAAGGCTACATCACTCAGAAGAAACTTCTGGACTGAACTTTATATTGCAGCTATAGCCTGAGGTCCCATGCTTCATTGTCAGAAGAGGTCATGTGAACATGTAGAGCTACTAGTAGAAACATCTCTTTTCTTCATCAGAACAAATGCATAGGTTTTTTCAACTTTCTCTTCTCCAGGCTGAACAGCCCCAACTTTCTCAGCATGTCCTCACACTGGAAGTGCTCCAGCCCCCTTATCATCCCCATGGCCGTGCCCTGGACTTCCTCCAACAACTCCATGTCTGTCTTATGTTGAGGACACCAGAACTGCACACAGTTCACAAGAGCAGAGCAGAAGGACAGGATCACTTCCTTTGACCTGCTGGTCATGCTGCTTTTGATGCAGCCCAGGATATGGTTGACTTTCTGGGCTGTGAGCATACAATACCAGCTAATGCTCAGTTTCTCATTGACCAAAGCCCCCAAGTCCTTTTATTCAGGGCTGCCCTAAATCTCTTCTCTGCCCAACCTGGAGCTGTGCCTGGGATTGCTTCAACCCAGGTGTAGGTCCTTGCACTTTGCGTTATTGAACTTCATGAGGTTGGCATTGGCCCACCTCACAAGTGTGCCAAGGTTCCTCTGGATGGCATTCCTTCCCTCCAGCGTATCAACTGAGCCACACAGCCTGGTGTCATCTGCAAATCTGCTGAGAACACAATCCCACTGTCCATGTCATCAAGAAAGATGTTGAACCTGATCAGTTCCAATACTAACCCCTGAGGGACACCACTCGTTACTGGCCTCCACTTCGACATTGAGCAATTGACTTCAACTCTTTGCATGTGGCCATCCAGCCATTTCTTTATCTACTGAGTGGTCCACCTACCAAGTTGATGTCTCTCCAATTTAGAGCCAAGAATGTGAGGGATAGTGTTGAATGCTTTACACAAGTCCAGGTAGATGATGTCAACTGCTTTGCCCTTATCCATCAGTTCTGTAGCCCCATCATAGAAGGCCACCAACTTGGTCAGGCATGTTTTGCCCTTGGTAAGGCCATGTTGGCTCTCATCAACCACCTCATTTTTTTTTTTCATGTGTCCTAGCATGATTTCCAGGAGAATCTGCTCCATGATCCTGACAGGCACAGACGTGAGACTGACTGGTCTATAGTTTCCCACGTTTTCCATTTTCCTCATATTGAATATAGGGGTTATATTTCCCTTTTTCCAGTTGTTGGGAAATTCACCTGATTGCCATGAATTTTCAAACATGGACAGTGACTTAGCAACTTCATTTGCCAGCTCTTTTAGGACCTGTGGATGGATTTCATCAGGTCCCACGGACTTGTACATATTCAGGTTCCTAACATGATCTCAAATCTGATCCTCCTCTACAGTGGGCTTAAGGTCTTTATTTTCACAGTCCCTGCATTTGTCGCCCAAAACTTGAATGGCATGGCTAGAGCATTTGCTGATGAAGACTGAGGCAAAGAAGTCATTGAGAACCTCAGCCTTCTCCAAATCAAGGGTAGACAATATTCCTGTTTTCTTCCAGAGAGGACCCACATTATCCCTAGTCTGTCTTTTGTTTGCAACATACCTATAGAACCCTTTCCTGCTACCCTTGACATCCCTGGCCAGACTCAATTCTAACTTTGCCTTTGCTTTTGTGACCTGGTACCTACCTTCCCAGTCAATGCCCCTGTATTCTTCCCAAACCACCTGTCCTCATTTCCACCTTCTATAGGCTTCCTTTTTCCTTCTGAGTTTTCTCAGCAGCTCCTTATCCATCTGTGGAGGCTTCCTGGCCTTCTTGGCAAATTTCCTTCTATCTGGAATGCAACACTCCTGAGCTTGGAGCAGGTGATCCTTGAATATCAACCAACAGTCTTGGGCCCCCCTGCCCTCTATGGCTATATCTCATGAAATCTTACTAAGCAGGTTCCTGAAGAGGCCAAAGCCTGCTCTCTTGAAGTCCAGGGCACGCTCTTCTCACTGTCCTGAGGATCACGAACTCCACACCTCAGGATCACTGCAGCCAAGGCTGCCTTGGAGCATCACACTCCCCACCAGCCCCTCCGTCTTGGTGAGTATGAGGTCAAGCATGACACCTCTCCTTGTCAGGTCCTCTATTACTTGTAAGAGGAAGTTGTCTTCCACACAATCAAAGAACCTCCTGGACTGCTTCTGCAGAGCCGTACTGTCTCTCCAACAGATATCAAGGTGGTTGAAGTCCCCCATAAGGACAAGGGCCTGCGAGGGTAAGGTAAATATATGCAAAAGTATGGAACCCCACAATGTCATTCATTAGTAATTACTTTTTGGCACACAATAGCTGGCTTGGAAGAAGATATACAAGCAAATACATTTCGTTCAAGTGTAGAAAGACAGTTTTTCCAAGTGAAAACAAGCATCATCTCTGTACTGATCCTTATGCCATTTCCAGCTTTATTATACTTTCAAGGACATTTTGTCCTCACTTGTATAGCAATGTGCTTTGCACTAAACACAGTTATCGATACACGTATATTTATGAGAAACTTGCATTAAAAGTAGACCTCCTTCACCTGCAACCAATTTTTCATTCCTTTTATTGAGTACCCTGGTTCAACTTTATTTATAATATTTAGGACTAATATTATAATCTTTGAAAGACAGCAGAACAAGAAGAAAAGGGAGAAGACGGGGGAGAGAAATGAAAAAGAAAACATGCAAGAGAAGAGCTTGCTTTGCTCTCATTATTGTTATCCTGTCAAAAAACATGCAGAGTCTTCTGTCAGTGCATAGGCCCTTTCTTCTTTGCTATTTTAATGGTATTTTTGGAGAAGTTACATCTAAGGTCTTTATGCACATCCTTCACTGACTGTGAATGAGAAGGTATATGAGGATCCATTCATTTACATCACAATTCTGATGTCAGCCTTTCCTGTTACCAGAGAAACACAGTCCATGACCACGTTTTTGTATTAAAAAGAAAATATATTATACTACCAATGATGACAGCTCACATGATTTAATCCTTGATTTTTTTCATAAAATCTGCCCTTTACTTGATCTTACTGTTTTACTGGCAGATTTGATTTTTAAGACTGCTGATAGCTTGGCTTCATTTACTTCCTCAGTCTGCTCTAATACGAATTTACAAGGATTGGAGTTTCCCAAATGCATCAGTTCTCTGCATTTTTTGTCTGCTAAACAGAATGTTGTACTTTTGAGTAACCAGAAAAACAGTGTACCTAATGCCTCTAATGCTTATCATAGATTGTCTTTCATATCTGAAATATAATCTTCCTAGAACAGTTTCTTTATGTGCCAATGTTCTTTTGTCTGCCTGGTTAGCAGTTTCTACATGTCAGACAAAGCACCCACTGATCAAGTCTATTCTTAGCTTTCAGGGATGGTTATAGGTCATAGCCATTTGATATCCTTTTCTGCTGTTTTTTATTTAAGTCCTCCTCATGCTGAGAAATCTGTTGAGTTGTATGTGCTGTTATACCTGCACTCCAACTTTGAGAGTTCAGTGAGCCTGGAATTTGTCAGTAAAGATCTGAACGCATATATCACCCAGTGTTTGAAGGTTAGCAACAATAAAAGAAAAAAGGTCTACAAACATGTTCACATTCCCTTAGCTTTCAGTGATAAGGAAACCATTTTCAAAGCAGCAACTAGGTCAAACTATAAAAATGCATATTTCTTCATAAAATATCTCTTTGTAAAATAGAGCCAGCATAGCTTTGCATTTAACTCAGCATGTAGTGATTAATGCCTAAACCCTTTGATTTCTCTCTAAATTTGTTCTCTCCTTTTTTTGTTTGGCTTTTTTTTTGGGGGGGTGTTTTGTTTTGGGGTTTTGTTTTTGTTTTTGTTTTTTTTTCACTCCAGACATATCCTGTATGTGTTAGTCTCTTTCTCTTTGGTTTTTGTTTTTTTTTTTTTATTTTTACCTTTGTCTCCCATTTTACTTAAGGCACTTTTCATTGTCTGATGAAAAGTGCAGTGCTTTTGAGGGTATCATTTTTGGCTAAACAGAAATATCTTTTATAGAAAATTCTGTTGCTCTAGTTCAGGTATCAGAATACCAATAATGATAAAACAGAATGTTCCTATTACTTTTAGCTCCCAAATGATTTTCAAACATGAACTTTTCAGAGATGGTAAAAGTGATGGAGGGATGGTAAGCCAAGTGTCCAAGGCTAAAGAGAGGGATTATTGTTGGGCATGATGGAGTTTGTGTCCCTGCACCAGTTTCCTGTTCCTATGTTCAGACGACCCTTTTCTCTATAGTAACAACTTAGCTGAGATGGGGAGAGATTTCATAGCCTTCATGCATTGCCTCCCACCAGTCTAATTCTGCTTCATCTGCTGTGAAGACAGTACTTCAATTTGGTCTGGGAAGCTAAATTTTCTAATATGATTTGTGAAAAATACAAAAGGTACCCCTCAGTCTCAGACACAATCAAAATTTGTTCATGTTTCTGGAAGCTGAAGAAGTTCAAAAGAAACACACTTTGTAAGAAACTGTCTCGTTTTAAGAATACAATCTCTGTGTCTGTCAGCAGGAGAGAATTGTATTATGGCAATTTTATCCCTGACCACAGACTTGTCATTGACATTCGAAGAACTGGGTCAAGACATTTCACTCAGATTTTCATCAAATGTAAAATAGTTGGACAATAATAATGAACCAAGTTTTTAAAGTACTATGTTATAATAACTATTATTTTACCGTGTATTTTAGCCAAAAGGAAAATTAAGTTTATGTGTGGATTTCTCCAGGTTTGCTGACACTATCCTTGTATCAAAGCTCTTCCTTAACCATCATCTAAATTACAGTTTATTAATGGAATTTTGGAGGGTGGGAGGGGAAATCTGTCTCACTTCCACAGACTGAGATTAGCCCTCTCTTCTTGGACAGAAAATGGAAGACTTTTAAATTTTTTATTTTCTTTTTCAAAAATGGAAGAAAAGAGAAAATGATAAAGCTGATATATCTGAATGCTGTAGTTTCAGCTTTGGCCACAGGAATGAGCAAGCTGAGCTACACCATAAGAGAACAAATAACAGGAGATAAAAATGTGAGTAGTTGGAAAAAAAAAAAAAGAAGCTAGTTGAGAGATAGAAATAAATGCAGAATACATGATTATGACAAGTGCCAGTATCATCCTGACTGCAAATAAATGAGCTAATTTGCATGGGATTTTTATTTATGAATTCAAGACTGAGACTGAACTATATTAGGAATGCAGCCAGGAATGCTCATGCTCCCTACGCTTCCTGTGGGATATGGAACACACCAATATTTAATTGTGCCTGTATGGAAAAACAAGTGGTAGACAATGCAGATTTTTGTGGAGATATTTGAAGGCATAATGTCTCAAAAAGGTCTCAGCAGGAGTTCACAATCCAGTGACACTCAGTAAGGGATTCAGTTAACTCAAGGTAAGCACTCAGCCACCATACCTACAGAGGCTTGTCAGACACAGCACCCAACTACAAGAGACTCATGCCCTTCTGGAGAGGTTGTTGGAAGCCAGAGGCATTATCTGAGATACATCAACCATCACTAGATACCTGTGTACCTGGGCAATTGGATAACCCTCATAGTCAGATGTATGCTTTTGTCAATGCTTGTTTACAGCTGGTACATTCACATGGAAACACCATAGCAACTCTAAAAGTGATCTGAAGAAGTGTATTTAAAATATGTGTAACTTTTCAGCCAGGCAAATTATGCCTCATTTTTTCAGAGATTCATACTGGCATAAAAACTGCAATAAAAACTAGAGAATTAGTAATTCATAGTAACTTTACAAGTAAGTGAAAGAATAAGCAAGCATTTTAGGAGTTCAACTAAAAGCAGCAAGCTTATAGGAACACTTCTGAATACCTCTAATTGTAAAGTCAGAAGCAAAAGAATGCTGTAAAACCTTCAAAATAAAGCAGTAGAAAGTAAAAGCCTATCTTCCTAACCTGATACCTGAAAGTGCTTAGAGCTTGAAGCACAAGCTATGTGCTTTCAGAAGCTAAAGCCTCCTCCTTTTCCAATACCATCTACTACATTTGTTAGTCCATAAGACTAGGTCACAAGACACTAAACTTTAAACTGCAGCTGCCTGCTGCTCATATATGGTTTTGAAATTACACCATCCTGGGAACAGAGCCAGGGCTGCCAGGTGTATATTGCTTCAGGAGAAGCTGAGGGTCTAATTTTGATTTCCTGAGATTTAGGCAGATATCCCTGGAGAAAAAGCTGAATTCACTTGGGGTATTTTTTTCTAGGAGTAGGAGAAATACCCTACGTGAAACACTGTGGAGAAATTTCTGCCAAGGTAATCTACCAAAGATTTCCTCCTAAATCTGTCAACCTGAGCATACCTTTAAAGTATGCCAGCATGGTTTGGAAGGCATGTAAAGAATCTAAGGGAGCATATAAGCAGCTAATTTGAAGTGCACAGATGCACTTTCCCTTGGGAATTAGCTCAGCTCCTGAAATTTCATTCCAATAATTACCAAGGCAAATCACAAAGATTTCCATTTACTAATCTGAGCTTCCTGAAATCCTCTAATTAAACCACAGCAAGACAGTTTCAATAGAGCGAGGATTTGCTTTTTGTCATGCTCTTTACTGTGCTTCCTTCCCCTTCACCACAGTCATGTGGTCATATGAACCGCTCTGGTGATAAAGCCCAAAAAGTTGATTCCAGTATAAAATTATCTGTCCTGAAAAAGTAAAATGCTACCAGTTTTATCCTTCAGTGTTCTGTATCACAAAGATATTGTTTAGTACAATCATGAATTGTCTTTACAGTATGGCAGAAAAATAAGGTGGCTCTAAAATTATATGAGTATTCATGCAGGACAGGTCAAAACTAAAAGTTTAATCAGATTTTTAAGATATTTTTCCCCTAATTATACTAAATGTAATTTGTATTAAAATACAAGTGGTCAAAGCTTTTAAACTTTACTTTCTGCCTTCCTCAACCAGAATATTTCCCAGAGCTGGACAATCCATTGCATAGCCAGGTGTCTAAGACAGGTTGCCCTCCACACTCCTTTCAAAGTGACAAAGTACAGAAAACCCTCTTGTCACTGAGAGCGATTTTCCCCATACAGCCCTTCTGACCATTGCTAAACACTCCTACTGAAATTAGACACCTGGAAACGCAGCCACACTGGGCAACAGCTGAGATGAATAGGTGAGAGGTAGTACAGAGTTTTAAACCAGACCCTCTTGTGCACTATAATGAGATTTGCTTAAACTACAGACTAATCCAAATTAGTGACATAGTGTCAAACAGACATTGTGGGTTGTACTGACAGTTTAAGGTTAGCTATTGCTTCCTGGAGGTTTGTATACCAGATTCAAGTTTCCAGTGTTAAGGAGAGAGGCCTTTTATGAGTGCGCATGATGTTTTCGCTCTCACATAATTAGCCTGCACAGCTTCTCACCAGGAAAAATGAAAGTGTAGCAGGATAGGGATGTATGAAACTTATGGATGAGAGAGGGATGACTGCAAAGCTAAGTGGGCATTCTCTCATGCTGCATGGCTGTGCCAAGCGAGATGGAAGGGAGGTATGCTCTACAGCACCCTAAATCCTTATGGAGAGCACTTCAGCAAAGCCGAAAGAATAGCGAAGTACTGAACCACATGAAAGCTTCTAGATAAGAGGGTAAAAAAAGAATACTTTGAACAAAAGCTAATTAGAGCTATGCAGTAAAACAAATTCAACACTGAATGAGCATGGTTTCCAGAAATCAAGTTAATATGCAGTGCTGAATACTGATCAGAGGTCAGTGTAGAAACAGTGGGGTTTAGTTGGTAGTCCTTGATCCCGAGGTCCCTGGGTTGCTTCTAGATATCTGCAGAACTTCTTTGTTAGAAATACAGTGGTAATCCAGTTAACCAGAGCCTGTATATGAACTAGAAAGCCTTTAGGGTTCTCAAAAAGACCCCTGTACAAACCAAAAGTGAAAGCCAGTAACATCCAAAGATCAAGACATACTGAGATCCTAACTGTAATTGCTAATGGGGACATAGTAATGGTACACATCAAGAGAGATGAAGGGATTTTAAACCAAGATAAACTTACTTGCCCTTTGTCATAAGACAAGAATAAAGAGGCAGTAGATGAAAATGAAAGGAAATAAATTCAAACTGATAAAAGGGAGTATCTTTTTATACAATGAATAATTAATCAGTCAAACCCACTGCCATAAGATTTCACTGAGACAGAGTTGAGAAAGAAAAACAGGCATTTATATGGATAATGAGAACATCTTTAGATAAGTTGAGAAAAAAAAGAAGGATATAAAGTGTAATGCTTCATGACATAAATCAAACATTAGCTTAATGTAGAAGGCATTAAGAGGACATGGCATAGGAAAGGTAATGCTAATCCATACAGATATTTTAGAATCCTTTATGAGACCGAACCGTTGTCCTGAGTATGAAGGCAGATCCTCTCATGCCTTAGATGTATTTTATTTGTTAAACCTTCTAGGTTCATAACCTCTGGATCTACAAAGTTGGTGCTGTAAAAGAAACGATAGATGTTAGCAAGTAGAAAATATTTAGGCATAGGGTAAGGAAGAATTTGACAGCAAGAGGAAACAGGGCAAGCCCAGACTTGTTTGGCCTCTTTCAGCAGTAGCAAGAGATTGCAAAATGCTGTGAATTTTAGAATAGCTGAAGTTCAGATACTCCAGCCTGCTGTTTCTGCCTCAATAGATTCTGCTTCCATCAGCATCAACGGGATTGGAATAAGGCCTCAGGGTAAGCATTTAGCATAGATTTACAAACTACAGTTTTATTTAAGCAACTTCTCTGGGGGTATTGACTGGTAAACCTTTGAAAAAGCATCCTTCCCTGTATATTTTCAAAATGTCAGCTTTTCTTATATCACATCGCAGTACTTCCCTGCTTAGGAAATGATTATTTTAGGTCTGACTTGCAGGATGATGAATCACTGGGTGACACACTGTGCTTTTAAGACTGTTGCAGTTGCATATAAGAGATGATTGAGCTGATCTGTAGAAGAGAAAGCCAGGCCAGAACTTTCACTCAAAAATAGATCTGAGGATCAACAATAGTTGTAGGTTTTCATTATTACACATATTCCTATTTTGGGATTCCAGCTGTAGCCTAAAATGAGGGATTTTATACTTGTGGATTAAGGTTACATTTCAGCACTTGACTTCTGAGAGGACCAGGCATGCCGTATAAGGAATCTGTGGACAAAGTTTAAGATCTCAGACATGTGCATGCAACAGCAGGAGGCAAGCAGACAAACAACTAAATGCGTCCAGCCAGGAATGTCCAACATGTTCACAATCTATTGGGGGTGAGAGGGGCAGTTGCTGTTGCAACTGTTAGCTATGTGAAGAAGGACAAATAATGTGCTGGTTGGTGGAAAGGAAGGGAACCTATATCTGGAGGGAGAAGTAGTACTGGCAGAACATCTGGACCACTGGCTAATAGCAGAAACAAGATACATGTGAATGCAGGAAGAAATGAAATTAGGATGTTCCCAGTGTTTGCTGACTTTTGCTATCTTTAGGCACAAAAGAAGCCAGAAAAAATAGCAGTCTTTTGAGCTACTCAGACCCATTTTGCAAACCACAGGCATGGAAAGTGAGCCATCCAAAGTTTCAATCTGCTATGATTCAGTCTTCTTGAATTTTGATATATTACTTGATGTATCATAGTGTGCTTATGGTATGCAGTGTGAGAATGAGATGCTGAGTCTAGGGCACTTGGGCAGGTGAGTTGGAGAAATCTTTTTAAAACAAGTTGCATTCAGAATAGGCTTGATAAGACATTTCAATTCGTTCTTTAAAACTCACTTTCTCAGGGAAGGAAAACATTAAATACATGTATACACACACATAATACACTCACCCAGTGTCAAGGTTTTAAGCTCCAGTTTATCAAGCTATTAACCAGTTACTTTGGATTTCAAAAGTTTTAGCTGTTTTACTTTTTGTTTGAAGTATTTGTATACTTTAATTTAGACATAAAGCTGCTGAGTCAGCATTAGCATAGCTCTTTTTTGCATCAGGTGTTATTACCCATGTTTTGGATCACTGATGTCCTCAGACACCACAACTGTTAGTGCTTCTTTCACGAGGGAATGGAGGAGCTTTTAACACATGCATAAGCATATCCAATCTCAGAATAAGAAGCTGGAAGGGAGATGTGGGGTTTGATCCCCTCACCTTATGTGTAAACATCTTTCTAATACCAGCCTAACTGGGTTGCAAATGTGTCAGTGAGATCACAACAAAAGCAGAACAGTATGCTTAGTGCAGAATGGATGCTCTTTCAGGTGTTATCTCCTTTTATTACCTTTCTCTTTCAGAGCTGTGCCTGCTGCTTCTACTGAGCACATTTTGACCAAATAAAAAACAGTTGAAGTCTTCACATAGCTTTTTTTTCCCACTTGGGGAAATTTGCTCAGTTTTGTGTATATTTAAGTCTGCACAGTATTCTTGTATAATACTAGACATTGAATATTAAGTAAATAATAACTAGAATAATAAATAATAAGTAAAATAAATAATAACCAGAATACCTTGGGACATGGTGAGGCTGGGTTTCTTTCATCTTCTGTTGTTTCAAAGGAAAACAGATTGCTCAGTATTTTGTGTTGTGCTGCATTGAAAATCACTCTCACATGGAGAATAGATTTAGTATAACTGGCTGTGTATGTATATCTTTGAGCAAATGTATATGCACATAGAAGTTTGCACATGTGCACATGTAGAATTACTGCTGTGAACAACTACTTGTTCGATCAACCCTGTTTCCGTTCTTTTAATCTCTCTGAGCCACCAGTGACATATCATGGTATGAGTAACAAGCTCCACACACAGAGGACGTATTTTATCTTTAGAGTTATTTATCAAAGAAGTCTGTTGCTTGCAAACTGGTCACTTCAACCACAGAACATCATTAAGCAGCATATATAATTAAACTGGTTTTGCTGGTAGAATATATTTCTCTGACTTTCTTTGTTTGTTTGTTTTTTTTAAGGGATTTAAGAGCAGCCCTTTTTCTTAAATTCAGTCAAAATGTAATAATTTTCTATTTCTGTCCAAATGTGCATGTACTTTTTTAGAGTATTTTTCACTGATAAAGAGCTTCTCAGTTTTTTTTTCTGTGCTTATCTTGCAATATGAAGAGCCTGTTATTGTTCACTATTGAATAGCAGAGTTAATACTTAATTTCCAAACTTTCAAGTGGACTTTTGTCTTTTACCCAGTGAGTAGAATAAAGTATACACCACAACTGGCTTTCCACATATCTTTAGCTACAACTTTTCACCCAGACACAGTTAGACATGATACTGACAGAGACCTGTGAGTAAGGAAGGAAGGAATATACTGAAATAAAAAGCAAACAAATCAAACACTCCCACAAAAAAAAAAAAAAAGAAAATCAAAACTTTTATTTACCTTTCCATTAAGTTACCATTACCTTTCAGTCAGCTTTCCAATAATTACAAATGAGTAACATACTAAAATCTGATACTTCCAGTTAAGAAAAAGCAACATTGGCAACACTTTCTGTGTTATCTCTAGGGGGTCAATGACCTTAAAATAAATAAAAATCCATTATCTGTCAGGTGAAATACTGAGGGCTGTAATTTAGCAGGGTCAAACAAAGTCCTGCTGGGAAGGAGGGAGGAAGAAAATCCCCTCTGCATTCTTTCATAGCTTCACGTGTTCATGTTAGGTGTGACTGGCTAGTGTAGGAATTTCTGCTTCCTTGGTGTCCTGGAGAAGGGGAGGGAGGAGGCAAAAAAAAAGTCCTATTTGAAAATCGAAAATCAGCATGTTGCTTCTGAATAAAGGGGTGGCAGGAGACTTCCTTTACTATAGAAGAATGACTCACTTCAAAGGGTCTCAATAAAGTGTGGTGATGCACAGAAAACATGACATATTGCAGCTTGTTTGCCACCTGAGCACACAGGCTGCCCACAGTGATTATTATTAAGGCTTCTGAAAAGCAAAGCCTGTCATTCTGAGAGCATGAGACATGGTGGTCTCAACAGAGGGCTTGGCGCCCTTACTGGAGGTGATGATAATACAGACTTTAAAACTTCTGGCTGTTTTCCTAAGTTCTGCTGGTTGGCGACTGAATTTAGTCGTATGTTCAGTATCCTTTGTGAAATTCTGGTATTTAGTCCACATCCACCTTTTATATGGGCACAAAAATCATTACCATAGGTGTCCTTATTGGGATGGCAGGGAAACTAAAGACATCACAGAACCACAGAATGACTGCAACTGGAAGGGACCTCTGGAGGTACAGTGGTCCAACCACTCAGCTCGAGTAGGGCCACCTAGAGCCAGTTGCCCTGGACCATGTCTATATAGCTTTTAAATATCTCCAAGGATTGAGACTCCACGATCTTTCTGGGAAACCTGTTTCAGTGCTCAGTCACCCTCACTGTAATAAAGTGCTGATGTTAATTTGGAGACTCCTGCATTTCTTGTACCCATTGCCTCTGGTCTTATCACTGGGCACCACAGAAAAGAGCCTGGCTCTATCCTCTTTGCACCCTCTCTTCAAATCTTTGTAGACATTTGTAAGATCCCCCCCATACCTTCTTCATGGCTCTTCATTGGACTCTTTCCAATATGTCCATGTCTCTTGTACCAGGGAGTCCAGAACTGGACCCAGCACTCCGGGTATAGCCTCAGCAATGATGAGTAGAGGGGAAAGATCACCTCTCTTGACCTGCTGACACTTCTAATGCAGCTCAGGATCCCAGGATATATGACTGTGAAGATTTGTTTTGGCCTTTCACCCACAACACCGATCTTTTTTGAACAGGGATGGGGGCAGACCTCCATACTGAAGCCTGGACTGCCGTTGCCTTTTATTATACAGTCATTCTGGTGGTAAAACACCGAACTTCAGTCTCTAGGCTTGTCAGCTCAATGTCTGTCCAAATCTATGCTCTTTTTTTCTTCCTTTTCAGTAGAAAGGCAGAACCTCGGTGATGACCATTCACACAAACTCAGTCTTGATATCCTCACCCTTATTGGGTCTACATACAGGAAGCAGCAGGAATAGTGCCAAAAGTAACTCTGGCACAGCATATAAAACCAGCTGCGATTGTCCAAATGGCATTAGAGTTATTTTCATTCCTCCTATAATACCCCATAGTCTAAATCACTTATGTATTTAAACCCTGAAGTCCTTACCATAGAAAAAAAACAGTCTAATGTAGAAAAAATGAAAAGGAATTTTCTGTATTTCTTTTGTTTAGATTCAATAGGTATTTAATTAAATAGGCTGAATGGGCTGTTTATATATATCTAATTTGGAAAGATGCTAAAATCAGAAGAATTATTTTTACTGGAATAATACCTGTTCTGCTAGCACTGGAAAATACGGTCATTTGGTTTCTTTCTGCAATATCTTGGTTTAAGTTTTATCTAATCTTGATAAAATCAACTTTCGCATCTGCACACAAAGCATGCTGATTCAGCTAATACACCACCCAAAAATCACAGACTTGTGCGAAGTGCTCAAAGCATGAAATGATTTCAATCTGGTCTGTAGCTCACCTTGACACAGAAAGCCATGAATGATGAATTTTTCTCTCCTAGCATAGCCCCTATTAAACTAAACAGGCGCAAAAACCTTGCTGATTTCCATAAACTGGCTATATTTTTGTGTGAACCCTAAACTTACCTTCAGTCTCTAATCAAATGGGTATGGATCAGATTTTATAAAGGGTGCTTGACCAGATGTTTAAAAAAAGAAAGAAAACCAACCCAAAAACATCACTTGTCCTCATGGGTTGTTCAACACAAATACAGCATAAACTTACCTATCTAAGAAACTCCTGTTTTCCCCAGAAGTGTAATCTCTCGGGTTTGAGAAGACAGAAATTACACCTTTTCTTCAAAGCCTTTTATTCCTTTAGAAAGAAAAGTATGGTAGCTTGCTCATGTATTGGAAAACTAAAGCAAACCAAGCCTTAGAATTGGTAAAACTTTAAAACGACTGCATTAAACATCATAACCAATGATAAATATGGCTTAATAGATAATATCCATTTACCCACTTTTGCCACAGTGTCCTTGAACGTCAAGCTTTATTTACTTTCCAGCATCGCTCAAACATTTTCTGTGATACTACCACCTGCAATCTATCATTCAAAACACTGTAATCAAGATCTACAGATCATGTACCTAACACAAATGCACTAAAACTCAGCACATGCACTTTAAATAATCAATTGGTATTTAATTAACACACAATTGCTGCCCTAATACTGAATCAAATCCTCTTAAAGTGTGACCATAATTCCCACTAGAGTGGTAATGTCCTGAGAGTGAAAGAAATACCCTGTGATCATTAGAAGAGTATTGTAATTTATAGAGTTTTTGTCAAGAGATTAAGCAATTTCAGAATCTATTAGACATGAAAAAATGCACTTCAGACCAGAAATAATTGTGGTCCCTCTTTCTTATCCTTTAAAATACATTTTAGTGCTAAATGTTGGTTTTAGCAAAGAGATTATCTTAACATTCTTTACAACTAATGTACATAAAAATTGTTTAGTATTTTTATCAAATATGACACAGAAAACTGCTCAGAGAAAATGATGCAAACTCTATTTTTGCCAAGTGTGTGGGAGTACCTCTTTTATGAAGACATTCTGAGAGAGCTGGGGTTGTTCAGCCTGGAGAAGAGAAGGCTCCAGGGAGATCTTAGAGCAGCCCTCCAGTACTTGGACAAGGGGAATGGCTTTAAACTGAAAGGGGGATGATTTAGATTACATACTCAGAGGAAATTTTTTACTGTGAGGATGCTTAGACACTGAAACAGGATGCCCATGTCCAACTTCCAGGGTTGTAGATGCCTCATCGCTGGAAGTGTTCAAGACCAGTTTGCATGGGGCTTTGAGCAACCCTATGACAAGGGATTCAGAACTAGATGGTCTTTAACATCTCTTCCAACACAAACTGTTCAAGGATTCTATGATAATGTAACAAAAATATTAGCTATAATGACAAAAACATAAAAACAAAAATCAGGGAACTTGGAGGTTCCTAATAAAAATAAATACAAGAAAAAAGCCCTTTTCCATTTGACAAACTCTATCTTATAATTGATTATTTAATGAATAAAGTAATGAACTATAACACAATTCTTTTAATTTCTAACCAACTTGTCATGCCTCAGTCACAATGTACAAAGAACAAATTTAAGACCAGAATAATGAGGTTGCTCTGTGCTGAAGTAAGAGTTGATCAAACCCAGAATATGAGTCCAGCAGCAATGCTAAGTATATGTATATATACATGGTAGTATGCATTGCTTTTCCAAGGTGGCATTTCAATGTATTTCTTGCTTCATATTAACAGGCTTTTCACAAACTTCTTTCCCACCCCCCTTCAAAAAACTTCTGATTTTTCAATTCTTTTGTAAACCTAGCACTTAAAATGTCATGAGGCATAGATTTCTGTGGTTTAATTATGAACACTGTGAAAAAGTATGTCCATTTGTTTAGTCTCACCACCCAATCATTTCACAAAATTAGCCTCTAGTATTTCTGCTGTGTCACGTCAGTCATGGTTTTGTATACTTCTGTCATGTGCTGTTTTAGTTGCATGATTTCAGTGGGGGGTTGAACAACAATTATAAAACCTGATCTACTCAAATACAAAATATTTTCTACTGGCAGTGAGTACTGCATTTCAAAATAATAGAATATACATAAGTTAAATTTTTGCAGTACTTCATGAAGCCATTAAATTCCATGCTGTTTTTATTGTTCCACAGCTCTCATACAGGCCAAAACCTCCCATTTCAGATTTGTGTAAGTTTGTGCTTTCACATCTACTAGAAAAAACATAGAAAGAGATTCTAGGTAGGTATAAAACTCAAAGGCAGAATCCTGCCATAATTGAATTTTTTCTACTGCCAGAGTTAGAATTTCATTTAATGTGTTTATTTTTTGTCCAAAATGTTATATAAAAATTTCTGTATTGGTGTTTGTGGAATAGTTCTGTGTTCTTCCAGCTGGTAGACAAATATTTTGTCTTTTGAGCTACTGTCCTCATATATATTGTTTCTCATGTATATGTCTGTGTATTTTTATATATCTGTATTCCTATACAAGTATATATGTATATACACACATGTAACCTCTTCCCTTATAAGAGTTGTTTTGAGGTCCACAAATAAAAGCCTGTGTGTAAGTGACTAGCACCAACACAGATTATTCTCTGGAAGTTTTTATTTGAAGTGCTTCCTCTGTATCTCTATCAGGTCCTTACAAGATTTATTATTTTTTCAATATCCTCTCCTACAGGAATAACATTTTGTTATGATCACACCATAATCTTTAGAGTCAGATGCTTATTTTCAGCTACATTTTACAGTAGAAGGTGTCCAACAGCTAATTAGTGTTTCTAGAGTTTTGTAAAAACAAGTTGGGCCAAATAAAGGAGGAAAATCCTAACCATTTTCTGACAGAAGAAAAGATGCAAGAGGAAGCTGGTCATTATCAGACACAGGACAGCCAACCTGGAAGAGAGGATAAATGCTCTAACTGTAAGAAAGCTTCAGCTGGAACTCATTCTTTTTTAAACACCAAAGTTGCTCAAACACACATGAATCTATTGAAAAATACACTAAATACACTGTGTTCAGTTTTGGGCCCCTCACTACAAGAAAGATATCGAGGTGCTGGAGTGTGTCTAAAAAAGGGCAATGAAGCTGGTCAAATGCCTAAAGCGTAAGTCTGATGGGAGCGACTGAGGGAACTGGGATTGCTTAGCCTAAAGAAAAGGATTCTCAGGGGAGACCTTATTGCTCTCTGCAGCTACCTGAAAGGAGGTTGTAGCGAGGTGGGGGTCAGTCTCTTCTCCCAAGTAACAAGAGGTAGATAGGACAAGAGGAAACAGCCTCAAATTGAAGCAGAGGAGGTTTAGACTGAATATTAGAAAATATTTTGGAAACAAAAGATTTATTGAGCATTGGAACAGACTGCCCAGGGAAGCCGAGTCACCATCCCTGGAGATATTTAACAGATGTGTCACTTAGGGACATATTTTAGTGGTGGACATGGCAGTACTAGGTTAATGGTTAGACTAAAAGATCTTTCCTAACTTTAAAGTTTAATATTCCTTTGAAGAAATTCATGCTATATATGAATCCTGAGCAATTTACAGAACTGATTTTTGTGATTTTTTTAAGATTAAATTTCACTGTATCCTTTAACTTTTGAATTAATATAGACACCTTTATAATACTTCGATGCATGTTTTTCTACTGTGGTACCTGAGTGTCTTCCATCAGTGCGCTGAAACATATAACTATTTCCTTCATCCTGTCTTGGGCATGAATATCTTGTTTCTTTTATATGTATAAATGCAGAAATGTAGGTGGAGTTTGTGGTGACTCTTAGAACTACAAATTCTTCCTACAGTCTTGGATAAGCCCAGAAAAAAGCTGTCCTTCCTGGAAATGATAGATCACTGTAGCAGAACTTTTCATTAGGCTTTTGAGACCCATTTGAGTTTGGCTTTTTTGACTCACATGTCATTAATTCTGGAATTTGAAGGAATCCTAGAGATTTATCTTTCTGGAGATCTTAAACCAATATTTTTTAGAATGTGTGTCTGGATATATTTGATTGTATACAGTGTTGCTTTAGAAGCACACGGATTTATTTAGTTTTCTGCCAGGTAATGTAATCTGGTTAAAAAAGCAGCAGTTGCACTTGTATTGAAAATGCTATTTTTGTTGTCTCTTTTTCACAAACTAGGCCACCTATTTTGTAATTACAATGAACTCAGAAACAGCATGGTCCGTGGATAAGCATTGTGCTATTTTTCTTCAATTTATAAGATGGAAGTCAAGCAAAATAAAGCATTCAATGTTCAGATAATAAGACTGAAACCACATGAAAGTTTTAACTTCTTTTCTTGTTGAATACCATTGAACTATAGAAAACCTCTAGCCCCCAGGAAGTGAAATGACTAATTAAGCTAAAACCAAACTTTGTGTTAACACAATAGACAAAATATATATATATATATAAATTCTGCCATTGCAGAATAAAAAAATTTGCATTTCCATTATTGTCTGAGTAATAGTGATTTTCTGTGGACATGGTTTTAATGATCCAATCTTTTTCTTCAGTTAAATGTTGTTATCTTTTGTTCAGTTGTCAAAGAATAACTGGTAGGTTTATGGCTAATTATTTTTTTCGCAGTTTTTTTACCAGGTTTACAATACTGAATAACACAATTTCTGACAAACGTCAACATCTTACAGTTTAACTTAGATTTTGGCTCTTTTCCAGTGCATATGGTCTAGCTTAGATGTCACATTAGAAAAGATAGGTTTCTGCACAGAATATCTAGCCATGTACACTACCTTATTCTCTATTGCTAAATGTTGACATTTTCTTATCTGTATATCAGATTACTGTTTAAAACAATGTCCTTGGGAATTATCAGTAAACTTTACTTTTTGTTATATGTCCATGTTATCCATGGGAGCCAATTATTGAAAGTGTTATGAACAGATGGTACACTAAAGAAATAAGTAGTATTCAATACTGTGAAATAATGGGCCAGTACACTTCCCCTTGTTTGACACCTGAGGAATAAAATTTACTTACTATTAGAGCAGTGAACCTGTATTCGGATGGGCAAACATTGCTTTTCATTAGACTGCCTTTTTTTAAAAATCTTGCTATAACAGAATATTATTTTCTTGGTTTTGGAGGACAGTTAGAGATGTCCACAAGTATATGCAGGTCTTCATGGAGGAGACAAAAAAAAGTCAGCTGACGGGGAATACAATCACTTTTTAATTCTGACTAATTTATGCATCTAATTTAAATGCATTTTAGATGACATCATCTACTAGTTTAACATCTCTGAATGGTCCATGAATATTACCTGGAATTCATCTGTCATTTAGACCACCCATACTAGACACTTCATGTGGAATGCATCTCTTTCTTTCATTATATTTTCCTTTAAGGTTCTCATGACTTCACAATGCGGCACTAGGAAGCTATAGATTCCTATAGTGTCAGATTTCTATTGAATAAGTAAAAAATAATGAATGAGACATTTAAAAGAGCAGCCTGCATCATGTCTTTGACTCCATGGTTAGGTACCTTTTGCATTGACTTTCAACCAAGAGCTTCAAAAGAGCTCAACAGGAAGGAATGGATTTCCCAAAAGGATTAAAGGAGCATTTCTCAGATATCTATTCCATAGATTAAAAAGCAGTTTTAAAGGAGTGTTTAAGTATGATTGTTTCCATTTCTGATCAAAATTGAGGAGACAAATACATAAAAATATGATGAAAAGCTGTAGGAATGACAGTGTCTCTAATCAAATGACATCTTAGACCAAGGTTTAAGTTGGGAGTGATATGAATGACCATTTTGTTTTATCCAAATTTATTCAGCCATCCAGAATTGCTAAAAAAGGCATCAAAGTTTCTGTGCTGCAGGGATAGCAACAGTTTGGAATAAAGTTAAATCTTAAATACAGAAAGCCTTTTTTAAACTCATGAACCTCTTAAATACATGGTGTTGTTGTTTATTACATAGTTACATGTCAAAATATATTTGAACATTATCGTAGCATCTGTGTAACCAGGAAATGCTATTTCCTATTTTCATCTCTCATAGAGTAACACAGTTCTTTGAGAAACCACTGATATTCTTAGATACAAAACCCAGGGTATTGGTCATTAATTATGGCTAAACCTCAACATTCTCAATTTTGAATGAGAATACTATGTCATTAGAAGTTTAACTGAACACCTCATTAAATAATTTAAACTAAATATTTTAGCATCTTGTGAAATCTTAACACCTGCAACATTTGTCTGGACTAGCCATATAATTTTCCTGCACTTTTCTGCTTTTCCCCCACTATGGCTACAACTGGGTTAAAAAAAAGACCTCTAATTCGCCATCTGCCATTCTTCAGCCAATGTGTTGGCAGCTTGCAGGCTTCGTGCAAATGGTCTCCCTGAGTTCTACCCAGAAATATGCTTAACTTCTGGTAAATTCCATGGAGGAATGCAAGATTTTTAAAGGACCCACTCAACCTGCACTGACTCTACTCTTCACAGCACAATAAATCTAATCTCTTGAGTGGCTCATGGACTTGATTTAGTCCAATGACTTTAGTCCCCTTACACACTCAGGCCCTTCAACTGGTGTCAAATGTTTTTCTGAGGCAGGCTGAGACTTGTAATTAAGATCAAGTGGGGAAACAAAAGATCATTTTTCACTTAAAAATCTAAGCATGGTTGGTCATGGTGCTTCAAAAACATAAAAAAATAAACCTAAAAAAATGCACTTGCAGCACTGGTACAATCTCAGAACATGTAATCTACTCAGACTTGTGGCTTTGAAAAGTTGACAATTTATTTATGAACAAATAATTTTTGATGAAGCAATATTGCATCTTCTGGCCCTGTTAACTTTGCAAAAGTCAATTCCCATTTATTATTATGTAAGATTTTTATTGATTTTATGTGATTAACTACTACAGTAAAATTACCAAAAATTTTTCTCTGCAACTTCCTCCAAAGAAAATGAAGTAAACTTCTACTGAAGCTTACTGCCTTTATCATCTGTATGCATTATATGTGTTAAACTAACTTAAATTACCAATCCCTGTTATTATTCCCTGTTGTGATACAATGCAAAAATTCTCTTTTTATATGTCTTTCAAAATTATGTTCATTTTTATCACAAACATTTTTTATCCTACATTAGGAAATGTGTATTTTATCTGAAGCATTCCTTTGTCCTATATTTGGAAAATCATATTTATATGAATCTGTGACTTTTCCTCTGGATCAGATCCAGGAAGAGAAAAATATAATTTTGGCAAAGTTGAAGCTTTTAAAGTAAGTAATAGTCTGATTCTGCTGCTGAAAAGTATGCAGAGGAAAGCGAGTTTCTCATGGTGGTCATTTCCTTCACAGGACCTTATTGTCCATTGGAACTGAATGCAATGAACAGATAAAATTTCCACCACAGCAGATCTAGCTGGGAAGCATATGCTTCATGCCACTTCTCCAAAATTAAGATCAGAGAGAAGGAGCAATGGAGTCTACTATGAGATGAGTTCTGATCTGAAAAGATGGGCAGTCTAACAGACATGTACAGGGGTTGTGTTGAGAATATAAGATTTCTCAGATGCAGAACTGCCCTTGAAGAAGTTTTGTTTCAATGTATATTAAACTTTGGGTTTGAGTTTCAGGAGACCGGCTTTGATAAAATTGCTCAAAAGGAGAACAGAACTGTAAGTGACAGAATGTTGCTTCTGAAAATAACTATTTCATAGAGAACAAACTTCATATTATTTTCTTGATTCATAAATGTACATCTACAGCCCACCTTAAGGTGGGCAACTACCAGGAAAATTCTGGGATTACACCCATAAACTACCAACAAGCAAGACCATAACTAGGGCTTCTAACTGAAGTCTGCCTCCCAGAACTTTTTCACTGTAAAGAGGAGATTTTAGGGAGACCATTTAGCACTGTGTTTAAAGGGTCCCACACTGTCTTAGCAGTTAAATATGTTTCAATTTCTTAAGTTCTAACAATAAAAATTCCATCAGTAGAAAAAATTGCTAGATTAATTTCTAAGAATAACTTGTAAGAGTAAGAGAATGAAAATGAACGGAAACCAGAAAGCTACATTTTTAATTTAGATTTGAAAATTGTAGGTATTTCATACACTTGCAGCCCACCTCCTGGTGAACACTCCTCATCTGATCTGAAATGTCTTGTGTATTGCTATAATTTCAAGTTTATTGTAAGAGAAACTTGCTTTCATAAAATAACTTACATTACATATATAGTTTTTTATGCAAAATAATGTATATTCCATTTACAGTTCCAAAGCCTCACCTTCACCAGCATTCATATGTTGGCATTTTACTGCAGTTTACATGCAGCTGTTTTACTGCATGTAGCAGTAAAATCCTTGGGGCATATCGTTAATCGTCAGTGAGAAATGTAAGGAAACCAGTATAAATAGCATGTGAAGGCTGAAATTAATGTTGACTTTGTTTCCTTGTAAGTTCCATTTAAGGTATTTAAAATTACTTGAAATGCATGATACACAGAAAGAAAAATAATTATACATGATTGTTTCTGTTTACAATTCAAGTAATGAAATATTGCATGGTATTATTTTAATGTATTATTATTACTATTATTATTATGTGGATTTGGTTTTTTTCAAGGAAAAAAATATACACAAGGTATATATACAAGGTAATAGAATACTACTAATTATTTTTCCCTGTGGAATAAACAGATATTTGTGGCTGAAACAGAACCTCTGCTTAGCCTTGCCCTATTCTGCTGAACAGAACAGTCTCACTACCACAGTCATATCAGGGGTTCCATGTCAAAATTTTTTTAAAGCTGTTCTGAATGTTGCTTTTGCTGGCTCCTTCCTTGTGCAAAAGAAATCATAATAAAACTGCAGTGAAATCAGGAGAAACAGTCTGTATCTAAAAAAAGAAAACCACTCAGATATAGTATAATGACTTCTCAAAGAAAGACTCTTCCAAGGTGTTTCTCATTCTGATAAAACTTGGAATTGTACTTTCTCTGGACACAAATGTGATTTCCAGGGGGTGTTAATAGAAATGTAGAAAAGAGATGTAACATGTCACTAGAGGCATTGTTTTGTCCCCTTATATTTTGTTTTATCAATGTCTTGTGAACTTTGTTTCTATGTAGTTATCATGCACTGAATTTTGTGCTATATTATTCATTTGTTGTGTTTTCTGCTTTTTTGCCCACTCAGAAGGGTACAGATTGTGTGTGGGTGTACATTCTTTAGTTGTGAGTGCACAGCTTGTTTGTGGAGGATTGTAGCTATCCCAGGACAAGCTCATGGAGTCATAGGAACACAAGAACTGGCATTCTGCAAATGAGACACTTATAGCCCCAGCTCTGAGGAAGGTGTGGGATAGTGTCCTGCCTGTGTGTCTGCCTCAACCTGCAGTTAGTTTATCTGAGAAAAATGGTGGAAGCCTAGACCATCCTGCTGTATGATATGGCTCAACTTTTCTGTCCCTTCCTGAAAAATAGTTTGTGTCCCGAAGCACAGAATTTTCATATCCAGAAGCCTGTGCACCATGTACATCTTACAGAATCTAGCCCTTCATAGATTATCCCTCTGGAAAGATCATGATTTTATCCAAAAAGTGAATCCTAAATAGGTATGGCTGAGGAAGCCTCCTAACGTAGCTATTGCAGAGTAAATGGACAATATTTTATGTTCATGATATGACAGCCTGGCTTTTATGTGGTTTTGCTTATTTATAAATGGGAAGACAAAACTAACATGCTACCTAATTGAAGAGAGGAGATTTCTGCACTTTGTTTTCTTAACTTTATTAAATGGCCCTTTGGGATTTAAAGCAGGTACCTGAGGGAAATGCCTTGTTTAAGATAATGGGAAATTTTAACCACTGTTCATTAACTTCTAACAATGAAGCCCTGATGAAGCAAGTGCCAAGAAACCAGGTAATTAAAACCTGATGAATAAAGCAAGACAGTAATGCAGATAGATATACACTAAAACACTTGAGGGATTTTAGAAAGCAACCTAGGAAGTTGTTCTGTTCCCTAATAGATAAAGTCTTTACTAAGACCTGAGAATTTGCCTTGCTGTATCTCACACTAGAGTGACAGGCTTGGTATACTAGGGGATAGAAATCTAATCCTTTCTAATGGATGATAGAGCTCAAATCTTCTGACCTCCCAGGATAAAAATGAGAACAAATCTTAGATATTTTGTAACAATTCTGATACCTTTATGTAAGAAAAGATACTACAACAGGAAAAGTTACACTTAGGGCAACAAGGATGATCAAAGGTATGACATGGCTTCTGTATGAAGGATGATTAAATAGAGTAGTCTGGTCTGGAAGAGAAATGATGTAAGGTGGATATGGCAGAATGTCATGACCGTCAGGGAGAAGGTAAATAGGGAAAGATTGTTTACTGTCTTTTCAGTAGGGGACATGAGACAAGTATGTGTCAAGTTCTAAACAAATAAAATAAGATACGTCTTTAGGTATAGCTTTCTATGGAATTCTCTGCTGCAGGATATTAGAGGTACTCCGAGAGTAAAAAACTGAATGACCACATGTATGAGGGGAAAAATTCACTGACAGCTACAAGAGAGTAGTACCTTTGTACATGCTTTCCCTGGCCACTATAGATTTGGTGTGTATTTTAAAGAGTGTCTTTGCAGTGTTTGCTAGAGATCTGCTATTTGGCTATGTCAGGTACACAAAATCAGAATAAGTGCTTCATTGGTCTGATATGATATAACTTAGGTTATTCCTGCAAATGTTTCTTGTTACAGAAAATTCTATTGCCTAACTGTAATTCTTACCAATGCCCACAGTTCCAATTCTGATTACGTTTTGTTTGGAAACTAATTTCTGTGGTCACAGAGTTAAATAGGAAGTCTGTGACTTCAGAGTAGTGGTTTAGCTATAAAAGCTTGCCTTTACACAAATACTGTACCAGGAACAGAAGGGACTCCATGAAATGCTAAGAGCTCTAGGGAAAAAACAAACCAAATCCTTCAGTATCATCTATAATATTCAGCAAAAGTAAATAACATTGTATAAATGTGTATATTTAACAATGCTGGGACTATCTCAAGTACAGAGCATGTAATTATGTATGAAACCTGCTCAATTCTTGCATACATGTTGTACTGAGTTTGAGTGGCAAGGTTTTGTTAGTGGGAGGGCCACAGGAGTAGCCTTTGTGAGAATCTCCTAGAAGCTTCCCCCACGTATGACAGAGCCAGTGACAGCTGTCTCCAAGACATACCTGCTGCTGGCCAAGGCTCAGCCCATCAGAGATGGTGGTAGAGCCTCTGGGATAACAGATTTAAGAAGAGGAAAAAGTTGCTGCACGACAGCAACTGCAGCTGAGAAAGGAGTGAGAATACGTGAGATCAACTTTTCAGACACCAAGGTCAGTGCAGAAGGAAGGAGGATATGTTCCAGGTGCTAGAGCAGAGTAGACGTAAGGCAGACCATGGTGAGGCAGGCTGTGCCCCTTCAGCCCATGGAGGTCCCTGGTAGAGCATATCTCCACCTGCAGCCCAGGAAAGACTCAGCACCACTGCAGGGGGCTGCCGGAAGGAGGCTGTAACTCTGTGGGAAACCTGTGCCAAAGCAGGATCCTGGCAGGCCCTGTGGCCCCATGGAGAGAGGAGCAGATTTGCTGCAGGATGTGTGACCCTACAGTGGAACTACACTGTAGCAGTCTGTTCCTGAAGGACAGAATCCCATGAGAAGGACACACACCATGGAGCAGTTCATTAAGAACTGCATCCCATGGAAAGGACTCACATTGGAGGAGTTTGAGGAGGATTGTCTCCACTGGAAGGGACCCTAGGCTGAAGCAGGGGAAGAGTGTGAGGAGTCCCATCCCTGAAGAGGAAGGAGTGACAGAGACATTGTGTGATGAACTGACCACAACATCTATTTCTTGTCCCCCTATGTGGCTCATTAGGAAGAGATAGAGAATTCAGGAGTGGAGCTGAGCCCAGTAAGAAGGGAAGAGTGGGGAGTGGTGTTTTTAAGATTTTGATTGGTGATAAAATAAACAAATTTCCCTAAGTTGAGTCTGGTCTACCCATGACGGTACTTGGTGAATGATTTCACCTTGCCCATATCTAAGCCCATAAGCCTCTCATATTTTCTCTTCCCTGTCCAGTTTATGAGGTGGAATGATAAGAGTGGCTTTGGTGTCCAGTCAGGGTCAACTAACAACGCATTTGTATGTGTGAGAAGTTAAATTAAACCTGCAGAGGAGTAAAGGGACAACTGCTCCTAGTCACCTTTCACTGAAATTGTCCTTAATAATTTACATATATAGCATGTGTTACTAAATCAAGATATGCTTTCAGGTGGGTCTATATACCTATGGAGGATTTTCAAAAGCTTACCTCAAAGGAAAAAAGACTACTTTGTTTGAAAATTATGTTTGCCACAATGTGTTTTTCTTTTTTGAGAAAAAAATAGAAATAACATTTTTGCTTTGATACATACCATAGAGGTAAAATAGGGGTATTTCCATTTTCTGAAAGATAGGAGCAGTTTCATATAAGGTTGTGTTATGTCTATTTTTTAATATTAGGAAAACTATCAATCGCTGTTATAGACTACATATTTTTGAGCAATGTCTCTCTCTATTGATGAAAAGACATTTTTGCGGAAGAATTGGTTACAGAATAAGATAAACTCTCCTTGTTTACTCTTAGTTGGTTGGAGTGTGGTGTTGCACAATGACATCTTTTGGCTGGTTAACTGTCAATGTTTTTTTGGTTACTAGTGGAAAAAAATCCATACATTATGCCTTTAGATCTCTCTGAAATTGCTTAAGATTTCACTGTGTCAGTAAAGCATTCAATAAGGAGGAGTGGGTGGGTATTTCATTATTTATATATAAGACCTTTTCATAAAGAATACCAGTTCAGCTACTGTTTCTGTCCTGAATCAGTAAATGCTTTTTTGCCTTTTTTTTTTTTTAATGAACAAACATCAGAAGGAGGGAAAATTTTGGTGATGCTCACGATCAATTCAACAAACCAACACAAACCAATTAAATTATATTGATTTCATGATATGGAATCATATTAGACCTCTACATAAACAGCTTTGTCCTTTATACTTTGAAGGCATTATTACTAAAACACTTCAAGTTACTACTACAAAAAACTATGAGACAGTGACTAATAGTATAAATTTTGGTTGTAATTATGCCTGGACTTAAACAGAACCACACAGAACTACACAAAATCAGTATTACATCCATATATACTCTTAATCTCATAAACATGAAAAATGAATGAGAAGTTGGAGATTTAAGAAAAGTTTTAAAATGTCAATTTTTTAACTTGGTGGATCAGAACAATGGCAGTCCTAAATGCTCATAATTACTGGTAAATATCACTTCTTATTTCAGGCTTCTAAACAATGCTTTAATAAACCAGGTGCATTATTTTATTGTTAGCCCCTGATTTCTACTTCATTTTCTGTATCCTATGATGGTTACAGATACAGTTAATAGGCATTTAATCAGCTGTCAGTAATATATTTGTTACCATTTTCAAATAATTGCTTTTAGAGTGGTCCTGTCTAGAATGTGAAACAGGTATTAATAATGCTATCCTTTACTTCAAGTAGCTAAGCTTTCTCAGTGGCAGATGAATTCATCTGCTGTATTCTTGACATATACACGAAGCTTTCAGCTTCTAGAGTACACTGGCATCTCTCAGTCTTCTCACTTTAAATCAAGCAGTTTTACTGTACACCATTTGCCATCTAACAGTAATTAATTTTATGGTATATTTGGCAACAGTTGCATTTTGATTCATTAATGACTCTGATATTTGGTTTATTATGTTGTTGTAAACTTTATCACAATTAAGAGAGCAGATATGTGTGAAAGAATGATTCTCTGTAAGCTTTTTTCACACATCTATTTGTCCTTGACAGTACTGTGATTGATAAATAACCATAGCAAGTGAAAATATATTGATTTAAGTCCATCAGGATCTTGTATGCAGAGCACACCGCTGGATAGAATCAAACAATTCCAATTACACTGAGCTAATACAGAAAATTGCCCATTACCTCTTTTACTTTTTCTTGTTGGAATGAGATATTTACTGATGATATTGCTGAATCTCCCATTACCTATGTGTATGTATCAGAGTATCATGAAATAAGATCAAGAATGAAAAAACAAAGTAAAGCATGTTCTTCAAGAAGAGAAAGGATAACTTGTTGGACTTTTTACACGCATAAAAATGTCATATACATCTACTCCGATGCATAATTTATTATTGTACTGAACAAAACATTATCAATTTTGTGAAATTTTTCAACTGCAAGAAAATTGAGTTCACACAAACTCTGAAGTATGCAAACATTTAATTTCATAGGTTTTAAAAATAACATAACCAGACTTTCTAAGCATAGCTACACTGCATAGTGCACTGCAGCATCAGTATCACAGTCAGCTCTGAGAGTGGAAGCTACTTCCACACAGATTAATTAGCTCTGCAGGGTATATAAACCCTGAAGAAGTAACACTGAACTGAATATGACTGGACTTTCTCTGAACACTGTTTTAGAGGCACACCTTTATAGACTTTTCCTTTGTTCAAAACCATGTTTTGATCAGAATTAAAGGAATTTAATTACCTTTATAATTAAAAAAGGTAAAATCAACCATAATTAACAAATTTCCGCTTTTGAACTTTATTCTCACATGTTCACTTCAGAGAAAAAAAAAAAAAAAGAGAAAATAAATATATATTAACCTAAAATTATCTATTTTTTTTCCTGGGTTATATTTTTATTTGTTTTGTCACTAAAATGGAGCGGAGAAACTCCATAACAACCAGAAATATAAATACTAGTCACTCATCACAAATACAAACATTTTTCAGGGTAATTCATCCTTGTGTTTTAAGTAGCTTTCAGTCTAAAAGTAAAGTATGGAGATTTGAAATATTGGGATTAGAACGGTGTTCAGTTCAAAGGGTGTAGTTCTGAGAACTGGCCATTGAAGATGACCCAATTCATACACAAGATAAGTGTTTTCATGTATGAAACAGACATACATGAAATGTAGGCTGAAATCTAAATTTCATTACAGGACCTTGAAGGAAGGACAAGAAATTGTGAGATGATTTTTCTGAAGAGCCAGTGGAGAGTTTCAAGGAGGGAGTAATCATAGTCTGACTAATGGCCAGCTAAGCTCATTTTTAATGGCCTAGAAAGAACAGCAGTACTAATCATAAGTAATTCATAGACCTAAGCTGCATTCATATTTGCTGGATAAACCCGCTATTTCATAACCGCTTCCCAAAGCTTCTTTTATTATTCCCTGAATCTTCTCCTAGCTATTCTCTTTGCACAAAGGGGCTATTCCTTTCATGGTTAAAGTCTGACAGTAATGCACTGGAACACATCAGCATGAAATATGGGTTTTGATTTTTAGATGTTCTTGATCATATTTTTAAAGTATAGATACTGAAACTACTTTAGGGTATAACTGAAGAGCCCTTTTAAAATGTCCCTGCTGGCCATAGTGTGCTGATGATCTTGATAGTGAAACTGGCTTTGCTGATATAATATTATCTTTGCTAGGCTGTAAACAATGGCTTTAATCAAGATCCTTTACAGACAACATGTTATTTTAGGTTTTCCTGATTTTTATGGAATCAGAGTAAGGGTTTTGCTTTTGCTCTTGCTGTGTAATTCTCCCCACCCTCAATGTCTTCTTATCCTTATAAATCTTAACATCTAATGGCAATTGTTTAAACTACTTTTAATGCACTCAGAGCTGTTAACGTTACAGATTACTATATGTTCTAAGTAACATCTTTGCTATATATTGTTGTGTCCTGGGTTCAACAGTAGCAGTCATTTTTCTCTTTCTTGGTAGCTGGTGCAGTGCTGTCTTTTGACTTTCGGGCTGAGAACAGAGCTGATAACACTGATGTTTTGGTTTGACCAAGGACTTTGTGAGCCTCATGCTCTGCCAGGGAGGAGGGGAAACCGGGAGGAAGCAGAGACAGGACACCTGACCCAAACTGACCAAAGAGGTATTCCATACCACAGCCCATCATGCCCAGGAGGTAACTGGAAGTTACCAGGAAGGGCAGGGAGACTTCAGGGTTAGAGGAGGTATCGGTCAGTGCTTGGTCGGGCTGAGGGGGCAAGTTATCGGTCGCCTGGTGATGAGGTGTTGTATTCTCGTCCCTTGTTATTTCCTTTATCATTAGTATTATTGGTGGTAGCAGTAGTGATTTGTGTTATACCTTAGTTACTAAACAGTTCTTATCTCAACCCGTGGGAGTTGCATTCTTTTCGATTCTCCTCCCCATCCCTCTGGGAGCGGGGAAGGGCAAGAAGGGGGGGAGTGAGTGAACGAGCTGTCTGGCTGGGTTTCAACCACGACAACTAGCCAAAGAGGTATTCCACACCACAGCACACCATGCCCAAGATGTAACTGAGAGTTACCCGGAAGGGCTAGTTCACTGTGGGGTGGGGTGAGTGGTCGGCGGGTGGTAAGGTGTTGTATTTTCTTCCCTTGTTATTTAATTTATCATTATTATTATTGGTGGTAGCAGTGTGATTTATGTTATACCTTAGTTACTGGGCTGACCCATGGGAGTTACATTCTTTTGATTCTCCTCCCCATCCCTCCCAGAGTGAGGGGACGAAGGCGGGGAGTGAGTGAACGAGCTGCGTGGCTGGGTTTAAACCACGACACTCTGCTAATGCCCACCCCACTGTTAGGGTGGAACAATTTCTAGGCGCTCTGTCAACTGTGGATTGTTCAGTGCTATGAACATCTAGTAAATGGAATTATCTCTTTTTAGCTAAGGGAAGTCAAACTAAATAAGTTGATTTTTTTTCTTCAGACTTAACAGTTGCTTATCAGTCATAATATTTTGGATATATTTTATTCAAAGACACTACATCCCAAACCCCAACGTACAATATGGTGGAAAAGATGAATGCCACACTGTGATATGAATTCAAAAACAAAGCTTTTACTCATGTAAAATGAGAACTTAGAGTGTTTTTAGTGGCAAATGTATTTCTAATCAAAATGAAAAGTGTAGGCATATTTAAGGTTCAGTAATATGGAATCATATTTTTAGCAAAACCAAAGAGGTTAGTTTACTGATTTCCATACAGGCTATATGCAGGTTATTTTGAAACTAAGATTAGACACAGTTTACCTTTTGCTGACAGTCGCTTCTTCCCCATGAGCTAGAATAGACAGGAATACCATTCCTATGCTAACTGGACAAGAAGACTTATTGTCACTGCAGTGTATCATGTAATATTTGTATTTCATATTTGGCTATCCATTTTTCCCGAGTTACTAAAAGGTGCACCTAATTATGCTCATCAATGCATCTATTAGTCCTGATACTATGTACATCTGCTATGGACTAGGGTAAAGATAAAATAATATAAGAAAAAGGAAAAAAAAAGAAAACTAGTAATTTAATTCTGTCAATGTTTCAAAAATGTTGATGAAACATTTCCATAGTTTGCAAATGTTTTATATATTTACCAACAGGAATCAGCAAGCTGCCCAGAAAATGGCTCTTACTTGGCATCTGGCTTTTTTTTTTTTTTCTTTCTGTCCTGGTTTTGGTTTTGGTTTTGTTTTGTTTTTTGTTTTTGCTTTTTAATAGCAGATGTAAACGCTCTGGTTGGTAGTCCAAAACAATTAGACTGGACCCACTATTAGGACAGTGCTGAAGGCACTAAGATAATTACATCAAGTCAGAAAAAATCTAATAAGTTGCTGACACTTTGTAACACCCAGAATATATTGCAAAAAAAAAAAAAAAAAAAATCTAAAAGAAACAAGAGAAGAAGCAGCATTACTGTGTTCCAAAGATATTTTGGTGATTTGATCTATAGTATACTGCTGAGGTGAGTAGCTCGAGAGAGGACGCCTTCAACACCTGAGCAGGGGTAAGCTCAGCGTCCAGGAGCCTCAACTGAGAGCAGCAAGACCCCCCGAGGGAGCCTCAAGTCCTCAACAGGACTTCCCCAGGAGCCGGCAGCTCAGCTGACGCGAGCAGGGACTCACAGGGGGCGGAGCCAGGAGAAGCAGCACCAGCCCTGGCTGGGTAAAAACCTGCTCCAGGGAGCGCTGCGAGGCAGTTGGTGGGCAAACAGGGTGGGTCGACGCGTTTTGCGTTGACAGGCGAGCGGGATGGTGAGCACTCACTTTATGACCAGGGCCCGCTCTGGGAGCTCTGCTCTGGCTGCCCCGGTGGTGGCCAGCCTGGGGAGAGGGGAGGCTGTAGTGCAGAGCTCGGAGTGTAGAGAGTTCCTGCACTGGTCTGGTGAGGGGAGGGTGCACAATGGGCAGGGCTGCACTCAGTGTGCCCTGGTGGAGGTCCTTCTGCAGCAGGTGGCTGGGTCGCGGGATGCTATTAATAGGCTGTAAGATGTCAGGGAAGCTGAGAGGAAGCAGGAATGCTTGCTCCAGACCCAAAGCGTGCAGGGGCCTCAAGCTTCCCCTCTAGCTCATGCAGGGAAGGAGGCTGTTAACCCAGGAAGCTGGGAAATAGTAAAAAAAAAAAAAAAAAAAAAAAGAAAAGGAGAAAGAGAACAATTAAAAGCAAGGGGCTTCCTCCTAAACCTGATGTCCCTACCCACAACCACTTTGCTGTCCTGCAGGGAGCTAAACACTCACACCATGAACAACCAGCTGATGCAGTGGTAAAGAAGATCCCTACAGGTGCTGCCAGAAAAAAGCGGCGGATCGTAGTAGTTAGGGGTGTCTACTTTGAAAGGAACAGAGGCACCCATCTGTCAGCCTGACCCAGTCTCAAGGGAGGTGTGTCGCCTACCACGGGCATGGATCAGGGAAGTTGCAGAGAGGCTGCCTGCTCTAGTAAGTCCCACTGACTAATTACCCACTTCTAGTGATCCCTGTGGGTGCTAGTAATATAGATAGCAGTAGCGTGGAGAACATAAAGAAGGACTACAGATCCCTGGGAGACATGGTTAGGGGCTTTGGAGCTCAGATAGACTTTTTGTCTATTCTCCAGGATAAACGGGAGGACCTTAAAAAAGACTAGGAGGATTGTCCAGGTTAATAAATGGTTAGAACAGTGATGCCATAGTCAGGGGTTTGGATATTTAGAACATGGGACCAGGTTTAGGACTCCAGGTCTACTGGGGGCTGGTGGAGCTGGTCTAAAGAGCAGTTTTTGTAGGAGGCTTGCCAGGCTGGTCAAAAAAGCTTTAAACTAGATGTGTTGGGGGAGAGGGGCACCATTCCATCCCAACACACCCAGTCAGTTGAGAGCACCTATAATGAATGTTTGGAGCAATGTAGAGATACTCCAGCTGCTTCAGCCAATGAGCCGGCTTCATTCGGAACTCGGCTCAGATGCCTCTATACAAACGCCTGTAGCGTGGGGAACAAACAAGAGAAATTAGAGATGTGTGCACATCTACGGGGATATGATATCATTGGTATCACAGAAACATGGTGGGATAGCTCCTATGACTGGAGTGCTCTTTAGAAAAGTCAGGCCTGGCAGACGAGGAATGGGGCTGCTTTATATGTTAGGGATAGGCTGGAGAGTATGGAACTCTGTCTGGGGACCAGTCAACAGAAAGTTTGTGGGTCAGGGTTAAAGGGACAACAGTGATGGGAGACATTACTGTGGGTTTTTTCCTCTTACCGCTGGTGGTACCTAGTCCTCTGATGACCTGTGATCACATAGCATTTTACTCCGGTTTCACAGAAGTGCAAATCACAGAATCATAGAATCATAGATAACCACATAAGTTTGTGGTGAACTACATCCATGGTATTTCATGCATGTAAACAGCATTTTGATGTTCCAGAGCATCCTGCCCCTTGAGAATTCAAAGCTGCCCATAGAAGTAAGCATGCAACATAAAAGTTCATTTATCTACAGGAAAGAAATATTTGCCTGTTCTACTAGAGTAACCAATAAACATGTTTGTCAGAGTTTGTGTGATGTGTCTTATTATTCATCTTTTTTATTACCTTCTTCCTATGTTTTTATATCAATTCCAGACTCTTCTATTCTACTCTACTTTTTTTCTCTAAAGACTGCAATAATTTCTGGGACAAGTGGCCATATTAAATTCAAAAGCTTTTCCAAATTATACCATATCCTGCAATCAGACACATTATGGGTCACTCAAGGTGAGTCAGGAAATAGAAATTTCCATTGAGTTGTTTACATATGTATGTATACAAATGAGAAATACAGAATGCAGTGTCAAAAAGCAAGAAAATGCAATCAAGAATTTATATTAAAATAACCATTCAAGTGGAAAAAGGCTTCTGTAAAACAATGAAGGCACCCTGGATCTGTCAGCTAAAAACAAAAGGCAGTGGAAGTGATTACCACTAATATTACATGTAAAAAAGTGGCATCTATACATGCAACAACAATTATTTTTAGAGCACTATTTGGTGGCATTGGAAAGAGCAATACTTCCCTCTTGTTTTGCCTTTCTCCTTGAAGGTATTTTTTTTTTATTTTTATGAGGAAGTGCAATGTGAATTGGAACAGATACAATCACTGGGTTTGAATTAAATTATTTCCTGCTTTTCCTTTTAGGGCATGACCTGTAATCCTTTAATGTTCGGCATGCCTATAAGTTTAATTTTTTAACCAGAGCAACCATGGTATCTACTTTAGGTCCCTAGTGCTCATTTTTATTTATGCCCTCCATGTTACTGAGTACCTCACTGTGGCACCACCTGCATCCTTACATTTTGCTGCCATGAAAATACAGAATAAATAAGCAAAAGGAATATGGTTCAACAAAGTCTAAATATATTGTTTAATATTCTAGGGGTAAATGATAGGAAGAATATCAACATAGAAGAGACATAGACAAAAGCAAACTAAAGATTTCTGCAACTAAGTTATTTGTGCTCCTGATTACCCTGTGTCCTTTTACCTGTGCAGATACACACATCTGCACATAGTCAAGCCACTGTGTTGGTAATTCAGCAATGCTCACTCCAAAAACATGCAAAATGGACAGAGCAGCACTTTCTCCAAGGACAGAGCTGCAGAGGGAGGACTAGGACTGCAACCAAAATGAATGGTTAATCAGAGGTACTGTCCATTCAGAACTGTTGCTATCAATGTGTTTCCACTGAACAAGGCAGTGTAGCTTAGTGTCCTGGGTTTAGCAGTAGCAGTAATTTTTTCTCATTTTAGTAGCTGGTGCAGTGCTGTGTTTTTGACTTTCAGCCTGGTAATAGTGCTGATAACACCGATGTTTTTAGTTACTGCTCAAATGTTTAGGCTGACCAAGGACTTTCTGAGTCTCATGCTCTGCCAGGGAAGAGGAGAAGCTAGGAGGAAGCAGAGACAGGAGACCTGACACAAACTAGCCACAGAGGTATTCCATACCACAGAACGTCATGCCCAGGATGTAACTGAGAGTTACCTGGAAGGGCTGGCTCACTGCTTGGTCGGGCTGGTTTTCAATGGGTGGTATTGTATTCTCTTCCCTTGTTATTTCCCTTATCGTTATTATTATTGGTAGTAGTAGTAGTGGTTTGTGTTATACCTTAGCTACTGGGCTGTTCTTTATCTCAACCCGTGGGAGTTACACTCCTTCCATTCTCCTTCCTGTCCCTCTGGGAGCGGGGTAGGTGGGGGGAGAAAGGGGAGGGGCAGGGGGAGAAAGTGGGGGGGAGAGTGGACTGCGTGGCTAACGACGACATGGTTTAAACCATGACACAGAGAGACAACAAAGCTGAAGGTCAGCTTCTTACTTCTAATCCAACTGCAGCAGTTTGGAGCTTGAAATGGTCTAATTTGTCTTGCTTTTGAAAACAAGAGAAAATTTTCCATCTAAGAACCAGAAAACAACTTGAAGAACAGTACCATTCTCCTCAGCTAGCTCTTTAGGGACTATTCCAGGATCAGCTCCTGTGGTAACATTTATTTGGCATATACTAGTCTGACTGAGAGCAAAACCAGTAGCTGAAATATCAGCTGATACTGTGCTTGGAATATGTATATCAGTCTGATACTGTGCTTGGAATGCAAAATCTTCAAGAAAAAATATCAAATTAAAAAAAGCCGAAAAAACTAAATGCCAAAAAAGCCCCCCAAAAACCCCAAACAAAACAAACCCAACCAAAAACCAAAAAACCCAACACCACAACAACAAAAAACCCCAACAAAAAACAAAAACCACAAAACCAAATAGAAAACAACAACAAAAAATAAATCCCCAAAAAGGAGGGGGAAGAAAAGGAAGTACCAAGGTTACACTGATCACTTACTTTTGGAGGAGAAACATGCAAGAATTTGTTATACTCTATGAATACTTGCATGGAAATTTAGGAAGGAACTAACTCTCTCATTTTGGATTAAGCCAAGACTGAAATTTTCTAATTTCGTAATCTGTTGTTTTCCTTAGAAATCTTATATGAATATTTTTATTTGAGAGTAATGTTTATTTGAGGACAGTTTCTAGTGAATTGCAGGCCTTGTGTCAGTTAAACAGTGGAGCAGGCTCCGCATGGTGGAAAGATCTTTTGAATGGTTAGATCCTTTTTAAACACTGAGTAGTTTTGTCTAAATAAATATTCCCAGTATTAAATAATACTGATCTACAGAACATCTGCAAAATCTAGTAATTCTTCTTCCCCCACAGGCTTTCCATTGTGCTTAGGTGTGTGCTGTGAGTTTACTGTGCACAAACACTTGGTGAGAACAAAATTTAATATACTAATCTGACCTCTTGATCTAAACTGACTAGACCCTGGGGTTTTGAGGTTGAGGATGTTTGAATTAACGGCCTCCATGACAGAGTTCAGGAACTTCAACAGTTCAGAGACATTCCACCAACATCTTACAACCATAAATCAAAGTAATTCCAACTTTTTTAATCCAACTGGTAGGATTTTCAAGTATATCTGAAGGGAACTCATCTCCCATATCCCTTTGGCACTCGGATCTCTTTTTTTCCTAAAATCCTGTCTATATTGTCTTGCCCATGACTCTTAACATTTATGATTTTGAAGGAACTTAATAGATTTAAAGGGCAGAAGGATACACATTTACTAGGAACTTCTGTATGACCCATGCCATGGGGCTTCATCCATTTATTGATCTCTATCATGGTTTAAACCCCGCTGGCAACTATTAACTCTCAAATTTACCAGCAAAAATTAACTATCTCAGCTGAAACCAGGACACTCTGTAAGCATAATATTCATATTTAAGAAGTGTATGGTTGTCTACTATGTGTGAGAAGATACTGAATGATGGAAATGGCACCTTTCCTAGACAGTGTATTTAGATAGTGTATTTTCATTGCTTTATCACTGTTTGCTTAAAACATTTTTTTTTGTGTGTTGAAATTTAAATTAGACTAGCTTTAATTTCCAGAGGCTTCCAGCAGTGATTTCTCTACCAGATGAAATACTTCTGTTTTAGAATTTTATCCTCATGAAAACCATCTACACTATATATATATATATATACATATATATATATATATAACGCTAGTAATGTGTTCTTCCTTGTGATAAAAAACCCAAATGAAACCTCTCACTCTGAGGCATTTTTACTCCAGGTGCTATATCACTTCTGTTGCTCTTCTAAGCTTTCTTTATACCTTTCTTCAAACTGTAGGCACCAAAGATGAAGAAAATCTTCTAGTATCAGACTTGACAGTGTCACTCATAGAGAAACACCTGTCTACTGAGAAATGCTTCTCTTAAATTGGATTAAAATCCAGTAATTGACTAGGAAGACTTTTGCCCCCTTACTATGCAAATGAAAAGGAATTCAGTCTGTAAAAAATAGGAAGTTTGTTAGCTGGCATATGTAAAATTAGTTATAAGAGGTAATAAATATTACGGTCCACCTTTATACCAGGAGAGCATTTAGCTTGTCTTCTGAGCTAATAAACATTGTCCTGAGATGTGTGTAGATAACATACCAATGTTGTTACGACACTAAGAATCTTGATTCTTGCATAATTAACTTACAGAAGCATGACAACCATGGTAATGTTGTCAGTGCTGCTGTAATGTGTCCTTGTCAGTGTTTAGAATATCTCCAAAATAAAGGAAGGTGCATGACCATGTATGGCTTTTGCATGATTATATTAAGAGATTAATTAAAATACAATTTTGAGGGTTGTTTCTTTGAAGCTTTTACTCAAAGATAAGATCTATGATATCTGCCACTTCTTATGTTGCTGCCAAATCATTAATGTGTGGAAAGAAATTACTGCTAGGTTTTGTTCTAATGAAAGAACTCTCCAGATTTCAACAGTATGTGACAGTTAATTCACATCTTGTCTAGTTTCTGCTGTGCAAATGTTCAACACCCCAGGAATAACTTCAAATATTAAGTGACTACTGATAAGGACAAGCTTATAAAAGGAACAGGTGTATAACTGGCCATGCCTCTACGTGGCAGTCAACAGTAAGGATTTCATTAGTTTGATTTAAGTCAGCCTCCCACAGGCAGCTCATGTTGAATTGTTTTAGTTCTGTTATGAACTCCAGATTTTTTTTCCACAATCATAGTTTTCTAGGATACAGTTGCAAATGCTAGAGATGTAGACTCTGGTTCAGAGTGCCTGTAACCTTGTTTCTTTAGCTACATTAGGACTCATTAAATTACAGGGTCTGATGCAGTCAACAGTTTCAATAGCTTGGAATGAACACCTAGCCACCATTACTTGGTACTCTGCAAGTCCATCCACCATTTGAAAAACAGTGATTTGATATTTATTTCCAGACCACTAAGAGGAATATTGAATAAGGTCAGGTCTAATACTAATGACTGCAAAACAGTGCTGGCAACATTCCTGTACAGAGGTGGTTCCCCTTTGGCAACTACTTTGAGAACAGTTAGTCAGTGCTTAATCCATTTAACACAAGCCTTATTTGTCTTATGGAAAGTTCATTTTTACATTGGAAAATCCATGATAAAAAGTCAAATTACTTACAGAATACTTAAGTATCTTAAGTCCATATATCAAGCAGGAAAACATCAGTAAACTGGTGAAATGCCAATGCTTTGGAAAACAGAACACCACAGAACTAACATTTTTCAGCAAGAAACCTGCTTAATGCTAGAACTGTGGAAATAAACATTAATGGACAGTATAGATTTAGTCGAACACAGTTTTCAGGTTTTGTCGTGACAGAATTACATAAAGGATAACTGTGATTCAATTATAATTTCCTTCCTTCAGTTTTATAAAGCTGAGGCTGAAAAAAGGGTCTGCCAATGAAAAATCTTTGTACCCTTTCCCTGGTTTCATGTGTTATCTATGTGTGAAAATAAAGTATTAAAAAAATTTAAATCAATACATTGGAAATGAACCTGAAAAACTTAAGTCTTGGAAATTGTTTGATACTTTACTAGGAAAATCTGACCTTCCCAGTGAATTCAGCTTTTTAAATCTATCTAATTAGGGGTTTATGGGGTTTATGTGTTGGCTTTTTTTTAATACTCCCAGTGGTAAGAGTCAACCGGCGTTAAAGAAACGTATTAGAATTGGTGTTCACTTTCTTTAGCCTTTATGGTGTGACAATTAACCATTTGGTTAATCTTTTAGGTAAGAGATAAAGAGAAACCCTAAAATGAATCATCTTCTGAGTCTTGTTCAACTTACAAGAGGCATGGAAGTGATTAAACGTTAAAAGTTGGCAGAGGTGACTCCTATCCCCTAGTATTCCTTATTTCAAGGTCTCCTAGCACACTCCAGAAAGCTTCTTAAAAGTAGACTTGTATGGTATTATTTCATATTATGTTACAATGCATAGTTTCAGGAATAGCTGTTAGGCATAAGTGTGGTGACAAGGTGGAATAGTGACCCTGAGATATAGTTACATACATCCTAAGAAAGAACTTATCCAATTTAGTTAGAAGATTATTCCTGTCCACTCGGACCTTCAGATACACAGTAGTTACAATTCAGTACATAAAACAAAGAATGCATAGATTTAAATATAAAGTAAGAAAAAAAAGAGATTCTCAAGTAAATATGTTGTGTCTGCAGTGAGTAACAGACATGCCACTGAATGCTATCAGATTTTACCCAGGTAAAACGTGCATTTTCAGGTAGGTAACATGATAATGCTTTTTATTTCCAGAAAGAGTGAAGGTCAAAGGGAGCCAGGCTGGGCTAGTGAGCTTGGGTGGTAAAACTGTCAGTTGAAAGACATTTTCTGTTCACTCTATTGCCACAGAAGGGCTGAGAGTATCTTGGAGTTACAGCTTCTGAAAAAGTGGAAAGTTGATACATTCCTGCATCATTGCTTTTCAACCCCGAGTCTGTTGTGCTGTCCTTAGGATGCTCACTGATTCGGTTCTATCCATGGATTAGCACTTTAATCAAGAAAAAATGGAGAAACACATTTCACGGCATTTCAGATTCCAGTGTGGGGGCAGAAGATGAACATTTGAACTGGGAGAAAGTGAGTGACTGACTACAAGCATAAGTAATTCTCATGTCAAGGCTTTGACAACTCGTTTGTTGGAAAACCAATTTTACTGATTACAGTCTACACTTAATAGATGTGCCATCCAGGGATATGTCAACTCCCTTGCAGCATACCAATTAATGGTAGTTACTGGTGGTGAAAGTAGCTCTTTTAATCGTGTTAAAAAAGTGGCATACAATATAATTTCCTTTGTGGAAATGTCTGACTGAGTTTTATCTGCTGAAAAAAAAACAACACCATATTTAAACAAGCTATACAAAACTCTGCCAGCCTCCTTCTCTTTTTGACTAGCTATCTTTTGCTTTCTGATAGAGTTCACATTTTTAAAATCATAGAATAGTTAGGGTTGGAAAGGACCTCAAGATCATCAGGTTCCAACCCCCCTGTCACGGGCAGGAGCACCTCACACTAAACCATTTAACCCAAGGCTCTGTCCAACCTGGCCTTGAACACTACCAGGGTTGGAGCATTCACAACCTCCCTGGGCAGACCATTCCAGTGCCTCACCACCCTAACACGAAAGAATTTCCTCCTTATATCCAATCTAAACTTCCCCTGTTTAAGTTTTAACTCGTTACCCTTTGTCCTATCGCTACAGTCCTTAATGAAGAGTCCATCCCCAGCATCCCTATAGGCCCCCTTCAGATACTGGAAGGCTGCTATGAGGTCTCCACGCATCCTTCTCTTCTCCAGGCTGAACAGCCCCAACTTTCTCAGCTGATCTTCATATGGGAGGTGCTCCAATCCCATGATCATTCTCATGGCCCTCCTCTGGACTTGTTCCAACAGATCCATGTCCCTTTTATGTTGAGGACACCAGAACTGCACACAATATTCCAAGTGAGGTCTCATGAGAGCAGAAAAAAGGGGCAGGATCACCTCCTTCGACCTGCTGGTCACACTCTTTTTGATGCAGCCCAGGATACGGTTGGCTTTCTGGGCTGCAAGCGCACACTGCTGGCTCATGTATATTTTCTCATTGACCAGCACCCCCAAGTCCCTCTCTGCAGGGCTGCTCTGAATCTCTTATCTGCCCAACCTGTAGCTGTGCCTGGGATTGCTCTGACCGAGATGTAGGACCTTGAACTTGGCATGGCTAAACTTCATGAGGTTGCATCAGCACCTCACAAGCATGTCAAGGTCCCTCTAAATGGCATTCCTTCCCTCCAGTGTATCAACCGAACCACACAGCTTGGTGTAATCAGCAAACTGCATTGAGGGCACACTCAATTCCACTGTCCATGTCACCTACAAAGATGTTGAACAACACCAGTCCCAACACCGATCCCTGAGGGACACCACTAGCTACAGTTCTCCAGCTGGACATTGAGCCATTGACCACAACTCTTTGTGTGCAGCCATCCAGCCAGCTCTTTATCCACCAAGTGGTCCATTCATCTCCAATTTAGAGACAAGAATGTCATGTGGGACAGTGTTGAACGCTTTACACAAGTCCAGGTAGATGACATCAGCCACTCTACTCCTGTCCATCAGTTCTGTAGCCCCATCATAGAAGGCCACCAATTTGATCAGGACGGCTTTGCCCTTAGTGAAGCCATGCTGGCTGTCACCAAGCACCTTCTTGTTTTTCTTGTGCCTTAGCATGCCTTCCAGGAGAATCTGCTCCAAGATTTTACCAGGCACAGAGGTGAGACTGACTGTTCTGTAATTCCCTGGGTCATCCATTTTCCCCTTCTTGAAAATGGGGGTTATATTTCCCTTTTTCCAGTCATTGGGAACTTCACCTGACTGCCATGATTTTTCAAATATGATGGCCAGCGACTTAGCAGCTTAATTTGCCAGCTCCTTCAGGACTTGCGGATGGATTTCATCAGGTCCCATGGACTTGTGAACATCCAGGTTTTTAAGATGGTCTTGAACCAGTTCCTCTCCTACAGTGGGCCTAGAGTCTTCATTCTCACAGTCCCTGCATCTACCTTTCAAGACTTGGGTGGTGCCGTCAGAGCCTTTGCCAGTGAAGACCGAGGCAAAGAAGTCGTTCAGAACCTCAGCCTTCTCCAAATTTTGTGTAGCTAGTTCTCCCGAGAGCTTCCTGAGGGGGCCTATGCTGTCCCTAGTCTGTTTTTTATTCACTATGTACCTATAGAATTCCTTCCTCTTATCCTTAACATCCCTAGCCAAGTTTAATTCTGACTGGGCCTCAGCTTTCCTAACCTGGTCCCTAGCTTCCTGGACAACATCCCTGTACTCTTCCCAGGCTGCCTGTCCTTGCTTCCACTTTTTATAAGCCTTTTTTTTTTTCATTTGAGTTTTCCTCAGCGGCTCCTTATCCATCCAAGGAGGTCTCCTGGCCCTCCTGCTGCACTTCCTTCTCATTGAGATGCAACACTCCTGAGCTTGTAGCAGGTGACCCTTGAACATCAACCAAGAGTCTTGGGCCCCCCTGCCCTCTAGGTTTATATCCCATGAAACCTTACTAAGCAGGTTTCTTAAGGGACCAAAGTCTGCTCTTTTGAAGTCCAGGGCAGTGAGCTTGCTAAGTGCTCTTCTCACTGTTCTGAGGATCTCAAATTCAACCATCTTGTGATCGCTGCATCCAAGGCTGCCCTGGAGGATCACATTTCCAATGAACCCCTCCCTGTTGGTGAGCACGAGGTCAAGCATGGCACCTCACCTTGTCAGCTTCCCTATTACTTGCAGAAGGAAGTTGTCTTCCACACAGTCAGATCAATAGTGAAGCAGTTTGTGTATCTGTGTTTCTCCTAATTACTAGTAGTTGGTTTAAGTTAATAGAATTTTGCCTTCATAACCCTTAAAAAGTTTTACATGTATGTCAGAGAACCTTAAATAGAATGATCCAGTCTATTAGATAAAGTCTTTTTCTTACTCTTCTTCATTTTTAATTGCATGCATGAAAACCAGATAGCATGGATTAGATTTGATCTAGAATTTAGTCACCAACTTGCACTTGCATAGTTGCTGCAAAAGCCTATAACTGAATCTTATATAACCCTCCCAATATGACCATCTCGGTATGTGGAGTTGCTTAGATCTTGATTTTTCCCAGTTCTTCGAAGACCATATCTGCAATACAAATCTTGGAACTGAAATTTTCCAACTCACTTCTGCTGTGACCTTTTACATAGGGTACTGTGCCAACAACTGCAGTCAAAACTTTAATAAGTAGATCACACCCTTGGTCTGGCTTGGAAGTATTTATTTTTCTTCTTCAGGCTGATGTTCAAGAGATTAACATCTCTGTCCTTCGAGCTGTTCAAGATGTGACTAGATAAAGCTCTAAGCAACCTGATCTTAGGTTGCAGAGGATTAGGCTAGTTAGCCTGAGTATTTAATTAGTAAATTATTTGGAGGATACTTTGACCATTAAATCACAAAAGTAGTGATTAGTATACTGTTTCTTAGAGGTTCTCTGTTCTTTTTCTTTGGTGAAATTATCCTTTTATTGAGGTCAATTAACTTTTTAACCGGGTTTCACAAGGGCAGACAATCATAAATACTTTTTTGAAACTGGTTCCTATAGAGCTGAAATGTTTCTTCTGCTAATATGATTCCCGCTAAGACAGACATGTAATACATTATTGGTCTTTAAATACTATTGACATCTGTAAACTGGTGTTATGCAACCCTCCCTCAAAGTCTGGAAACTTTAAAAAATGGAAACAAGTGCTAATTCCTGTAACCTTTGCTGATCGATCTACCCTTAAAACCTGACAGTAACTTCTATTTGGTTTTCATCATACAGTTTGACATTCCTCCCAAATTCTCTTCTACAAAGTAAAATTCAAGAACACGTATAGTGTTAAAAGACTCAGCTAAACACTAAGGGAGTTTATGAAACAGAATGTGGGCTGTTGGCTTGACTATTCTGTAACAATTCTTTATTGCAGAAGCATAGCTGATAGGTATTGATATAATCACTGATGTTCTACATGTGAAGTATTCTGACTGAGAAAGCAATAACAGTGGAAATGGGCCTCTCAAACTACCTGGAGAACATGGGCCTTTGACATAATCCAGAAAGATAAATCATTAATTGTGTCAAGGGAGAAATAGAACACTTATTTGTTTTCTAACTTTTTTTTTTAACTTTTTTTATTTTATTCTACACTACTGAGCGTTTGCAGGGAATTTTTTCTGTGTTTTTGGTTTTACTGTCGATCAGTTTTTTTACATAAGTTACCAGTACATTTTCAGGCACAGACATTTTTGATCAACCTTCATACATTAAAACTGTTTTTTCTAAAAGACGGAGGGGATGGAGAATAAAACATGGATCAGCTTAAGTTTTTCAGCCATACTAATTATTTTTCGGGTTTGCAAGAACACATCTGCATGTCCCAGAGCATATTCCTCTATGTCAGTGTGTAATGGAAGTGATAATAGCATTTTCTAGGGTGAGTTTTTCAGATTTGTGATTCTCCTAATAGATGTGAAACCCAAAATGATTTATTTTTCCCTTAGAGTTATTATAAACGCAATAATGTCTTGATAAATTAAACAAAAAGTATACATGTATTGATTACAGTGGTAAGTTACATGAGTTCCTGTGTATGTGTTCCCAGTGGGTGGAGAGGGAAGCTATTATTTCTTTTATAATTCAACATATATAATGTATATAATAGACATATGCATATTTATAAACATATGAAACACATGCATATAGGCTTTTTATGTTTATCTAAACATATATGTTACCTACTTCTGCACACATCTACAGATACAACAATATATGATAACGTATTATAGAATCATAGAATCATAGAATAGTTAAGGTTGGAAAGGACCTTAAGATCATCTAGTTCCAACCCCCCTGCCATGAGCAGGGACACCGCACACTAAACCATCTCACCCAAGGCTTTGTCCAACCTGGCCTTGAACACTGCCAGGGATGGAGCATTCACAGCTTCCTTGGGCAACCCATTCCAGTGCCACACCACCCTCACAGGAAAGAATTTCCTCCTTATATCCAATCTAAAGTTCCCTTGTTTAAGTTTTAACCCATTACCCCTTGTCTTATCACTACAGTCCCTCATGAAATATCCCTCCCCAGCATCCCTATAGGCCCCCTTCAGATACTGGGAGGCTGCTATGAGGTCTCTACGCAGCCTGCTTTTCTCCAGGCTGAACAGCCCCAACTTTCTCAGCCAACTTTCTCATTGCCAATTATGGCAATGTTTAAATAGTGGAATATAATTTATATCATAATCTAATATATTAAAATATATTTTATAATAATTTTAAGATACATTAAATATTTTATACATATAAGACATACACACACATATATGTATATGACTTTTGAAAGTCTTCAATTCCTTTTTATAATCCCCCAAACCAGTGGAGGTCATAAAAGGAAGTTGCAGGTAGCCAAAATGCCCCGAAGCTCAAATTCTGTAAGATGCAACCTCCTTGTGGAAATCTATTATTCCAGAGGGCTTACTTCCATGTTGAAAGAAGTCAGTGTATGCTGAAGAGTGTACTGCATGTGGAAATGAACTAGGGAGCATAGGACTACAACTTTCCTCTGAGGAGAAGCAGTGTTTCAATTATCTCAAAATATCTTGAGAATGTCTGTAAGATATAATAAAACTAAAGCTGAACACACTGAGATATTGGAAACATTCTTTGGGTTTGTTTTTTTTAGAGAAACCAAAGTTTTTAGAGGAAATTGGAAATTCAGAGGGCAAGATTGTTTCTACCTATTCTGATTTGTTTTGGTTTGTTTTGTTCTGTTTTTATTTTAACTGTATTTGTGGTGACCTTGAATGCACTTTCTCTGAACACATACAAAACAAACATCCCCACAACAGAAATGATTAAACAGTGAATTTTGAATTTGATCTTTCTAGATGTCTAGGACAGGTGTGATATCATAAAGATATGCTCCATTCTGGATGCATCTTCCTAACAGCTGCAGAAGGCATCTGTCCACTTCCATGGACAGCCAATACAGTCAGTTCCAAATACTCCAAACACTACATATACCTCCAAACTCATGGACAGTAACAGATTTACTTATCTTTACATGCTGTGAACATCTTCACTGACTTTGGTGGAACTATTCCCAGCGCATAAAGTGAGGCATGTGCATGAAATCTAAGCATGGTTTGGGCTTAACATTAAGTGTTCATTCTGCTCTGCAGAAGACTGATGGAGAAGCTAATTTGACTAATGCCAGCATCCTTTTCACTAAAAGTATACACCCTAATGACATGACTACAAAACATGACATGCCTACTCCAGAAATCTTGAAAATACATTGGAGGAATGAGAACAGATTTATCATTTGCATACTGTATATGTTCAGCAGTGGGTAGTTACTGATGGCTTTTTGCTGCTCTAGTAGCCTTTTCAATATGTAAATGTTGAGTATCAGTGAGCTGGCATTCTTACTTTAACTGGCATATGAATAGGCTGTTCCTCTCTAGCAGTTCCAGAAGATTGTTATGGGCCTGAGATGAATAAAATAGGTGCAGATATTTCAGTAAATGCAGAAATTGCTAGCACCATCTATTGGTAAAAAACATAGAAAACTGAAAAGATTTTCACAAAATATGCATGTACTCAAATTAGACTCTGATTGAATAAATGAGTGCTCTTGTTTTAATTATTTTAAATACCATTAAAATATATGTAAATATATCTTTTTATAACCAGACATTTCGTCTAGGGTTTGCATCTTATTGAAAGCACTTGTGACTTTAAAAGGCTCACTGTTTTGTAGGAAGTCCTGATGAGTCTCTAAAAACATCATTCTTTCCTCGGAAAGGATAACCAACCTCGGAAACTGGATGGAATCCTGGCTGTAACACAGGTTTTAAAAAGTAATTAAATCTCAGTGTTAGTCTACAGAGAGAATATTAAGCCTAACTAATATTTGTATTTTATTATCCAAATGTTTTTATTTTCTGCAACAAAGACAACAGACAACAAGAATGAAACGAGTTCAGTACCTGTAGAAACTGAGAAAAGGATTCCTGAGGAATAGCTGGCTTTGAGTTAGAGAGCATTGTCACAATGTAGTCATCTAGCCCATACATGAATGAGCTCATATTCTTATTGTGCTCCACATTGACTCAGGTACTGCAGTAATAAAACTGAGTGAAGGACTTGACAGGCTTGACAGATAAGACACATGTTGATCTGTTCTTGATATGATAATATATTGACTTCTGTGTGATCTTTGAAAAAGACAGAGACACAAAGTACAGCATGTTTCAAATGAGATTTCTAGTGGCTAAAGTAGACTTTTGGAAAAATATTTATAGGTCTCTTATGTCAGAGTGTTTCTTCAGGTAGTGTTCCTCTGGTTCATGAGCTCAGAACTTTTTAATTTTAAATCAAGTTTTACTGATACATGAATATGGAATTGCAAAAACTGAATGAAAAATAACTGTGAATATGGTGGAACATCCACAGCTAGATTTTATTTTTCTTTATATTCATGTTTTACACAACAATACAGGGAGGTTATACAGAAGGAAATGTGTAGTGGTAACGTTGTGAGGGATCTGACGGCAGTGACTTTTTTTCTTTCTGATGTATGGTCTATCTCAGCATGAGCTGGTCTGCATTTTTCTGTCATGGCTAGTCTTAAATTCATCCTGGTAAAGTCACTTTCAGAAACCTATTCTTCCCTTGTGGGATTGCCAAAATAACTGGTAAGGCCCCAAGCTGAGGCTAAAGATAATATTTGAATTGTTTCTATGAAGCATTTAATTATGTCTGAAATTCTGATTGAAGGTCAGGATGCATGGGAGCATAGAAGTACTCATGTTAAGTTTTTAATACATTGCCAGTTATAGTAATCACCAGGGAAGCAGAGGCAAGAAGATATTCTGATTCCAAGTATAACAATGAAGAGGATGCATTAATTTCTTCACCTTGAACCTAATGTACCTCAGCAGTTCATTCCTTTCCTCAAGAAAATAACTCCAAAGGCTTTAATTTAGGAACTGTTAGGTGGAAAGATTCAGAAGATTTTTTACAAGAGGTGTATTCTGTCATGGGAGATATCCAAGGGCACTTAAAGGACATGCTAAGTAAAGGCAGAAGGGAGTCCCTGGGCACTCTCTTGGCTCCTGTGCCCATCTGTGAAGTTGAAGGTTCTGTAGCAGTTTCCCCTGCTGCTGCACAGAGTACAACATTTGGGGGCCTGGTCATCAGCAGTCCCTGCCTTCAAATCCTCATTCACTGTCTCACAGATGCTATCTGCTTCTTTGGCAACGTGGCGATCATTGGAATGAAGTAGCTTAAAAACAGTCATAGAAACAGAGATTAATTTAATCCTATCACTATCTATAGGGTGGACTGGGTTATAGGGTGATCCTGAAAATAGCTATGGCAGATCAGGGAACAGGGTCAAAGACAAAGGAAAGATACACTTGTGGCTTTTCCATTGAAATCTGTATCTTGTGGAGTCACATGATAGTTTATTTTACAAGCAGAAGACCAGGAGTGCTGTAACAGGGCTAAAGTGTTTCCAACATCTAAGAAAGATGATGGTTAAACTATGTTCTCTTTTTTTTTGTTTGTTTTTTTCTTTTGTCACACACATCCTGTGTCTTCTTAGAGAAAACACCCTCAAATGGGTTTATTTGCTGATAAAATTGCATCTGTCCCCTTCACCTCAGAAAAATGTGCTCCAGATTCAGTAATGTATTTTACCTGCTGAATTAGAGTTGGTCTCTACTAAGCTGAAAGTAATCACAATGGGGACAGCAAAACAAGGATTCTCAAGCTAGCTCTGACAGAATTAGTACTAGGATAAGGAGAGCCTCATAAGCAAAATCTAGTCCTTATTATTAGTCTAGCACAGCCAATTAGATTGTGTGAGTACTGTGTTAGTATGGCTAGCACACTTAATAATGCGTAACTTTACATTGTATATATCCCATGTGGTAACCAAACTCTGCCATATACCACAGCCTTGAAGGGAAAACCAACATCAAGTCCACCTGGTGGAATCTGAGCCAGTGCAATTGGAAGAAAGGGAAAAATTAGCAGTTCCTATGTGAATTCTAACTGGTACTGGTTTCAAAAGTCCTGTGTCAAAGCACTTAATGCTATATAAATAATATCCCAGTTTCCTCTTTGGGTCAAATGTCATGTGTTTTCCCCTGAGGTTAGAAAAGGAAACCTGAATATAGTAAAGTCTAACGTATGATAGTTTATATTCATTATGGAAATATTTGTATCATGTTCCCTTGCAGAAAGCATTCTTTTTCATTTTTTATCACTAAGCTAGCTTCAGATATGAAAAAAGCTGTAGCTAGAGGGGGTCCTCTTCAGAAGACATTTCAAAACTACTGAAACAAAAATAAACTATTGAAAATAATAAGCTTTTGATACAGGATCTCAGTAAACCTGATGGGGAATTTTTTTTGCAACATTGTAATCACATGAAAAGGTTTTCCCTCCTGAGAATCAGTATCTTCTTGCTTATCACTGGATAAAACTCAGCAGTTGGTTACAGTGCTCACTGACCTTTTTTACTGGATCATCTTCCCCCGCCCCGCCCCCCCAAAAAAAAAACCCAAACTGTGCTGCTGCATCATTTCCTAAAAGAATTGTCAACCAAATAAATGGGTTTCAAAAGCTCTTTGTTCCCTCTCAAGTCTTCTTGCCTTTCATGAGCACTGTCATTGACCTTCTCTACCTTCCCTCTTGCAAGCAAAGCAGGCTTTGTAACAAATCTTTTCAATTCAAACTAGCTGTTTCCTATTGCTGCTGGGAGATTAAACTTTGTTTTCTTGAAATAAAGGGTACAAATAACAGAGATTTTGGTTTTTGGACAGTCAACAGTTTAAGTAACAATTCATAAAAGAAGCTGAGTCTTCTTAATCAGCCGTATGCATCTCAAAATCCAACTGTAGGCAAACCCCAAAATGTTCCATATGAGAAGTCACACAGGAATGCTTTAACCCAGCTTGGGTCAAACTAAAAGTTTAGGCTTAAAATAGGAATTAATCTCAATTTAAGTCATAAAGACAAAATCGCATATACAGGAATCCATTTGTTATTATTAGAATTTTTAATGGGAAGTCAACATTTCTTTAAGAACATTCATGGATTGTATAGAAAACAACCTTCCAAACACCATTTGGCAGCCTAACTCTCATCTCCCAGCTCTGATCTGTTGTAAAAACATTCTTTAGTTTATTCCAATATGGAAAAGAAAAAAAATTCCAGTTTTTACAAAACAATAAATTAGTATCACAACTAATTCCACTTTTCTCCCCTTGCTGAAAGTCAGTGCAATAACTAGTTTGCCTTCTTGGTATAACAGAAAACTGAAATTGAACCATTCCATGGTTACAAGATAATTTCACAACCATTTTACTAAATCACTAGAAAAGATAGAACCACATCAGTCTTGCACAGTAATAGTAATGCAGTATATATACCAGGTTAATGAGATAAGCTCTGACACTAAAGCTTTTCAGTGGGGAGTCTAATATGGTTGTTCATTCATACTTCTATTTTCAAGCTCTTATCCATTTGGAGAGTATTGACTTATGAGGTGAAATTCATCAGGCTGCATCCAAAGGGTAGACTATTTTGTGTAAGGAAAACTTGCAATATTCTCTTTTATTGTTTATAGGAATACAGCTATTTCTTCATCGTGTTCACATATTTCGGGCCTTTCTTCTTCACATGCATGCTCATGCTCTTTCTCTCCCCCCTCCCCCGCCTTTGTTGTTAGCTCAGAAATTATTTTGTTTTTAACAGAACAGAAAACACAGTTTTCCCAGAGCACAGGTTGTGCTTGGCTATGTTGCATACAAGCGAAAAAGAAAATGAGAAATAAAGGACGTGAAGTACATCATTTTTCAGACTGATATAAGATGCTGATCCTGTAGGGACTCTGCATGCAGAATGTTCATTAAAAGCAAAGCAATACAGAATGCCCATACAGTTGGCCACCCTTTTGGAATAAATATAGCTGGTATATAAACCTGAATGGACTGTTGATCTGGCTGTCATTTCTAGATGATCTTGATCTTAAATCTGCTCCCTTCTGTGGCCACTGCTCTGCCTGACGTTTTCCATAATGACACTAGGTAAAGATCTATTGTCTCTCCAGAGCAAGTAGGCTTCATTGACAGCGAGGAATAGCTCCACTGGCGGTGACTTTCAAGTACAGGATACACACTAGTTTAACAGACTGGGATATAATTCAACTTGTTTTGCACACAAGATCCCTGCCAAACTGGTAGGGCTGGAAGAAGGGCATTTCCCTCATAGCCTCTTACCTTCCTCCTAATCTCTGAGGTATGATGGCCCAACTGCCCTGCTATGGGAGCCTGCCCTACCTAGAAGCTACCATGTTTCTACAGCACTTCCTAGAAGGACCACTGGAAAAACATGAGTGCCCAGAGAAGAACTGTTCAGGAAGATGTCATAAAACCTCTGGGAAATACCTTACAGAGAGGGTGTTTTGGACCACCCTCTGGTGAAAACAATGCTAAGAGGTGTTTTAATAACAATGCAATTACCAAGGGTAATAAAGGGATCTTAAATCCATTGGAAAAGGGCAGAGCAAGGTGCAAGTACTTGGATAACAATTGTATATGGATAGATTCTCCATTTCTCAGTGTCTTCAAATCAAAATAAAATAAACACAATTTGAAGAAGTGTGCTTTAACCAAAAGTAAGCTCATGATTCACTAGGTAGAGACTGGCTGAGATCCCTGCCTGTATGAATATTCTCAGTCAGTAAAATCTCTATCTACAGCCACGTGTGTGAAATCTTGAAATCCCAAACTGCAGCTCCCAGGGACTATAAGTGTACCCCATTTTTGCTCAGCCCACATTTCACTGCGTGTGGTAGGTGCTGTCTCAATAAGCCAGATGAGCTGATACAACTGGCAGTCCTAAAGGATTTCACTGGTTGTTCTGTCCCATCATCAGCTAAGCAGATAGGAAAAATGTGAGTAGTTAAAAGTAAAAACTGAAAATCTGAGAACAGATTTTAAAAAAAGAAGAAGATAAAGCATATTTAACAATCACATTTCTCATTAGCTACCACAACATTTCAGTTAACTTGGCCTTTCTCAACTTTGGTCTGTGTTGCCCTGGGGAGTTTCTTTTGTTCCTTTTTTTTAATATAGCCTCTCTCTCTTCCTGTGCTCGCTCTCTGTCAGAACTGTGAGAAGCCTTTTTTCCTTTGTCCAGTTTGGAATGTTAATTTTAATTTTTTTTTAAATTTGCCCTCCAGGAGAACTTTTTCCTTATTTTTTCACTTAGAAATCTTGCTCATATCTGACACCAATTATCATAGCTTTTCTCTCTCCTATTAACCTCTGCCAAGGGATTTGAGGTATCATATGTAGACAGAAATATTACACTGCAGTTTTAGGAAGCTGAATTTCCCTCCCTCCTCTTCAGTTTCCCCCTATTTTCATTCCCATTACAATTCTTAATGTGTTCTTTTTACCTACTTTTAAACTACTCTTGTTTATATCATTTTTCAAAGCTGACAAGAATGTATGTGTCATGTGTGCTAAGAAACAGTTATTGTATAAACAGCTGATTAATGCCAGAATGACCGCTTGTCTTGCAGCACTGTATATAACTATGTAGAAAAAAAAAAAAAAATAAATATCTAGGAATGAGTTGTTAGCTGTCCAAAGTATCTTCCCACTTGCCACAGATACTGGCAATTTCAGATTGGACTTTGCCATGTATTTATTTTATGGAAAGACAAATTAAATGATCAGACAGTTAAAGCAACAGTCAAGATTAGCTTATGTTGCAGAAAAGTATGGTTACCTGGTGGGAAATCACAGCTACACTTCACATTCTGCCCATACCACATTGGCATGACGAAAACACGTGCATGTGCTATTAGCCAACACAATTTTATTTGAGAAATTACTTAATTCTTCTGCCTCTCTCTTCTTCCAACTTTCTATGGGTTTCTTTGAAACCCTACTCCCAGCGGAAAAAGCATTAGCTTTAGAAGTTCCTTAAACCTGTTTGATAAGGTAAATCCCAGCACATTGTGCTGAACTATGCAGGCTTTGTATTGCTGGGGGGTGTGTGGGTAAAATTTTTATTTTTTAATTTCAAGGATTTTGTAGTCTCTAATACATTGATTTTAGACCACGAGCATTCTAATCTCTTTGTAAATATCTTTACTTGATTGACAGCAGTGTGTCTCAAGAGACACTGGGAGCTATAGTCTCTTATTTAAGAGTTTTCCATCCCTGTCTTTACAAATGACATTTCTGAAAATATCTATCACAAGACACTGCCATTGGACAAATAAAGGACCTTCATGATGGCAGTTCAGATACACACAGACTGTCTGCTTCAATGACAGGGCCTGCTGTTGGCTACTTGATATAATAGAAGAGTTCAAATCTGTCAATAGATGCAGAGGGAAGGACACAGGATGGTATCTGAAATGGCACTGCACATGCTTATTGGAACCGAGAGATGTCTGTGTAGAGTAAGTGCAGATTGCAGCAGAGATAGAGCTCTCTGGGAGATAATAACATTTGTTGAAAGGGCAAGAGAGATACCTGCTCACAGAATTTGCACACGGTTAGATGTGCATCAGTACAGTTCATGTGTTATAACAATTGTGTGCTTGTTTTCAAGAGAAGCTCTGTGCTTTCTTTACAGGCTTTGTAAAGCTTTTTACGGTATTTCTTCCAGTTGTGTCTGTTGTGGTTGTTGGTTTTTTGTTTTGCTGTTTCATTTTTTCTTTTTGAACGGTGAAATTTTCTTGTCAAAGTAACTTTAAACTTTAAAGGGAAAAATTATTTTCTGCTTCAGTATTGCTCTTGGTTTTATCCTGTAGACCTTGTTTAATATAATATCTAGAAAAAAAAGTAACAGGGGGAAGGAGTAGGCTTTCCTTAACAAAACAACTAAGAAAATATATCAGTCTGGGGAGGTTTTCAAAGATACTGTGAGGCATAAATAATTCTCCCATGCCTTGTTCCCACAGTAATGAAAGGAAGTTAAGTCCCTACACCTGAAGGATCTGTCTTGATTTTCACTGAAACCTGAGATCCAAAGTGTTAATTTTTACAGTATTTAGAAGCATTTTAATCACACAGCAATGAAAATATAGGGAGACATTGTCATATCCTAAACCAGTACATAGACTGGATTTTCTCATGATGCGACAGTGAAAACTAACAAAGCAGAGAAAATGGCATGAGGAAATACCACAATCCAAGATGTCAACGCATTTAACTTAGTTTGAGCATATGATCCTCTGCACGAATTCTCGAGGTGTTATTTTTGTTTGGTACAAGCTGTGTTGTTATAGCTATCTCAAGGAAGATAGTTACAGCTACCTTCCTTCCACAGAAAAACGTTTGTTATATATGCATACAGTTTATTCATAAAAAAAATAAAGAGGATAAAAAATAAAGAAGATATAAAATACAGAAAAGATAGGAAATCTGAACTGAATGGAGTTGGTAATTAGGAGTCAATACAGTCTTTTTGCCTAAAGCTGATTTTGGTGTGGTTTTAAAATACATTCGTAAGCCAAAAAAAAAAAAAAAAAAAAGGAAAAAGGATACGTGGAAGCATCCTTAGACCAAAACCTGTAAAAAAAGAGTGATTTTTCCTTCCCCCTTGATGTTTACAGGATGCTTATCTGCAGTCACATTAGAAATGACTGTACTGTCCTTGGAATCACCCTGTAAAAATCTCCCATTCGGGTTAAAATGTTCAGGGTCATTAGTGTCATTTAAGGGCTTAAGTTTCAAAGAAAGCTAATGGAATATTTCTCACAGATCACATAATGTATTTTAGAAACTTTCACCTTTAATTAATAGTTTATAAGTTGCTTTGAGCTCCTTTGGTACAAAAATGCTATAGAATGCTTTTGTACTTATTATTTCTGAGATATGCCAAGCTAGAACAGAAACATTTTTTCTTGGAAAGGTATTTTTCACCATTTTGACCTGTCATTGTGTCTTTATTTCTTAGCCCCTTTGGAATTTTTTTCTTCCTCTCCTATGTACTTTGTACTAAATTAAGAGTTTAAACTGGGGGAATAATAGAAGCCTTGTAAGCTCTGTCTGTACTCACTATTCATTATTTATCTGGTGACCAGGTACAGTAGAGGCAGGCACAAAGCTAAATGCTATTGGAGTAACTTTTGATGCAGACAGTTCATTGTCTGAGGAAAAAAGCATTTAAGCCTCAATGTTCTCAGTTCCATGATTTTCAACACTACCTCTTCCCCCTCCTCCTTTCCTTTTTATTAACCGCTTTACTCCAATGTCCTTTTGATTTCTCTAACTGGCACTGTCTGCAAAATCCAGTACAATGATACTATTCATGCTGGCTGTGCCATTTATAGATTCCATAGCATGCTACATCCCTATGGTAAAGATCATACCGCCTTGTCACTTTCCTTCCTTTGAGGAAGTGATTGCTGGAGCAAAGGTCAGTATTTTGGATCTGATTAGTACATCCAAGCTCTAAAAAGCTGAAATCAAGAGAGCAGGATTGGAAACTCGTGTGTGCACGCACAGAGGGTATAATGAGGCACACAGTGTCTCACAACACTGACATGGTCACACTTCAGCTGCAAGAGTGCCAGATGCACTGTTCATTAGTACGCCCTGCCTGACCATCCACAGAGAAGCATCAGTATCCTCTGCAGGGGTGCCGCTCTCCTGCCTTCCGCTAGTAATGTACTGCAAAGCAGACAGGAATAAAAGTGAGACAATTCTAAGGAAAGTATTGATACTGACAAAGTGAACTCTAAAATTAACGTGTTAATATTAGTTTATCTCTCAACTAAATCTATCAGTTTTTAATGTTCCCATTTCATGCTATTGTCCTTCTTGCAGTTTTTATCATTTTATGACGTTCCTAGAAGCATGAAATGTTACTCTTGGGCGAGCTGTTGAACAAGTTATTCTCAGTTTTCTTTCTAATTGTTGCTTTATTATGTACAAATTATATTTTGGGCTTTCTTATAAGTCTGGTTTTGTTTTTTGTTTGTTTGTTCATTTTATATTTACAGTAGTTATTTTTTGTCATAGAATGTCAATTTTCATGAGGAACCCAAAAATGTGTGTTAGGGAGCAGAGATCAGTACCAGCATGTGCAATATCCTAACCTTACATATGAATCTAGACTTCCTAGCCCAAGATGTGAAGGACAGAAGAACAAATAAAAATGAGGAAGAGAAAACAAGCACAAGGAAGAGGAAAGGAAGAGGAAAGGAAAGGAAGGCAAGGCAAGGCAAGGGAAGGGAATTTTAAATGCACATAAAAGAAGATCTGTTCTGGTCTTTGGGTAACCTGGATGTCTGTTTATGTTAGTTCCTCTTTTATTATATTAGGAGTTTAGTATACTGTGTGGTAACTCTTAGGAAACCCAAAAAGCAGCATACAGTCAAACACCATAAAAAGACTCAGTGCATTTTTGATTAGGAAAGTAGTTTTGGAATGTATGGAGGGTCAGATTAAGACTGCTACCCATAGTGCTACATCATCTGTCTACATCTGAAACGGAATAATTTTTACTACAAAAAATTGTTTCTTCTCTTTCAAACACATTATCTGAATTTTAGGTCATAGTTTTTGAAAACAGGAGCTAAATTTTTTCTAAGTAAGTGACTTTATTTCAGTCAACAAAGCAGGGTTTAACAGCTTTTGTGAGTCTACCAGCTTTTACATTTATCTTGCTTTCCATTTTTTAAGTTACTAATAGGTAGAAGAGTCTTTACAGTTTAACCTACCTAATTGATTAACCAAAATCAAACCAGGTAAACAAGTCTGATGATGTCTGCTTGATAAATGTGGTGAAAGTTCCAGAGCTCTGCATGATTTCCAGTTAAAAATATCTTTGTTTTCAGTTACTAATACAGCATGAATCCTTCTACATTGCAAACTGATCAAGGAAAAGTAACATCTGATATTTATGAGGAAACTAGGGGGAGGGTAGCTTCAAGCACAGGACATGATGGAAATTCAGTTTAAGGTTTCAATGGATGGATGAGCTTGGCATCAAAAGATGGATTCAGTGAAATGGATCAGGAAAGTGATTCAGAATAAAGAGTAAACTCCTTGAAAACAGAGTGACAAATGTTATGACTTTCCTGCTCTGTATGTGTAAAAAATTATCTGAGTTTGAGACAAACCCCTATATTTGTAGGACCAAGAAAAAAAGGATAAGTAGTCTACCAATGCAAGAGAACAGTGTTTAGACTGGGATGGCCTGCAATGACCTGGATCTGTGTCAAAACAAATATTTATTTTATATTTATTTGCTAAAAGACATTTCAGCCTCACCTAAAGGAAAACCCTGAGACTGTTAGGCAAGCATTTTGGCAGCAGAGTGAGCTATAATAGTTTGACTTGACACTGATGTTCATACAGCACATCAAGAAAATAGAATGTTATTTTTTTTCTTTTTCTGTGATTAGTAGGGAAATCCTTGAAATGAGAAGTGCTAAGTTCTTTGCCCATGAAAGACTCAGAAGTTTTGTATTTCAAATACAAAGGCATGTGCTTTGGTTTAATAAAGATGCAACACGTCTTACTTTAAATCTTGCTTCTTTTACTCAAAAGAGATAATATCAGAACTTTTCGCCTTAAAAAATGTAGACTCTGCACTGGGGATTTACCAGTTCAACAAAAAACAGATCAATAAAGAATTTGGAATATGAAAAGCTATTATAGATCAATTTAATTCTTATTCTAACTGGAACATGTCTTATGAACTTCTTACATCTCTTTTAGATGACTGGCAAATATAAAGTTTAAGAAGTTTTGGCCTATCTGTGATGATGAACAGGTTGTACACTTGAAAGCAAGAGAAACCAGCCTGATTAATACAGAGCTAAATTTGTCACTGTGGAGATGGAGTTAAACAGTGTTTGCATCATAAGATTTTTTATCATGGCAGCTTTATTTCCAGCACTTAACTCATTATGTCAGCCCATGTCTTCTAATTCTATTTTGAGACTTGAAGAGGTAATAAAACTCTCAATGCTCTGCAAAGGAATAATTTTCACCAAATAATGTTTAGCCTAAGTCACGATGTTTGGCTCCACATCTATCCTATTACAATCATCACAAAGAAACTCCTTCTAAAATTACTCTTATTGAAATGCAGATTGTCAGATTTAAACTCTGATAAAAGTTGAATGTTTCAGGTTATAATTAGTTCAAAACCTAGACTAGCCCTTTAAGTAACTCCTGACTGACGGAACAGGATACGGCTAGTATATAATACATACCTTCATTGTTCTTTTCATGCAAAAGCAACCTTACAATAAAGGATGCTGAATAAAAACATTCTGAAAGACCAACAGTTCCTGCTATTTAAAAGGAAAACATCAGTGTGTCTCTCATTTTTGCACAGCAAGCTTACTACTTCCTTTTCCATTTTCTTTTGGCACAAATGCTATCTTGCAGCAGTGCTGCTCAGCAACCCCAGGGGAGGCAAATGTCAGTTTCCCAGATGGAAAACTGCCAGCCTGATGATGCCATGCTGAAAGACACTGAGGGAATTTGCTTTGTTGCAGAAGCAAAAGAATATCATTTCCTAACACACCTGATGTACATGCTTGCTTCACAACAGCTGATGAAGTGGCCAGAAAAGTTTCAGAAGCCCTCCTCAGATGACTGTTAAGATAGTGTCAAGTTTCTACATGGCCCTACCAGCTGTTTAAAGTTTTTGCTGATTTACAAAAAAGAAACTTCCTTCTTATGAGAAGCAAGCATTAAAATCTACCTTGTCAAACTCGCATATTTCCAGCTTAAACTGAGACATCCTCTGTTTCATAAAAATGTTACCTAAAGTTGTTAAGTCAGATGCCTAGCTAACATTGTTATGCACTTTTTGCCTCTAGATAACAAAAGCTACTGTACAGCCAGAATCCTGAGTGGAAAATTACTTTGCTATCCTTACTACTATATTCTAGTATGGTATCTATGAAGTTGGCAAGTTATCAGAATACCTGTCACTGGGGAGAACCTGCTCTGGGAAAATAAACACAACACGTTATTAGGTATACTAAAAGTTTTAAATGCTGGGATTTATCTGATTGAAGATGTTTTTTCAAGTGTAGAATACAAATGTCTTGCAAATTAATGGCCTATTACCCACTGGATGACTTTCTGGTATAGGAATACAATTGTTTTAGAAACAGATAAATATTTTATTTTATTAAAAAAATGGATTTTAAAATATTATATGATTTTAATCCAATACTTTCTGTGGAAAAATTTCATGTTTCTAGGTCTGTGCTGTACTAAAGCTCTTTGTCATAAGAGGTAAAAGAGTGGCTTTGTTCTGCCTGGGGGGAGTCTGTCAGAGGCTAGTACTTTCACAAGTAAAAAGTTAATAGTGATGATATAGCTTCTTCCTGCACTAGTTACTTGTCCTTCCAATTCTGAGTGGATGGAGGAGGATGGAGGAGCCATGTAACACAGCTTAAAATGCATTTACATCTGTCTTGCACTGTAAAAATGTCTTGCTGAAGAAGGACAAGATGTGTAGAGGGCAGACAAGTTTCCTGTTGGTCTTTACTTTCACACAAACAGCACAGAGCTGATTTCAGCTCAATCTTGTTTTGAATATATTTAGAGAATTACAATGCATTTTGACTTTCATCAGAGAAACAACACTTGGAGATAAAGTACTAACCCGTTGATGGGTGTAAGTGGATATGCGATACAACTGACTTCCTAACTCTCTCCCTGCACAGTTCCTATCAGATCTCTTTTAAGGTGTGCAAAGAGCTCTATATAAGAGTTATTTTATCAGCAATGAGCAAAGTTCTCTATCCCACCTGGAATACTGCATCTGGCTCTGAGGGCCTTAACATAGGAGGGACATGAACCTGCTCAAGCAAGTCCAGAGGAGGGTCACAAAGATGATCAGAGGGCTGGAGTATCTCTGCTATGAAGATGCTCAGCCTCAAAGACTTGGACTTGTTCCACATGCAGAAGAGAAGGCTCAGGAGAGGCCTTACAGCAGCCTTCCAGTATCGAAAGGGGGCCTATAGGAAATCTGGAGAGGAAATTGTTACCTGTATAGCTGGTAGTGGAGCAGTTTGCTCAGAGAGGTGTGGCTGCCCCATCCCTGGCAGTGTTCGAGGCCAGGTTGGATGGGGCTTTTAGCACCCTGATCTAGTGGAAGGTGTCCCTGCCCAGGGCAGGGTTTCTTCCAACCCAAACCATTCTATGGTTCTATAATGATTCTGCGTTTTCTAAACATATTTTATTTTACAAACATTATTTTATTCAAATCCATTTAATACCAAAAAAGTTGTAAATTGGAGCAATGCCTTGTGTAAACAGGTTTTAATGGCAAGAAAGTAAAATGTAATAAGTTTTTACAGCAAATAGTTTGAAAAAAAATATGTTCGTACACTCAAACTCATGAATTACTTCAAAACTAAGTTATCTGAAAAGATAAAATTAGGACATTTTGACTTCAGTGTATTACATTTAATGTTTTTTAATGAGTTGGTTTCAAATTAAGACGCAACCCCCCCCCAATAATTTATTACTTACAAAGCACATTTTGAAGTAGACTTGTGCATAACAATATTAGCCAGCAAAAAAATCATACTATCATATTAGGATGCTCAACACGGTATTGTGTTAATGTCTATGTGCACGTTACTGCAGTTACTGGTTTGTATTCAGAAAAGATCATTTATGCATACATTTGTGCATGTTTGTTCATGCATAAGGTTCACTGCAACTGTTCAAGCTGTAATTACAAATTCAATCCTCCTCTGTCATGTAGGGCTTAATCAGAACAGTTTCATTACTCTATGATCCAGTAATGGTCATTTGGAACTTCTTTTGGCATCCAACCAACATATCTCAAAATACTAGAATGTTATTACCTGAAATCAAATTTAATAATGTTTCTAGTCAAACAAAAAAAAAAAAAAAAAAACAACAACAAACAAACAAAAAAAGATCTTGTGAAAAATCCAAATAAGCCTGGCCAAACAGAGTTTTGAATGGATTTAAAAACTAGTAACATTTTGACTAATAGTCAAAGAACTCAATGTTTTTTCTTTTTCCTGTTGAGTAATCCTTTTTAGGTACAATCTCACTCCTGTTTGTTTATTCTATAGTTATTCAACTGCATATGGAATGATAACATGTACTATTAATTTGTTTTTGCCATCAGATGATTAATTTTTTGTAATATATACATGACCAGCTGGAAAGCCAACTCCTCACTTCAATTCTAGAAAAAAGGCTCACATTATTTAATCAAGGAGGGAATAATATATGTGCTTAGCTGTTATCTAATTTGCTAGCTTGTTATTTTACTGCAAGGAGGCTCTGCTCTTCCAAGCTGTTTCTTGAGAAGTGTTCTTTTCTTCCATGAACTAAAGGGGCATTTATGAATCCTCTGTAGGTTGTTAGAGCATGCTCATCACTGTAATATGGGAAAGCTCTTAGTACTGCTTTGAGGTGAGGAACGTCTATCACACATTTGTTCCCTCCACCCACTGGAGGAGAAGTGTGGGCAATTGAGTGTTTTGGTTTGGATTTTACAAATACATACATGCATGCATACAGTGCTTGAATACCACTTTTGAGAACTTTTGCAGCTTGCTTATGGTACAATTTTTAATGCCAGCTGGAGACAAAGTGTCACAGACATGACCTTCTTTTTAGACAGAAGTAAGATGACACAATGACAGCTGGCAGACTGGGAAAGGTGACTGAAAAGATTGGAAAGAGGAGGGACGGATGAACAGTTAATGAAACATGGCAGTAGCCCTGCACTGGTGCTTAAACCTCTTTGCACAGTGGAAAAAGCCCTATTTTGTTAGAACTAAAATAGAGTTGGAAATATTCTTCATCTTTTGTAAAGTTTTTCTTTTTCTCAAGAGTTTTCATCTAACTGCATGTAGAATTAAATAATCACATGCGAGTATTTAATATTTATTTTTTTTACTTTGTTGTTTTAGACTAAAAGGGTGAAAGGTCAACAAACTCTAAAGCACCAAGAGTTCATCAGTCCTAAGCTGCTGCCAGTTTATCCAGTTTATAGCTTTCTTTACTGTATTTTTTTTATTATTATTATTTCATTCTTATAAGATCTCCTTTTCTGATCTAACCTGGTTTTTACTAGAGTTGGAAAGGGTCCAATTCACAGGTGAATGTTGCCCCAGCTGCTCAGAATATCGCATTCTTTCCAGTAATCACTTAATGGATAATAAAATCTAAGACAGGGTTCAGTGGCTCCCAAGAGCATTATGTTCCTCAGCACTTGTAAAACCTCAGAAAACGAAGCTTTCTCATTGGAATGTGGGTTAAAATGTCAAATGCAACTTTCCAAATTACTGCCAAAAATATAGGGATATACTGCACTCGAAGATTGTAACCCTGGATTCAAAACCATGACAAAATTAGTCCTCAGTATTTTTCAGTCCTGAGAATCATCTAGCAAATCCAGCACAACTAATGCTTCATGTAAGATTTGGCTGCAAATTCCTTGCTAACATAGTTTTCCCAGGACCTCTAATAGATATTCTCTGCCAAATGTCAAGTTGTGTAACATTTGAAGCCTTTCCTGAGTCTTCACATATCACTTGAGTGAGGAGCAATGTTGGGGGTTGTACAACTTCCTTTGTTTTGCATGCCCTCTCCAACCTCTGCAAAGTCAAGGACAGGGAAGGAAACTCCTTTATGCCCATTTTTCTGCTTCCCTCTTTCCAGTGAGCTTCACACCCTTTCACACAACTGAAAGGAAATATGGGAGTTACCAGTCCCATATTCCCACAAGATGTCATCCCAACAAGGTAAATAGGCATTAAGTGTTGGGAATAAACAGAACATGGATTTTGTCCCTTCAGTCTATCAAACACCAGCTACTTAAATGAGTGATCACTGAGCAAGATGAAGACTCCTATGGCTAGTGATTGATTTCCTTTTTTGTCTTTATGCCTGACTCCATTTCACACTGCAGGTTGGTAGGGTGGTAGTTGTGTTTCTGCCAATTCTCCTTCTTCTTGCTTCCAAAGGTGGGAACTGTGAAAGCTCCACTCAGTTTCCCCACTCTTAGAAGCAACCTTTGCATGCACAGGATAGGAGTATGAGCTCCAAAGTTCCTCTGCTGAACATAAGTTATACACACAAGCACACGTGTGTATGTGCATGCACTATATATAAAAACACATTCATAAAAGGATAGTATTTTAAAAATACAACTTTAATTTTAATTCTGTCCTCTTCTTTAGGTAGGTTAAATTCTGACTTGTGTGGGATCTCCTGTTTTTGTTTTTTGGGTATTTGTTGTTGTGTTTTTTTTTTTTTTTAATGCACAACCTATTCTTCTATGATTGGGAATTTAGAGCTTTCGTATGTTAAATTTATGTGTTATCAGTTGTCTCAATCAGGTGATAGCAACTGCTTCTCTAGCTACATTTTAGTGCAGAAACAAAAGACAGAGAATCTCCCACTTTACCCTGGGGTATGGCTGTGGGTGCTGTGCATATGTAACCCAGCCCTTCCTTTCTACCAGCAGCCTCTCCTCCCCATCCCCATCCTGAATTTCTTCTGAATTTCTTCACAGCAGCTGTTCTGATAATACTTAAAAAGTGATTATACCCGTTGTCAAATTGGGTAAATTATTAACATCAAACTCAGAATCAGGTTCCCTGACATTAAATTTCAGGATTTCCACAAGAAAAGAAGGACAAGTCAGAGGAGACAAGAGTGGGTGGAAAGAAATGGTTGGGATACAGTTGGCTGGAGGAAATGATGAGTGTATAAAGAGAATACTAATTGATCAGAAAATTACTTCAAATTTTAGTTTGTATTAGGTATGCTTTTCTGTTTTCTGTCATGTTTCCATTATATGGATAATCCTTGCAGCGAGGGGCACTGAGAGTGGAAAGACCCAAAGCATGTCCTGTGCAGAGGTACAGCCAGATTAGGAAAACTAATACTTTTTCAGCCTCTTTTTTTAACTTGTGACTTAGGTGTGATAGTGAGCTAATACTGTCACCTCTTGTCTAACAACAGCTTGCCGTTATTATGGGTTATCCAGCAAGGAGTTTCTGACCAGTTTCATGAAATGATAATTTATTGAATTCTAAGAGAAGAACAATGAAGATAAATTGGGATATGTCTAAATTAAATTAAAAATTATTACTTGTAAAAAATCTAGACTGTGGCTGGCTGTACCACCAAATTTGCAGTTAACATTGTTAGGAATTAAAGGTATGTTACTGATAGAGATGGATGTCTCACTTTCTTAGTTTCAACCTGTGCTGTTTAAAATAAATATTATAATAATTGATCTCTGTGAATGATGTGCATGAGCTAAATGACACTTGATGTATGACACCAACTTCCTGCTTTTGGCACTGATGGATGAGCTTAGTCTTCCTATAATGAAAAGATGGTCAAACTTTCAATTATACATATCACACCTCCACAGACAAAGTGCGATGAAAATGAATTTGATACTGTTCAGCTACCGCCAATCTAACAGTAGCACAGACAAAAAAAAAGGTTTAATTGAAACTCTGTGAGGGTGAAATGGATACCATTTACCATTTAATATTAACTCCTGGATATATTACTCTGTGGCATTAAATGTGAAATGAACCACTCTTTTTATTTCAGAGCATTTGTTGCATTGCCTCCTCTGGAACCAGTTGCACCATAAGTGGGATTCATGCGGAGTCATAAAGCACCCTGGGGAAACCCGTAGGAAAAAAGATTACCACAGCAAAGAAAAATTCCGTACTTCCTCATGCACACCTTGAAGAACAGCAACATAATATCTGCAGTCAGGGATTCAACTATTTTTACTAATTATTCATACACTTTCAGGATAAGCTTAGAAGATGATGCCATATTTGTAGCAGTGGAGTTTTCCCCCTGGAAAATGTAGAATTTACTGAGGATCTATCCCTCTCCTTCCCTTCCACAAGTACTGCAATTGCACTTACCCAATTGTTCTGCAATTGCAATTGGGTAAGAGTTTTCCTCAAAATAATGGCTTCAGAGATCGGCTTCTGCAGGTCACTTCATGGGTATTCCAGATATTTTCCTTTTACATCTAATTGTGAATACTTCATTATCATCTCTATAAATGTCTAATTCTTTGGGGGATTTCTACAGAAGTTGTTCAAATTAATTTGTGATGTGGATAATTTATTTTATTAATCTCATCTAGATATGAAGACAGACTTTCAAGGTGCTATAAAATGCTGTAACTAGATATCTAAATATTCACTGCAGTCTGTAGAAATAAGGTTGATCAAGTCTTGAGAGTATTTTACTGAAAAATGTAGGCAAATAGTAGAGGATACTCAGCTATGGTACTCAGTACTTCAATGGAGCTACCTTTGCACAAATGGATAAATTCAGTCTCATTGTCCTAAAACGAGTTGAATCTTCCCCTGCCCTTAAATTACAGACAAGTCTATCCCAGCTCAAAAATCACTTCCTTCAGATTAATTTGAAATTTTCTTTGCCCTTAAGTGTACATCACTGAGAATCACAAGCAGAGGAGGAAAATAGCATATCTCTTTATAATTAGTTCTAAATTGAGAAACTTTAACTAAATTTCATCTTTTCTGTAGCCTCTTTAAATTTTACATGTCAGTATTTTCAAATCCTCCTGATGGACAATTATTTCTGTACTCTAACCACAATGCTTCTTTCCAGTTTTCCTTCTGTGCCTTTGTTGAGACAGGACTCCAGTAACTGATAAAGAATTTAGAGAGAGAGCTTGCAATTGATACTGAAATAAAATTACATTAATTTCATTTATTTTCTGTCCAATTTCTGACACAGCTGCAGGCCATTACCAGGTGTTCTTTTCCAGATCCAGCTGTGTGTGCTACCTTTGGGTGTTAATATTTCCAGCTGCTTACCACAGCTGATGAAGGTAATTTGAGCTAGTCCTTCTCAAATGATATGTTTTAAGGGGTTACTCTTCAAGCCATTCATAAAGCCAGGCAGTGATTAGTATCTTGCAGAATAGCAGTGGGAAGAAACAGGGTGTCAATAACCATCTCACATGGTATAGATATTCAGAAATAAATCTCAGTTTGTGGTGCATGATTTTTATCATTGAGGTTTGTTGGGCGGATATTTTTACCCACAAGAATTTTCCCTGATCAGTAAAGATTAGTGTATAATTTAGTAACCCAACAGTATAAGGAATCAGAAATGTGAAGAGGTTGTTTTCTAAGATTAGTTTCCTCTCCACCCTCCTTTATATACAAAATGCAAGGTGGATACATTCTCTTTGAAGATTTTAAAACACTGCCCTGGTCTGTCTAAAGTAACAACATCTCTTCTGAGATTTCCCTTTCTCTATACTGGATTCCTAAAAAGGCTGGGGAAGTTGATAAGACCCCTTTGGACTTTTGCTGAAATTTCTGTTTGCACTTCTCAATCCAAAGCCTCTTTTTCAACCTATGAATAATAATAATTTGTTATATTTCATTTAACAACATAAATCAAAGTCAGTTCATTTTTTAATTGATGCAAAATACCTCTACTATTTTTTATGAGTGTTAAATCATGCAAAGTTAATTCCTATATTTAGTTACACCCATAATAAAAAAAGGATTGGATAGTGCTCAGAAACCACATCTGTTTCCCAGTACAGCATAAGAATTATTCATACATGGAGAAGTTACTGAGTTTATTTTCAGACATTATACACCGGACCCCAGATCTGAGTGCCCTTTAGAACACGTTTACCATTTCAGTCAGATTGGTCTTCAAAATTACTAATAATTAAATTCTAAAAAGCATAAGGATGACCTTGACTTGCAACTGAGTGGTTCTTTTTCTTCAGAAGACTGTTCATTTCTGCTTAATTTAAAATACATTATATTTTCAATGGTGTACTTCAAATATTGTATTTTAAAGAATTTGCTGGTGCCTGCATGTTGCAAAAGATAAAATTTGATGTAAGAACATATTATTTATTTGAAATATCCACACCTTGGGAACTTTGTGTGATGCACTGAATTTTTTTTTAGCCACATAATGGCTATACAGTAGATACATTCATGATATATTTAGTAAATCTGTGCTTGGAAGAATTAATCAGTCTCAATCTATTTATAATTTTCCAATTATTTACCAGAAAAAAATAGTCATTTTCAAATATATTTAGCATATTTTCAATGAATGCTTTAAAACTGATTAATTTTGATCCTGGTAGTAATTAACAAAAAAATAACAGCGCAACATCTGTTATTATCCACAAAACAAGATCATATTAGAAAGTGTTAGAACTAATGTCCATGGAAGAGAAATTCAGGTCAGATTCTGCATTTAAAAACATAAGTAAATACCTGGAAAAACCTGTTTTTACAAAGACTGTGAAATCTGTCTGATGAAATAGTAACTTCAGTTTTATGTTATCTAAAATGTCTATAAAAAAATTGAACCTCTCTAATGTAAAGGAAATGTAGTGTATTCAAAAAAAAAACCTACTAAAATATATTTGAGACTTTCATGAAGAGAAATATCTAATGGCATTCTGCTCAATAGTTACATAACTGTCAAAAATGAGCTGAAGGAGGAGTAGAATTACTCATATTAAGCAAGTGTTTATCACTTCAAGAATATTTTAGCGAAGATATAATCCAATACAAGAGTACATTTGACCTTTTAATGTACAAAATCATTCTTCAGTAGTGTTGCGTTTCAGCATACAACTATAACCACAGTGTAGCATAAAGAGTAGCTCTCTGCTTGGCACTCACACTGGGAATGAAGAGGCTGAATATCAGAAAATAGTATGATGATGATGAGATTATATTTATGTACATTGTACAAGAAGATGAAAAAAATTGCAGGTTTGACTGTATATGTCTATAATTGCAGAACCAGTTGACAGGAGGATGCTTTGCTGTTAAATCATACAGGATTTGGGGGGGCATTAACTGAAGTGGCAATATAGAGGAAACAAAGAACATAGTCATCCTGTGATAAAGAATGAATAAAACCCTGAACAGAAAACAACAATAAAGAGCCCTAGTATAAGTCCTGCTTCTAAATCTAATAATAACAGGATCTAGCTGCCAGAAATATCCAGTGTTGCAAGCCATAAAGGTTTCCTACTTGTGAATTGACATGTAGAACAACAGAGTTGTTGAGAGGAAAGAGAATATAGGTGAACAAATTAGTACCTCCCAAACAACAAGCCTTACTATGGAGGAGCTCTCTGTCTTTCCCTATGCAGGTAGGCAGGGGATATGTGCAGCCTGACTCCTCAGCATTAGAGATTGTTAGAAGTTGTGCTGTGAAGCTGTCAGAAGCTGAAATGTAACTTATATGAGTATTTAACTTATGCTTGTAAAATATTATTTTGTTATTAGATACTTTTTTGAGATGGGGAAGTGCTGTTTTCACGGTTTTATAGACAAAGATTTGAAGTATAAAATTCAACGTCTGAAAAATTCATGTTTAGATGGCTTAAATGAACTCTCTCTAAGGATTTTGGAATCAGACCTGGTCTGGTGTCCTAGGTACAGATCTTTGACTACAGCACCTGGTTTGCAATCAACACTGAAAGTAGATTCTGCCACAGGGAGATACTGGATGAAGCTTATTATTATGGGACAAACATAACATAGCATAGCATAGCATAGCATCCCATCTCATCCCCTCCCTTCCCATCACTTTTATTTCTTAATTTCTGAGTTTCCTCATCTCAATTGTTATACCTCCAGTCTGAGGGTAAAACAAGCTAAAGGATTATGGAGTTGTGGTTCATTTTATAATTGCAAGTCAAAGGATGCAGCACATTTTTCTAGTGAGATGGTAGTAAAACATAGTGTAAGATCAAAAGATGAATATTCTCAACATAGTAAAATATACATAATTAATATATTTTAATTAGAACTTCAAATGGAGTGAATTTTTTTTTCTATCTTTTGAAACAATTTACTGAAACCAACTTTTGTTTTCTAACATTCTCATTAGAATTACTTTAATGTGTGATGGGACAGATAACTTAAAAATTAAAAATTACAGAATTTTTAACTAAGCAAATGAGAATATAAGAATATTTCACTGCTTAATCTTTACTTTTAATTTTTTTTCCCAACCATGAAGTTTGTCATATTTAAGATTTTTGTGCACTTTTCCTCAAACATGTTCACTTTCAGAATCTCTATTTTTTCTTTAAAAAAACATGTCCCGTAAATAATTAACCCTCTGTTAATAAACATCAATGCGGTTTGGATGGTTGCTGGTTTTTTTAATACCTGTTTTTCAATATTTCTTTTTTCTTTAAGTCTTTTAAAATATGGTACCTTTTCTGACTTCTCAGGTTTAGACCAATATAGATAGATAGAAAAAGCATCTTAAGCAGATGTGGCATGCATAGAATCAAAACTTTTTAACAAAGCCCAACCAAAAAAATGTAGGTATTTCCCCCTGAAATTGTCCGAGAACCTAAAAGCAACTCAAAAATCAACCACCACTACCAAAACTGTCACGTAAGTTCTTCATATATAAAATTCTCTTCTGTCTCAGAAGGAAAGTATCAGAAAAAAAAATAATAAGCCAATGTTACTCTTGCTAGACATCTTCTACAGAAAAATAAAAAATATTATTAGTAGTAAAATTATTAATAGTAATGTTTTTATTTTACCTTTAAATCCAATATTAAATAATCAACAATACTTTTGTTTAGAATTAACAATAATAAATTATAGATGCAAAAATAAATTTTACATTTATACCCTGGTAAATTAAAAAAAAAAAAAAAAACAAAAACAGAGCAGGGAGTTTCTCAAAAATTATGAATTAGTTAATGACTTGCATATTTACATAAATAAACAAAAATAAAGAGCTAAAGGGCATAATTTGGTTATTAAAGGGGCGCTTTGAAAGAGGTGCAATCCACTGAAGACAAGGTCACAAAATGAAAACAGCATGCAATGGGCAAGCATATGTTTTATGGTTGTTGGTCTCATGGGACACATACTACCCAGCTACCAGTTGCTTATTTTGTATCGGAGCACTCTTGGGATTTGCCAAATCAATGAGCTGAACTGCTCACACCTGCGAGCCACAACATGCAGAAACTCAGTCTGTTGTGATTTACAGAGTCATCATAAATCTCACAGTCACAGAAAGGTAGAACTATCTGGGATTCAAAAAGCATGAGGTGTACAGGAGAAACATTTCTTAGATATCCTCTTCCACAGGAGCAATATGTCTCAAGACCTGACTCATTCAGACAAAAATGCAAGCCTTGATTGTCACCTTTATTTTAGTACTCACAATGTGATGGACTGCGTTATCTATTTTGATCTCTTAGCAATTTTTTTCTTCAAAGATATCAAAATAACCATGATCCCTGATTTACAAAATACAGCTTTTGAGAAGCATAGACTCACAGAACCATTTTGCTATAACTTCCCAAGCAGCAAATTGGAAACCTAAATGATCCATACGGTTGCATGGTGAATTTCCTAGAAAATTCTGCCATAGGATCAGTGTACATATTTATAAGCCTTTTCTGCTTGCAAGAGGGTTTCAGAGACAAGTTCCTATGTACCAGAAAAGTCTGGGCTGCCTCGACTGACAATGTAACAATAAAAGGAGATTTGTAGAGATCCACCACTTAGAAGGTTTTATAGCTTTAGATACATTGAGACTGAATTATAATGCAGGGAAAACCTTCCAAAAGGACATAACGTGCCAGTGCCAGGAAAGAATGGCTCTATAACTTTCAGAAGTCTAAGGTATCAACAGCCTCCTTGATGACTGCAGATGGCAGCCGTTACCAAGGTGACAAATGAGACTTTAAAAAAATAAAAGATCAATATATTTTTAGAAACTATATTCTTCCCTGAAGAGATTGGACATAAGATTACAACCAAAATCTCTATGGGGCAAAATGAGACTAAGTCTGTTAGAGCTGTAAATAAGAGATGGAAGCCATACTTGTACAGAGAAAAATAAATCTTTCTAGCTTGGTTTCTCTGGGATACATATTAGTAAAAAAGCACATATAAAGGTGGGGAAACTGGGAGAGAAAGCTTGTGCAAAAGTATTTAGACTGTTTAAGTGCTTAAGATGACTAAAACAAAGAAGACGAAAATATTGATGGAGCATCTATGTAAAAAGCGTTCAACACTTGCTGTGGGTTATAGCTATCTCTCCAAGATAGAGTAATAACGTGGTCCTGGATAATGGCCAGATTGCATCCACGGGTGCGGTAGAGGGGGCTGCAACTATAATTCCATGAAGATGTAATGAATTTATGGAGATTAGAATCTTCATAAGGGACAATAAAAAGAAATAAGGGTGGTTGTTCAAGCCCTATCATGGGTGTGCTATATCTTTTTCTGATCCTTTCCTACTTGAATTCTGCTCCACCTTTTCCTCTGCTCTAGGGTGACCCCACTTGGACTACTGCATCCAGCTCAAGTCCTCAGTACAGGAAAGACATAGACCTGTTGGATAGGGTCCAGAGGAGGGCCACAAAAATGATCAGAGTGATGAAGCACCTCTCCTATGAGGACAGGCTGAGAGAGTTGGGCTTGTTCAGTCTGGAGAATACTCTGGAGAAGACTCTGGAGACACCTTATTGTGGCCTTTCAGATTGTAAAAGGGGCCTATAAGAAAGATGGGAAGAGAACTTTAACAGGGCCTGCTGTGGTAGGATGAGAGGTAGTGGTTTTAAACTGAAAGGGGGAGATTCAGGCTGGACACGAGGAAGACTGTTTTTACCATGTGGGTGGTGAAACACAGGAACACACTGACATGTCTACCATGTTGAGGTGGGAGATGCAGCATCCCTGGAGACATTCAAGGCCAGGCTGGGTGAAGTTCTTAACACCCTGATCTACTTGAAGTTGTCCCTGCTCATTGCAGGAGGGCTGGACTAGATGAACTTTGAAGGTCCCTTTCAACCCAAACTATTACATGATTCTATGTCCAGCTCAGTAAGTGATATCTCAGTGTGCTGGGGACTTTCTGATAAGACAGATTGTGTGTGAAAACAGAGGAACTCTGTAGCAAGGAGCACATCATCATGGTCTTGTGCTGATCTGTAGGAAGCAGCTTCTGGATTGTCTTGTGGAAATACATTACCACCAAACAGCCTAAGGTGCACAGGAGGAGCTAGTGAGGCTCAGCACTCCTGAATTTTTCTCTTAGAAAAATATTCTATTGGCCACTCATAGAAAAAAAAAATTAAAAAAAAAATCTCTAAGTCCAGCCTGAACTTGACATTTGATCATGAAGATCCTTTAGCAGAAAGTTATAGATTAATATTGCAGGATTCCTGAATCTCATGACACATTTGGTTGCTCTCAGTTATTCTTTTTGCCCTTAAGAAGAAGTTATAACAACAAACTGAAAGTAGCTCAGCACAATTCGATACAGTTGGGAACCTTTTAAATAACTCTTTCCAGCAAGCTTTGAGAGCGTATGAAAAGATCTTTGGCCATCAGCATAGCTATTTCTGAATTTAGCAAGTTCTTACTGTAAATGAGAAATTTAAGCTCCACATTCTTTTTAGCTTTACATCATCACTGAACAGATTTCAACATAATAATCATGTTATTTACTGCTTGGTCAGAGTTAGGATTAGTTTGGCACCACAGAAAGGATAGCTGAGAATATGAGTTTCAGTTAAAACTACTTCCAGGGTCTTTTTGAAAGTTAATAGTCTTTAAATTGAATCAGGAATACATCTTTTGATATTGGGGGTTTGAGTGAGGGGATAGTATATGGGAGGATTTATTTTCTGGAAAAAAATAAAAAAAGTTGCTGTGTTGTTCTTGAATTTTCTGGCTAGAGTTTCACTCTAAAACTGCAGGATATTACATGCTGGAAGTTCAGGATATTCCCAAGGTCAGAATTAAGCTTCTCTGAGCCAGGTTATTGATCTTTGAAACATAGACTAGTTTTAGCTAGATTAAAAATATCAGACTTTCCCTTAAAATATATAAACTCTTTAACTTTGGTCACTCATGTTATCTTGCAAATACTATACTAATTTCTCTGCAAATTAAAGAAGAAATTAAGACTGACAGTACCACAATATCTGTTTAGATCAAACCTTTCAGTTATTCCTGAAATAAATCTCTTGTTGTCATAATCTGGTTAGATCAGCTCTGTAGTTCTGTTAAGAAAGGAATTTGAAATTTAAGGTCTCCACTAAAAATGGGCAAAGATGGCGAGACCAAATTATTCTGTTATTTTTAAAGGTATCACACTAATTAAGGGAGCCCGCAGAATGTAATAGTTTAACATTCAAAAGAAAAACAAAATCACTCTGCCAATGCAACAAACATACTAACATGTAAGCAAAAAGTATAGTAATAAACCTTGACTATTCCTGGATAACAGTAGTAGCTGTGTGGAGTGAACACTCAATTATTCAGTTCCCCTAAAACTCTCACCTAAGAGTGATACTGCCACAGAGCTAACTGCCCAAAAGTAGTATCATTTGGCATTCAGAGGATGTAGGTGTGTTTTTGAAGTCCTTGAGAATCTCCAGAGAAGTCAAACGAAGTCTTACTTTGACCAATATTGGGTGGATCAGTATGGATTCTTAGCTAAAGAGGATGTTTGTTTTCCAATTAATTAATTAATTAATTAATGGGGTATAGGAAAAGCAATGTTTGTTTTACTGTGCCCTGCATGACAAGATTTGTAATAAGCTTGTTTAAGTTCAGTCAATAGATAAAACTTCTCTCATGACACAGTTGGAATTAGTGTACAAAAAGATACCATTTTCTGCAAATATTTACTAAGGACATACAAAAGGACTTCTATGAAGCTTAAATGCTTTTTTTTAAGAATGGCTATAATGCCCCTCCCAGGCCTTTCTGGAATGAAAAGCTTTTAGCACACAGCTAAAAAAAAACGCTGGACTGTAGCTTTTCTGAGAGGGATGACATTATTCGGATGGATCTCCAGGCACCAGCGGCTGCACACAAGAGCAAGGAGACACAGTCACGTTCACAAAGGAATGGGTGACAAACCAAATACTTAGCTGCACTAAAGGGTGAAGAATCTATTAAGGAAATGGGTGTTGAACTGTGCAGATCATGATAACTTTGTGAAATAAAACCCACAATTGTGAAACAATATATAATTGGGTAGCAAAAAGCTCAAGATATCTAAATCCTTTTCTGAAATACTGTCCTGTAAAATTCTTGACTTTACAAAACTGAACAGGAAATATTGTATGAAAATGCCTTCCCATGATTTTCTAGTTTTTCATGCTTTCAAAAGAAAATATTATTAGTACATAAGTACTTTTGCTCTGGGATCAGAACGTAAAACTATGGAGGTGTCTGAAATCAGTTTTTTCAATTTTGTTCAATATTACAACAGTTCAGAATGTAATCTTTTAGACATGTGATTTTCTCTCCAAGGAAATTATAGAATCATAGAATAGTTAGGGTTGGAAAGGACCTTAAGATCATCAGGTTCCAACCCCCCTGCCATGGGCAGGGACACCTCGCTCTAAACCATATCACCCAAGGCTCTGTCCAACCTGGCCTTGAACACGGCCAGGGATGAAGCATTCACAGCCTCCCTGGGCGACCTATTCCAGTGCCTCACCACCCTAACAGGAAAGAATTTCCTCCTTATATCCAATCTAAACTTCCCCTGTTTAAGTTTTAACCCATTACCCCTTGTCCTATCACTACAGTCCCTAATGAAGAGTCCCTCCCTAGCATCCCTATAGGCCCCCTTCAGATACTGGAAGGCTGCTATGAGGTCTCTACGCAGCCTTCTCTTCTCCAGGCTGAACAACCCCAACTTTATCAGCCTGTCTTCATATGGGAGGTGCTCCAGTCCCCTGATCATCCTTGTGGCCCTCCTCTGGACTTGTTCCAACAGTTCCATGTCCTTTTTATGTTAAGGACACCAGAACTGCACACAATACTCCAAGTGAGTTCTCACGAGAGCAGAGGGGCAGGATCACCTCCTTCGACCTTCTGGTCACGCTCCTTTTGATACAGCCCAGGATACGGTTGGCTTTCTGGGCTGCAAGCGCACACTGAAGCCGGCTGATGTTCATTTTCTCATCAACAAGCACCCCCAAACTTACGGATGTACTATCATTCAAGTTCTTTGCAAATAAAGTTAGGAAAAAGGAAAATACATAGTAGGGATAAAGCCTGCAAAAGGCAGCTGGGAATAATAAATGTTGGTCCTTTAATTATAATTCTATTACTGGAAAGATAATTGTCCTGGGTTCATCAGTAGCAGTCATTTTTCTCCTTCTTGGTAGCTGGTGCAGTGCTGTGTTTTAACTTTCGGGGTGGGAACAGAGCTGATAAAAATGATGTTTTGGTTTGGCCAAGGACTTTGTGAGCCTCATGCTCTGCCAGGGAGGAGGGGAAGCTGGAAGGAAGCAGAGACAGGACACCTGACCCAAACTGACCAAAGAGGTATTCCATACCACAGCACGCCATGCCCAGGATGTAAGGGCTGGGCTAGGTGGACTGCGGGGTTGGAGGAGGTATCGGTCGGTGCTTGGTCGGGCTGGGGGGGGGCGAGTTATCGGTCGCCTGGTGATGGGTTGTTGTATTCTCTTCCCTTGTTATTTCCTTTATCATTACTGTTATTGGTGGTAGCAGTAGTGATTTGTGTTATACCTGAGTTACTAAACTGTTCTTATCTCAACCCATGGGGGTTGCATTCTTTTCGATTCTCCTCTCTGTCCCTCCAGGAGTAGGGGGAGGGCAAGAAGGTGGGGAGTGAGTGAATGAGCTGTCTGGTTGGGGTTAAACCACGACAATAATGCAACAGGAAAAGCAAGCCTTCTTGTAAAGAGAAGCTTTTAATGAGATTGAACAACTGAAAGACATATCCAGCTGTTCAAGCTAAACTGATCACACAGCTATCAAAAGACAAATATGTGCAGGTAGTAAAAATTTCCTCCCAGTCAGAGGTGTGTTAATTCCATTCAGTCACCTTGCATTGTCTCTCACAAAAACTCCGTTATTTGTGGTCCTTTTGCTTTTTAGCCTAATTTCCTATGGATAAACAGTATATATGATTATTACTGTCTATGCATATGTCATATGTCTGTTCTCTGAGTTTTAATAAAATTGGAGCAAGCAGAATGTTTTGTAAAGATAATTATTGCTACTAGAATATGCATGAAAACAGGAAGGAAGAATAGAAAATCTATCAGTGTCCCACAGACCCAGACCACACTTAACAAGTGCCAGAATCAGGACAAAACCTTCAAACAATCCTCAGATCTTCTTAGCAACCTCAAAAAGACAGAAATCTATGGGAAATCACATTCACTAGTTCATATGCTCAAAAGGAACTATTTGTATTCTTTTGTATTTCTCAGCAAATGGCAAGCTTGCATGCAATTTGCTTGGAGGTTAACGTAAAGCATTCCCAGAAACAGATTAGAAATGAATATTTTTTTCAATATTGGTATGATCTGGGATTAGCAAAGAAAGGATCAAGAAGTTAGAAACTTCACTGATTTACTTCTTTTTGTACTAAACCTCTGAATAACCATACCAAGGGAATTTTCTTCTCTGAGATGCTGTAAAAATGTGTGACTTATCTATTATCTGTTTAGTGTTTACTAAGCCTACTATGCCCAGTTTTATATTCTGATGGTAACACAATGGTATCCTCAATATCTAACATCTAGATAATTATACAATGATGACTATTGGCTGCTATGAAAAAAAAATTAATGAAGTATCATTCCAGATTTCAGAAAGCATTTCTGGAGCAAACTGCAAATCATACAGACATCACTAAGTATTTCTATAAGCAGCTGCATAATTATGGCCAGCAGCAAAGAAGAAATCAATCAGCAGCACAGTCACATAGAATGAAAAGACACAAATAAGTAGAAAGGCTCAGCTTTCTGTTCTGTGATGTTCCTAGGCACAGAGGTGAGGCTGACAGGTCACTCAGGGTACTCCTACATGCTACATAGGATGCCTGTTTGCATCCACAGAATAATTACACTGGGGGAAGACTGCATACAGAGCCATATTGAGAACCAGAGATGACCTCCCTTCCAAATAGCAACACTACACATCTCCGCCCTTCAGAGATGGCCTGACATTTCTGTTTCACTTGCCTCCACTTCTTTCTAATGAAGCAGACATCAATAGCTAAGCAACTATCCACATCTGATCTTAGGTCAATGCTTGCCAAACTCAGCACATCTGGGACAGCATAAAAACCACTGCTTACCCGCACATCGTGAATAGACTGCCAGGTAGATATTCCAGAGCTCAGTAAAGGTCACAACCAGCCCTGTAGGAGTTTGTAACCTCAGTTCTGGGAAAATGTCATCATTTGGTATAGTCAGTGTAAGTTCCTCAGAGTATGCTACCTGCTGAAATCTTAAATTGTCTCCAACTTGGATTAAACTGCAATTTAAAGCCTTATAAATTGTCTAACCTTTAATAATTTTCCACAGGGATAACGAAATGTGTACATCTGACCCTAAACCACCTTCAAATCTTGTTTTCAAAAAGTCATGAGGGGGCATGAAAGTATCTAGGCTTTAAGACAGGCAGAAGACAGAATTAACATCATTAATCCTTGAAGAAGCTAAAGCATTTAGGCAAAATTTTCACCAAATAAGATAAAATCCTCTGATTTTGTGGCAGACAAAGCATAAATAATGATAACACAAATATGTAAAATTTGTAAAGCTATGAACAACTGAAAATAAGCTCTTCTATTATAAAATACGTGGCAGCTGTAATAGTAGGTGTGGTTATCAGCCCCACCTGCAGTAGTGCGTAAAGTGCAAAAGGTATATTTACATACCCCAGTGAAACCAGGAGAGATTTTTAATACCTCCCATTACCATAACAAATTGTTTTTTGGATCTGTCATCTCATTAGAGAAAATAGAAGGGGAAAATGTAAAGATTACCGTAACAGTACCCACTATGATATTACTGGCACTGTACAGTAGATTATACATTATTAAAATCTACTCTAACTCTGCTACCCATCTGGACATGAGCTGTACATGCTGCAAGCACTGGACTCATGCAGTACTAGTAGGAAGACCACAGTACTGTGGGAAGTGACCCAAAAAGAATGACAAGCCTATTAATAAGATCTTTCATTCCATTGTTACCATGCTTTGTACCTTTTCCGTTTGCTGTTTGGACTGTGGATATATGTCGAAAACATTACTTAATGAAAGATTTTATCAGAGAAAACTTGGGAGTGGTGAGCCCTGCTGGCAGTTTACAGGAGTTCATAAAGAGCAACCTAAGTGCTCTCCAAATTAAGAATGCATTTTTTCATATGAACTAGGATAATGAGGCATAAACAAGACTGAATATCCAAGTAGGAATTAGGAGAAAAAGAGGCATAACAGATATATAAATTTCAGAGGTTAAAAATAATTCAGAATATTCTGTTGGAGATTGCAGCTTTGTGTCTAACTGTGGATGAGGTAGCCGTGCCTTTGTAAATTATGGGCATTGCATGCAAACAATGGTTTCATTTATTGGTCTGCTGTATGTGTGCTTACAGTGTTTGTAATTGAAGATGATTATGGTTAATGATTCTAGTAACGTGTACTTTCAGACCAGCAGGACAGTGTAATTTGTATCAAACCTATTCAGTATCTCTTCAGGCATTTTGCCTAGTTTAATCTTAACCCACCACTTGCTGTAGAAGAAAACTCTCAAGTTTTCACAGCTGTCTTGAGTAGATTTCATGGCACTTCCACAGTGCACTTAAAAGAAATTAAAACTTCCACTGCCTTCATATCATTTGGATGGCTTCTAGCCTGTCATACTTTAATATGACAAGGCCAAGATCTCTAGAACACGAAACAGTTGTATGCAGGACACAGGACAAGAGCAAAACACCTGTCTGTGAACAGCTGACAACATATTCATAAAGAAAATTAAGTGTCCCTGGACAGTGGATTCATATTTCTATAATTTCTATTACTGAAAACAAAGCCCATAGTCAGGTATTCTTTTCAAGAGGCAGAACTAAGTTGCCAGGGCACTTTATTGCGTGTCTTTAAACAAAAGAACATCCTCATCTTGCCATTTAAATATGGGCACAGTGTATGGGTAAATCTAGAAGCCCTTACCTTAACTCTGGTTTACAGAGAAGGAAAACAGAAATTAGAGGCATGCTAAACACATAAAAAAAACACCCAACAAGTAAGGCTGAAAAGGGATTTGAACTTAACTGAGATCTTAACTGTCTTTCTTTGCAGTGCTTTAAATGCAAGAATATATTCCTGTCCTTTCTGAGTTCAGAAAATGTCAGTATTGTGTTTGATGCCAATATTGTGTTTGCCTTTTTTTTTTTTAGTTCTCTCTACTGTTTTTGTACTTTGTGAAGCCAGTCAATAATTTTTATGAACAGTAAAGACAATTAACATGACTCTGTCAGCTTGGCCAGTTTGATCTGACACATTACCTATTTTTGTGCAGATATGTATTTACTGAAATGTTCGCTTTTATTCTGGAAGGTTGCCTGAGTTTTTTCCCAGACTTACCAAATTGCTTATTGATTTTATAATTACTGAGGGTCTGTGATTGCTTTGGTTTTCTTGTCTTGTGTTCTGTAACGCTTGGTTGGTGTCACTTGTGCTTTTTTGTGCTAGGCCATAGAGTTCAGCATGTGTCTCAAGCAGTGGAATTTTCAAGAGTTTTAGAAGCAACAAGCATGAAAATATTTTTTTAGCTTGTAACACTTTCATAACTCTTGCAGGGACTCAAGGCTGCTGGGATTTCTAGACTGTAGGATAGAATACTGAGTATTCACTTAATACTTTCTACATAAGAGCTGCAATTTCTGCTCCTTTCTGGCTCCCACTGAAGGAGACTTCAGGGAATGACCCTCCTTTTTATGTCAGCTCTGCCTCACTTCTACCACTGAAATTACAATTCATTGTCTTCCATTGTCTTGCCATCTTTTTCCTAGGGGAAAAGGCAAGATGCTCCCTAAAGTCCATACTTTATATTTAAAATTTCAGTGAGTAGACTATCCATGGGAACTTTTTTGCTCTACTGAAAATTCAAGATGACTGTAAAAGGAAAGCAAAATCTAAACCTCGAGATAAAATGAGAAACCTATTACCATGGGAGTGCATAGCATAAACATAAGCATCTGATGTAGGTCTTTCACAAACAACTTACTGTCTTGTCAAAGGGAGATGAATGAAATCCCACAAAGAGTCTAAACTCATACATTTTCATAGTTGCAGTTGTAGCTTTCAAGGGTTCCATTTCAAAAGGGAGAGAAGTCAGAACTGCTTACATACAAAAATATACAATGATCCTACAACCCAGGAGGAACTCTGATTTTGCGCAATACAATTGTATTGCAAATCCAATATCAGAAAATTCTTTTCATTGACTAAATTCTAGTGGAAATAGCTCAATTTATCAGGAAAAAAACAACTTTTCTAGCCCAAATAAAACATTATGCTGTTATGAAAAATATTAGGAGGGTTTCAGGTGAAAGATAAACATGCTTTCACATGGAAGAGACCATAAGTGGTTGGGACTAGTGGTTGTAAGCAGTGATACTGGAACTAGACATGGAGTAAATTAATATATCTCCATTGATTTCAGCAAATTTGGGAAACTTTAATAAAGTTATGTTAATGCAGTTTAGGTGTCTTTTAGATGCCTATATTATAAAAGGAGGTTTCTATTAAATTTATAAACCATCAACAATATGTAGCTCTCAGTGGGATTCTGTCTTTTACAGAAGCTAATGTTACAAAAAACAAAGTGCAGATAAAGCAATTAGATGAACTCAGCAAAATTTCGGAATGTTGAGCAAACCTCATGTTACAAGATTAGAATATAAACCTGACCATGCTGGCAATCCTTCAGGAACTGAGACATATAAAGATGTAATGCCATATGACTATTTCTGATCACCATTGAATTTAAGAGTGAAAATATACTGAATACCTCTTGGTTTCTTTTTCTTGCAAAACTTTTCAATATGTTGAATAGAGGCAAAAAAAGCCACACAAATTTGCTAAACTTTTTTTTTTTTTTTTTTTAATGCTCATTTTGGTAGCTGATGGACTCAAGGATAGTAACTGTAGTTAAACTTTGCCTCCCAAATATCAAAACTCGTGCTTTGAAAAAGAAGTGATGACTCATGAAAAATACTGATATGCATTTATAGGAACTGAAATCTATCAGGAGAGACAAGTTCACAGGCTATTATGTAACTGCAGCTTTTCCAGAACTTTTCCAAGTCCAATAAAAAACAACGTATTTCTGTTCTTAGATGAAACTGAAAATGATTCATAGTTTTGAGCACTTAAATATGAAAACCTGAACAAAACAATATCCCAACATATTGCATTGAAATCAGACAAAAAAAAAAATTGCTGTAATGCTCTCCATTATAAACTTTTATGAAAAATGTTAGCACAGTACTGACAAAAAAGATAATAAATGCAAAGCATCCTAAAATGTCCTTTAACAGTTCCAGACACCTTCTTTCACTATGTTTTGAGGACATAAATAATTTCAGTCATTTACTTTTATGGCTGAGTAATTTCACAGAGAAACCAATTCAATCTACCTTGAAGTTACGAAAAGTATCTACTCAGCAACTGTCCAATTGTGTAGTGTTGACACACTGCAGGCAGTTAGTATATTTGCTGACTTTTTATTTTGCAAATGTGATATGTGTGGATGTATAAACTTCTTTAAGAAGCAAAGGTTTTGCTTACAAGTTCTTACTATTTCTGGAACCTCAGAAAAAATGAAGACGGAAGGTTACATTGTTGTTTTCATAATTTTCCATATATCAGCAAATGATGCAATACAAAACCAGGTTACTTAGTGCTTTATTCTGAGTTTCTGTTCAAATGGAACAGTGTTTTATGCTTCAGCATAAGCAATCCTTGATTTATCTTCATACAGTAGCTTATATTACTAAAATCAGTTGTTAATAAATTTTAGTTTGCAAAACGCCATAATTGTTGCAAAACAAACTTCAGTCAACTGTACAGATGAGTCATTTAGAGCAAGAAAAGTGGATTTTTTATTCATAGAATCATAGAACACTTAGGGTTGCAAAGGACCTTAAGATCCTCTAGTTCCAAATCCCCTGCCATGGGCAGGGACATCTCACACTAAGCCACGTCACCCAAGACTCTGTCCAACCTGGCCTTGAACACTGCCAGGCATGGAGCATTCACAACCTCCCTGGGCAACCCATTCCATTACATCACTAAGCTTACAGTAAAGAACTTCTTCATTATATCTAACCTGAACTTCCCCTGTTTAAGTTTTAACCTGCTACCCCTTGTCCTATCACTACAGTCCCTAATGAAGAGTTCCTCCCCAGCACCCCTATAGGCCCCTTCAGATACTGGAAGGCTGCTATGAGATCTCCACACAGCCTTCTCTTCTCCAGGCTGAACAGCCCCAACTTTATAAGCCTGTCTTCATACGAGAGCTGCTCCAGCCCCCTGACTATACTTGTGGTCCTCCTTTGGACATGTTCCAGCAGTTCCATGTCCTTTTTATATTGAGGACACCAGAACTGCACACAATAAATACTCCAAGTGAGGAGTAGGTAGGTGGGGTATTTAGAACTTTAGGCAATGTCTTGTAGGAGTTATTGTTTATTAGGGTAGCTATTAGAATGGATACTGCTTATTGATTAACATGACCTATTTTCCTTTCTCTTTCTTGACATTATGATTTGAAATCAGATTATTGACTAGCTTTTATTCTTGCAAGCTAGTATATATCGTCTCATAGGGGTCTCCAAACTTCTCAACACAGTGGCTTCAGTCGCAGAATTTAATTGAAATATGCTTCTTTATGAGATAGATTTTTGCAATTTTGTGCAGTATTAGCAGCTAGGGTTTTATAACTGCTCGAACTGGACTGACTATATGAAAAGCAATTTCAGGCCATTAGAGAAGATAATGATCTCAGTAAAGGGACTAAGAGCAAGCTAAGCCTTTGGGTTTTGCAGCTTTAAAAATGCAAGATCATTCACTTGTGGTTGTTTTGAATAGGATATAATTTCTGATATTACAAGTAGCTGTGTTGAATTACAAGGATATTCATCTAATGTGCTTCAGCTGTTACCCTTTAACTAGAGTTTATAATGGCCATGTGTACATCACAAGTATATTAGGGATCATGAAATAATTGAAGTAAGTCAGAGAAAACATCCAAGAGTGAATTAAATAAAAATTGTGTGATTTGGAGGGGTCATCTCTAATTTCTACATATTTAAAACCCCCAAATTTTGTCATGTTTCACATTTTTAAACATTCCTTTGAAGTTCTAAAACTTTACATTTTTGTCACCTGTGTTCTTTCTTTCTCATTTAAGGATGTTTTTCCAGCTAAAGTGGTATTGCACCACTGGAGAATATCCATTTCTGAAGACTTTTATCATTATGACTGTGGTAGAACAGTTGATGTCATCTACCTGCACTTGTGTAAAGCGTTCGACACTGCCCCATAAAACATCCTTGTCTTTAAATTGGAGAGACATCAATGTGATGGATGGAGCACTCAGTGGATAAAGAACTGGCTGGATGGTCGCACACAAAGAGTTGTGGTCAATGGCTCAGTGTCCGGCTGGAGACCAGTTACAAGTGGTGTCCCTCAGGGATCGGTGTTGGGAGTGGTCTTGTTTAGCATCTTCATCACTGACATGGACAGTGGGATTGAGTGCGCCCTCAGCAAGGTTGCCGATGACACCAAGCTGTGTGGTTCGGTTGATACGCTGGAGGGAAGGAATGCCATCCAGAGGGACCTTGACAGGCTTGTGGGGTGGGTTGATGTCAACCTCATGAAGTTTAACCATGACAAATGCAAGGTCCTACACCTCAGTGGGAGCAATCCCAGGCACAGCTACAGTCTGGGCAGAGAAGAGATTCAGAGCAGCCCTATGGAGACGGACTTGGGGGTGCTGGTCGATGAGAAAATGAACATGAGCCGGCAGTGTGCACTTGCAGCCCAGAAAGCCAGCCGTATCCTGGGCTGCATCAAAAGGAACGTGACCAGCAGGTCAAAGGGGTTGATCCTGCCTCTCTACTCTGCTCCTGTGAGACCTCGTTTGGAGTATTGTGTGCAGTTGCGGTGTCCTCAACATGAAAAGGACATGGAACAAGTCCAGAGGAGGGCCACGAGGATGATCAGGGGACTGGAGCACCTGCCATATGAAGATAGGCTGAGAAAGTTGGGGCAGTGGGGTAGTTGTCACAGAGGGTACATGACATTTTGTGGAGACTCAGCATTTCCTCCTACATGAAAAGGAAAGCTTCTAGGAAGAAGATATTCTTTAGGTATTCTGTGTTCTTATGAGCCTGAGATGGTAACCACATTACAATAATCTCATTAAATATAGAATAAGACTAAACAGCAGACACAGTTTCCTATTAGCATATTGTTCTCTTTTCTTTCAAAGCCAGCTGGTAACCTTTCATTTTCTGACATCTGCTACAGGGGCAAACTGTAGAGAGTTGCTCTCTAACTGACACTGAATCCCAAGTTCTATGTGTTCTGTGTATTCTTTCAATAAGTAGGGATCAGAAGGGAAGACATTTTCCTGATACCACAAGCTGCTTTATGAAAGTGACTTTTAGTAGGGGTTCCGATTTTAATCTGTACTGGAGGCGGTCAGATCATAGATGCAAATTGCAATAATTTCCACACTTTTTTTTCATTCTTATATCCATAACTGTTTCTCTCAACCTGAGAATCACTCTTTGCGGTTCTTATGACATATCTATTTATGATAGATGTTCTTTTGTAAGAACTTTACTTGACTGGAATTACAAAGTAAATTTCTAGCTTATGCAAGAAATGTGTAACATACTGTAAAATTACTTAAATGAGCATGGGTACACGTATGCATGTATTCAAAAGTACTAGTTTCCTGGGTTATAGAGTATTTCAGTGACAATTGTATATAATTTTTTTTCAAACATTTGCCAAACACAATTAATGGAAGGAATAATTAAATCTGGTAAGTAAATAATGGGGAAATAATTTGAAGTATTGTTTCCATGCCTAGAGCTAATCCTTTTGGCTTTTATATCTTTTCTTCGTTTGACAAAAAAAAATAAATCATCAGATTATGTGTAAAATATCCTTCTACATAACAGATATTACATAATAACTGTTACTATTTGGTATAGATTGATATAGATATCTTAAACACCAGGTGGATGGCTGGGCTCCAGCAATCTACTATTGATGCAGAGGTCTTGTCATGTCACTTGATGATCCCTAGCTCCTTATAAATCTCAAAGGATAAAACAAGTCTGGGCATAGAAGGGCTGACCTTCAATTTACTGGTCTTCGCACTGTACAAGTTATTCAATTATAAGCCTAAAAAAGCTTTTCAAAAGCTAGCTTCTATTCTTCCATCTTTAAGGTAAGAATAAGAAGATAAAGACATAAGGCTATTTATCCCAGATGGAATGTCAGAGTGGAGACAACTTTGTATTGCCCCATCTTAAGGAGGATGTGACAAGGAAAGAAATAAAACCTCATGTCTTTCATTTCTCAATTTCTGTACTGTCAGATGAAGGTCACACAGAGTTTGGGACAGTGCATCAACTAAACCAAAAGGACCATCTAGGTTTAACATGCACATGCTAAACATTTAAACGTGCACACCCTCAGACTGTAGCGGTAGCCTACATCAGCCTAACAGCTGGTGTTGGCCTCCATATGTCTCTGAAAGGGTGTGTAAAATATGCACAGACAGAATGGGCTAGGTGCTGTGAGTTATATCATCCATACTGAGGGGGTTAGGACTTCAATCATTGCTTTACAACTCCTTTCCCCTCAGCAACTCACTGATGTCACTGGAGTCACATCAAGGCTACTTAACATCTTCCTGAGGTGAGCAGAAAACAAGCTGTTAGGTATATGGGAGCTAGTCTTCTGGTGCTTCACTTGCCCTTAGTAGGACCTGTAAATACAAGTACATCCTTTAAAGCAGAAGAATGATAAAGTTAATTTCCCTTTGTTTAACTAAAATATTTACATTGTCTTAAAAGTAATAAAACTTTTTGAAACTTTTGTCAACAGTATGTTTAATTATTTTTTGTTTCATTTTCCAAAAGCAAAGGCCCTTTTTAGACTTTTTTTCCTTGTAAAATAGTAGTGTCAGTGAAGAGGGGGTTTTATTTAGTAAAAAATATTTTTTTTATTAAATGTTACCAAATAATCATTGAAAATCTATTTCCTGTGAAAGTCCTTGGTGCATTAATTATTATTATTAATTTTTTCCTAACTAAAATGGTGGAGTGGCACTTAAAGAGGGAATTAAATTAATTTCTGGGTTGAAAATCTATCCATTGCAAGAGAATTGAAACAAAGTCTAGTATTTGTAGTTATTTCCGAAAAGTGAGTTTCCACTTGCGGGTCAGTTCCACTTGTCTCTCTTTTTCCAGATGACTTTGGCAAAGATACACAGAATTTTTTTAGGGTAAGAGGCTGATAGATTAAAATAAAAAAATAAAATAAATCTCTTCTACAGGAGAAATAGGTGATTAAAACAATTAAATTATCACTAATTCTCAAATTAATTAGGGGGAAATGCCTAGAGATGAAAGTTCTTAGTTATGTATGGGAATTAATACACGAAATTACTTCTATGCAGAATTTATGCAATTTCACTTACACTGAGGAAGAGTCAGATAAAAGTAAATACTGTAGCTCTTCTCCAGGGTTTTCAATACAAGTGTGGTGCAATTCCTTCATAATATATTTTTAATGAGCAATTTCACTATTAGAAGATTTCACTTGTCTTTTCATCTTCAGATATCTCCATGACTCCTTGTTACTGCTTGAAAGTATGTCAGTGATGAAAATTTGGTTGTCTGGGAAAAGCAAGAGACATTCCTACAATAATTTGATGGTCTGTTGTAACATGTTTTTTTATGAATCCTATATATTTCTTCTTTCTCTTTACCTTTTAGGGTTTTTTTTTAATATTATGCATTATTGATGTTATTGAATTCTTGGGATGGAAGCATTATTTTGTTATATCTTTATATAGTGCTTAGCACAACAGGCTGTTTAAGGGTCCTAGACAAAATTGTACTGTAAATAATACTTTCTATTGTCTGCTGTCCCTTTGAAATACAAGAAAATTTATACACATGATTTTATATTATTTGTTGTTGGGTTTGATTTGTTGTTCAGTTGGGTTTTTTTCAGTAAAAGGTTGAATATCACTGCAAGGTTATAGTAAATTCTGAATGCCTGGTAAACAGCTTAGATTTACAATGTTATTCATAACAATAAAAAATATCAAGAGCTTTTATGTCAGTTATATTTAAAGATCTTTGTTCAGAAGCAGTGATGCAAAATGAGATGCAACAGCCTGTATGGGTTGCAAATGCAACTGTAAATAAATATTTTATACCATGCATAGACATAGCTATTTGATAAGTGAATATCTGACATTAAAATTCATATATATTTACTGACATTCGTGTCTTCAGGGTTGTCATGTAGATTAGAAATTCTGCCAGCATTCTGTTAATAACCTGATATTTAATCAGGTTTTTAAGAAAATAATTAATAGGTAAATTTTTAAGTTTATAGCTTTTCTTTTTGATTAATATAGTGTTATATGATCAGGTATTTAAAATAAATGAGATTCAAGAGAATTTTATTGACTGTCAACAGTTGTTTCCAAAGGTTAAAACAACAGCATCAACAGTTTATGCAGAACTTAAAAACTATATTTCTCTGAGTAAAATTTTATTATTTTTAAAAGAAAAATTATATACTATTTTCTATATGACCATTGATTTATTATAATCAGACACATATGAAAGTCTTTGCAGAAAGTGCATTAACATATAAATTATGGATTTGTTTTACTCACAATTTAGTGTTTCATTTCTAGAGATATTTTATCAAGCATAGCGATTAGTACTTTTTATGAAAACAGCAAATTGTAACCAGTGTTTCCAGAAAACAAATATTTCAAGTGGTTAATATGCACTTAAGAGATAAAAAAAGAAACATAGTTCATGCGGCTGGATGCATAACTCATATGTGTCATCCAATCGTAAAGATGAAATTTTGATGCATAATATCACTCAGTAGTTTGTTTGCCCGGCTTTTGAGTTGCATAGGAATATACAGGGTTTTGACAAGGATGTCTTAAGACACATTTCCCAGAAGAAATTTCTTCCAGCCAGCTTTCTCTGAAGAAGTGTTTCTCAAAAGAATTATTTTCTCTGAATCAGTAGTAAGCTGAATGTCATCACAGGATTTCCCTCCTCCCTGCTGCTACAGTCCTGTAACAACCCCTGTTGATAAATCCATTTTAATACTGGCTCAGGGTCTTGTGGTGCAGCTACTATTACTTGCTTAACTAATAGCAGAAAGATGGATTGTGAAAGTGTTGCAAATGGATTTAACCTTTAAGAAAATAAATCTCCCAGTTTTTTACTTGGCTAGGGTCTTGCTCCAGATCTCCTATTATTTGGTTCAAAAGTTAGTGCCAGAAACCAGCTTCACATGTGAGGTACAAATCAAATGGTTTATTGAACCTGCATCCTGTGTTGCATCCAGGAGCTTTCAGCTTGATACAGCTGTGTTACATCCTTTCAGCTTGAAAACCTTGAACCTTTCTAGGAGTAAGAAATAGCATAGCATTATTTGGGGGCAGAGCTAGCATGTTCTTCCTGATTTCTCTGCAATACAGTCCGGATGGAGAGGCTTTTTAAACTTTGCATGATGATTTTCATATTAATTTCTGTCATATGCTCATATGTTGGCATTTTTTAGTTGATACAGCTGTCAAGCTTTGCTGCATATATGTCCATTGTTTCTATTGAGAAGTAGAAATATCCACTCATTATAACTTTGCAGTCTCTCTTCCAGGATTTTTTCCTCCAAGAAAAATATATATATGATCCAGGCAGACTGTGCTGCCTTCTGCCAAACACCTGCTGTCAGCTCAACAGTACAAGCAGCAGCGCACCAGTGATCTTATAGTGGCCATCTTATCACAGCAACCATGACTTGGCACTAGAGTCAAATGCTCACTGGTTACTGCTGTGAAATACCGCTGTGTCCCTCTGTGACTTATCATACTAGAGATCCTTGAAGGGTTTGTGGTACCTTCACAGGAGATTGCAGCATCATGTGAAGGCTGTAACTCAGTCCCAATAGCAGTATGGCTGCTGGCAGCAAGACACGACCAAAGCGCATGTCGTTGCTACAGATTTGTGCCACACATCTGCCATATAGTAACAAAAAACCCTCTCCTTTCTCTCTTTTTGCTTTTGACATGTTTCTACCTTCCCTGTTCCCATACTCAAAACTCCCTCTTTTCACTTTGGATAGGTTCTTATACAACTGTAAAGTATATGACTATATCTGAACTCTTCATTCAGTTTTTGTAGTTGGGGAGAAAAGCAGACATTTCTAGAGAAAAATCTTGTTTTAACCAAAGGTTGGTGCCAAGAAGGAGTGAGATGAACCATGCTTACATGGGCTTTTATCTCCATTGATTTTAAGCACATTTGGACTGCATGCCGAAGCAAAGGTGTCTCCATTGTAGATAAATCTAAATTTCCACAAAATCAACTCCACTGTGTAACCCTATTGCCTTACTTTACTAATAAACATAAGTATCTCTTAATGTTCTGCTCTTTGGATTTTCCAGCCCCCATAAACACTACCCAAACAGTAAGAATATGTTCACATTCTAGTTTTATGTAGCATTGTTTTCATAAAAGTCTTTAAAAGTCATCTTTAAAAAGAAGGTATGTAGTACTGAAAATAAAGACACAGCCCCTTCTCACCCTGCATATAGATCTTATGTTTATTGTTATTTGTCAGCTGCAGGAACAATAAATCTCAAAAGCAGAAAAATGATAGCTTTGATAAAATATTTGAACTTATGAGTAAGACCATATTTCAGTTTGATTTTAATAAAGATTAGGTATCTTGTATCTGATGTCTTTTGTTTGCACATAAAGTGTTGAAGAAGAAATACCCATTTTACTCAGTAATACACTTGGTCACTAATTCATAGCAAGACTTCACTCATTAAATACTTACATGCTTCGTTTATTATACATTGTGTTATCCTCTCAATGCCTTTTTATATTTCTGCCTATTTGTAAGTGTTCTCAGTATAATTGTTGCACATGTTTTTTACTTTTCAAAATGGGAGCATCAGTGCAAATTAGTATGGTTTTCATAATCTGAAAGGAAACTTCAATTTTTTAAAAATTATAAATAAGAGCCTGCAAATGAGACTTAATTGTTTAGTGGTACCACCTGGCATGATGATCTGTCACAGTAGTGTTAATGAGGAATTTTTAGGCTTTGGTGGTGGAAAAAGTGTTAAAGCCAGAAGTCAGTAGATGAATCAGCTACCAAAATATCTGTTTGACAGCCTTTCAAAACATTAAAAGAAGTTGTTACTTCTCTAAGGAAAAAGAATCCATGACACTTTCCTGATCTTTCCTTCTCACTATTGTGTCTTGCATGCATATTCAGTGACTGAATTCTTGTTTATTATTTAAACGGGGAGCATTAGAGAAGCCTCCAGGTTGAATAAACAGAAAATAGTCATTGTAGTATTTGGGGGATATAATTATTTAGTCTTCTGTGAAAACAGCAGTACTGGAAAACATTTACCTGTTTGTATATTCTACGCAAGCAGACGACTCAGGGCTAGAATTTAAAAAAAAAAATGCAGGTATCATAGAAAGCTAGTTTGATTTGTGGTATTTTCAGGTCTCAGAGAATGGATATTCTTGAAAAATGTCAACTCCATTTCAAAACAGAGTTCAGATTCTTAGATTTACATTTTTAAGAAATAAGTGATATCTCTACAGGGAAACTAGGTACCAAGAAATAATCAAAAATTCTAATTAGCTTCCCCCTTTCTCTGTAGAGTACCTAACCTTTACAGGCCAGGATAAATAATGTCACGTAATGGCTCATATAGCTTGACAGATAGCCAACTGCTCATACGCATAACATTTGAGTAAAGATTTGATTTCTTGTTTCTGGTATTTTGCGTTTGCACAAAATTCATTAGCATTTCAGAAGAAGTGTCCATTTTACTCTAATTCACTTTACTGCTACAACTGTATAACGAGTAAAACCAGCTATTTCTAAGGTGTTCTTACACCACTGTCATGATTTCAGGCATTCCAAAGCAGTGGAGTGTGTTTTGGAGGTAAGAAATACGCTGAAATATATATCTTGTGTTAGAAGCTGGAATCTACCCCTCACCTAACATCTATGATACCTGGTTCTTTAGGTTTTTGACAATCCTAGTGCTGAGATTTAATCTGTCTTCAAAATCATCCTCGGTGACTGTATTTGAGTCCTGCTGAATATGAAATTTATGTTTCAGTGAGATCCGCCTTGTAAAACTGAACAAAATGACACAAATTGGAAAAAAAGTATTAAACATGCAGGGAGGTTAACTTGAGAGATTAGTTTAATGACATACTGTCCTCCAAAGGTACCTTACTACCTTTTCATCTGATATTATATAAACAGTAACCAAGTAAATATGTTACAATAAAGAATGTTGCTTCTAACTATTTTTGTCTTCTTAGAAGTTTACTCCATCAAAGCAAATTTAGCTTTTTAAAATATAATTGTCTAAGCACATCTCAATCCTACCTTTTGGTGAAAAGACATAATAAAATTATTAAAAGTTGTTTTTTTCCCTTGGAATGCTTTTGCCTTATTTTTCACTATACCCATTTTATCATGTTGAAACTACCTCTGCTATGAAATACTCTCTTACTTTACAACTGCACTACTTGGACTGCAATGCTTTCTTCACTGTTTTTAATACAAACCTTGCAGTTTTAGCAGAGGTTGAGCTTATCAGAATCAAGTGATCCAAGTGGTCAAGACCAAGTGATACATTAGGATTTTTCAGCTGTCCAATATAAAGGTAGTCGTAAAATCACTAAATCTGAATGCAACTTAATTTTCTGATTATGCAATCATAGGTACAAAAGAAACTTAGTATGAAAGAAAGGGCAGTAAAAACATGAAAACCCTACTAATTTATACTGGCAGAGATATCACATTATCAGGTGCATATGCAAATAACAAATAAGCAAGCTAAAGATCCACAGAAATTATAAGTGTTAACCCAAGTTCTTAAAAAGTGCAAGTATCTTTATAATGTGAGACCTCATAACTACATTCCCTGTGAAGTGGAGAGAATTTAGATTTTAGATACTTTTCTGCTTATTGATAATGCACATGCTGCCACAGAATGCCTTGTCCATGGAAAAAATATTAAGGGTATAAATCATATCAGCTTATTCCTTTCTGGCTCTCAGGCCCTCTGATAGCACTGGATTGAAGCAGGTTTTTTTTTTTTTTTTTTTAAATTGTTTGTTCTACTTTCTGACTCATTTTTTTCCTTTACTTTTTCTTCTATTCTAGGAAACTTAGGCCAAATGTCTAGTTTCACACAGCCTCCTGCTGAGAAAGATCTGAACATTCTTGTTTATTTTTTTTGTTTGTCATTTATTCTGAACATCTTGTGTTTATTTTTTGCTGGCATTTTCATTCTTTCAGGAGACTGCAGATGTGATAAAAGGGTGTCAATTTACAAGTATAAGAGGATGTCAGTGAAAATTCCAGTGATTTTTTTCCCCTATTTCCAAGGATAACAAAATTTTAAGTATGTGTCAGTATTCCATCAGAATTCAGTTCCATAGCACCCTGACATGATGATGAATATATCATAAATTTGTATTGCAGCAATCTCCCTTCTTAATATTCTCTCTCTCCTAGCAGGAGAATTAAAGTTGCCACATTGCTTCTGAGAAGATTATTGAAGTTCGTAGCATTTGCCTAAAGCACAAGAGCATCCATCATTCTAAGAAGAATATGAGGGCTAAAGTTTTCAGTCCATTTATAGCAAGAAACAATTTTTCGATCTGTTGTTGTATGGTTATCCAGGAACTGAGCAACCAAAGTAGGATTGAAAAGCTATGGAAACAACTGTCAAGTGATCTCTACCCTAACTAGACAGTGAATTAAAATAGATTGTCATACTTACTACAGTACATTATTAGAATTTTGCTTGAAATTCTTTTCAGTGGTGAAAGAGTTAAGCCAAAGATTTCTCTTGACAGTATTTCTGTTTGTCAATTACTAGTTTGAACTAAGTTCTGCCTTCTAATTTTTGTAGTTTATGGAATGGTTGCTGCAGATATGAATATAGAATAGGAAAATATTAGCATGCATTCACAGTTATTGCCTCACATAATGATTTTTAACACTACAAAACTTCCCATTCATCACATGAATTAGGAGCTCATGTAGAATAAAAGAATATTATGAAAATTCTGTGTTTGTTCAGGGCTCATTTTTCAAATGTACTATTTAGCTTACAAAAAGAATTGTCAGAAACACTTTAAATGAATGTTACATACCTAAATAATTAATAGAAGATTATCATAAATTCCTCCTATTCCTTATGAATTATTGACCTTTATTTATATTGAAATATTTAAAATACAGCTATTTGGAAACCTAGGTGCATTCAAAGGTCATTTTGTTAGCAAAATTTATGCATGGGGTACCTTGCACCATTTTCTACATCATCCTGAACAGAAACGTTTCTGATTTCACTATTTTTCCCATATCAATTCCCTTTTTCCATTTCCTACGTTTTAATTTCCTTTCATCGGTATTTCATTCAGTGGGAAGTAAGGAGAAATTTGAATGGTAGAACACTGAAATTGGAACCTAAGACAGCAATTTCAAAGTGAAAAAAAAGAAAATCATTAGCTTCATTTCTACACTAATGCTAAACTTCAAAGACACTTAGCCCAGATGTTTCAGCTTCTGTGTAATAAACTGAGAAGGAAAATGCCAAACTTACTGAAGATAGCTTTCCCATAGAGCTATACAGAGTTTTTATACAATGTTTTAAAATATTATTTCTGCAGATTATTTATTTCCCATGACCATGTTGGTGACGGCATGTTTTCTATCCCTTACTACACTCTGCATTGACTTCTGGAAAGTTAATCCTTGATGAAAGAAGTAGGTCCTGTGGAGTCCATGGAATATAAGACATACAGGCTACTCTACACACCAGGAAACTCTCCTGGGCTATTATCGGAGTGGACAGATTGTGCATCAATAGGAACTGACCTAGTGGGTATTTCTTAGTCGGGAACGTGGTTTGTATGAGCTGTTTGGAAAAGGCTAAGACAAGGCCATGGAAACAAACAGAAATTCAGCATTTCTTTCACTCCAAATCCTCCTTAAATTTTGGTCTTATCAGATAAAGAGGTCATACATTCAGTGTCCTGGTTCTGGCCTGGAACATAGTGAGGCTGGGATTTATTTCTTCCTTCAGCAATAGCAACCACTCTTTGACCTTGGGCAGGTTGTTCTTTTAGCATGTGCCTTCATTTCCCCTTCTATTCTGTGTATGTTACACAACTTTAGAGACCATATATTATCTTAGAGATGTACTGTGTCTAACGCAAGAGAAAAAATAATTAAATGTCTGTGGAATGATAAATTTCTTGCTTGTCTGGCCTAGAATTAATTAACAGGAAAAGATTTAAAAAAATCAAAAAAATCACAGCAGTTTTGATCCATTCAGGATATTGGACTGGGACAATATTTTAGACATTAGAGCAATAAAAGCAAGCTTATGGCATTTTTGTCCAGTTAAAAACCTTCTTTTCTACCCTTCTTTGTACATGCAAAAAATTGTACATGGACCCAAGATATAAAAATAGCCATTTTTTGTCTTTGACTGAAGAAAGACACAAGCCAGATTTATTGGCTGTCTAGAGACCTTATGTTCAGTTTTCTCTTGTCACATTCACACCAATTAAATGTGAGAGTTTATATGTTGTCCTATCTGTAAAGATGACAGCCAGATCCTTGTCTGGCTCACTTAATTGTCTCTGTGGGATAAGTTCCCCCACCCTTGTATAGAAAGCAGTTTTTCATATAACTACTGTAAAACCCTGCTTGCCTGAATATTTGCAAGCCAAAACAAAAGTGTTAAGAAAAGCAATATGTAAGAGAAGATTGTATTCCTTTCTCTCAAGTTAGCACAAGTTTTTAAAATGGTAGAAACACGATATTAAGTTGAATGTGAAACACCATATATAATACCCACTGTACCTATAAAGACATGTATCACAAGTAAGTGTTAAGGCCAGGTGTTGTTGCTAGCATGTACAATTAAGCTACTGTTGTTACCTGGAATGCACAATCAGAAACTGAAGGTCCAGTGAAGTTATCATGCTCCAAAACAAAGTGTAAAAACCAGAAAAAATCTTCCAGGTGACGTAGCTTACCATCTCTTCTCCATTTTTTTCCCCCATCTCATTGCAAGACTTTATGCTTCTGCTTCACCTTCTTTAAATATCTCTTTTATTCAGTTTGAGAGTATTTGTCAACTACACCACAAAGATCAGACAGGATAGATATGTAGTACCTTTCGTATAGTGAAGCCTACTGTGGCTTTTCCATCTTTTTTAAGAAGGTTTAGTCAATATTAGAAAGAGAAGATGAGGAATTTTAAGCATGGATATTGTTAAGTAATTTGCCAGATATTTTTGGACCAGCAAAACTGATGAAACTCAGAAACTGGAAATATTTAAGGCCAGGTTGAATAGGGCTTTGAGCAACCTGGCCTAGTGGGAGGTGTCCCTGACAGTGCAGGTGGCTTGGAACTACATAACCTTTAAGATCCCTTCCAACCCAAACCATTCTGTGATTCTGTGAAATTGTCCTTGTAAAACTGGTTTCACAGGAATCAAGGGAATCTGAGAACTAGAATATTCCCTGGAAGTTAGAGCGTAAATGAAAAAAATAAATCAGCAAATTACATAAAACATGATCTTAACATGAAATATTTCCTAAAAATTCTTTAAGTTTTACCTCTCTACAGAATGTTTCATCAGTCTTTTAAAGCTGAATGGAGCCAAATGGAGGTTTTTAAAGAACACCAATAGTATATCCTAATGTTGCCAATGAAATGAGATCGTGTTTCCAATATAATTGCAGTCATATACAGTAGCTGTTGAAATGGGTATATTTTGACTAGGATCTGTTTTATGACATACATATGTGATAATGCCTTTGCATATGTTAACCAGTACTATATTCAGTTACTGTTTCCACTGGTTTTATAAGTACTGTTGAAAATAGGTAAAGGTATTAGAATGTATTTTAAAACAAAAGCATAATGTGACTATATTATTATTGTTCTGTTAATGCGAAAATCCCTGCATTTCATCTTTTTCCGTTGTATTATTTCAATGGAAGATTATAGCATAGAATATAATTGAAATAACAACTTTTGTATTTTAAAATGTATTCCTTTCTTTTCAGAATTAACCAGCAAAGTTTTACTGCAAGTCTTTTTTTTTTTTTTACCATTTCTTCTAGATTAAAACTTTCCCCATTACTTCTGTTCATGTTCATGTTTGTTACATAGAGTAAGGTCTACTTTTACTTTCCAAATCCTTTCTGCTTTACTGAACCAGAGAAGGAGGACATTGTCTCCAACTGCTACAAATCATCTTTTTGCCAGTTGCAGCCTCTGAGATCTGCTTGATGTTAAAATATATCTGTTCATTTTCTGACTATCACTCAGTACAGTTCAGTGAACTGTCACACTGAAAAACAAGTAGAGATCACCTGGAACAATGCAGTACATTTATATCTTGGATTACTTTGAGCATATTCATTTTAGCTCATTCTCTGAAGGAACTTTCCACCAAATCATCAGTATTCCAGTAGGGAATTTATACCTTTCTGGGCCTTTACACTTGTGTTTATAAAGCGAGTTTTAATTCAGAATATGAACCATTTCAGGAGGTAGGCTTCACCTTACAGTTTTATACCAGGTTTTGTTAACAGTTGTGGCATATTATTTATAACTGGAGGTATCCTTTTACCTGTAACTTGCCCCACTTACTGGTGGGATGAGTAAAGAAATGGCAGTATCCAATTTCTTGCTTTCTCAGTGGCTTCCCTAAGTTATAGATATTCATATTTAGATTCTCTGAAGAGCAGTCATTCCATGTTAGACTTCTGTCATTTCACTGATGGAAAGTAATTTAAAGAACAGTGCCTGCAACAAGGCTGTGTGTTTCTTTAATGGTCATTAACTGGTAATATATGCTTATTTGTAAAAAAGAAAAAATGCCACATAACCTATATACCCACTATAATGACTTTGCCTTTAGGTCCTGAAAACCATTTTTTAAGTCTTGAGGGAATTATTTTTTTTTCTTTCTGCAGTCGAAATATACAGGACTCTACCAGCAAGATAAAATATATCGCAATAATTCTCTGTGTTAACAATTCTATTGCCACAGTCAACGATGCATTCCTGATTTATTCCCTTACTGGAGTGAAAAGTCATTTCTTTTTTGAAACTGGTGACTCAAGATGCACTGAACTTTTAAGAAAATATAATTTAAGAAAAAAATGACTATTTTTTGGTTTCTAAGACCAAATCAAAAGTTGTGTCTTATTCCATGGAAAATACTTTGAAAGTGAAGGGTTTGCCATAATTTCAGCTTAGGTTTATTTTCTAAATTGCTCAAGGTAAAAAAAAAAATTCAAATTGAGTCATTCTCATCATGTAGATTTTGAAAAAAAAACAACAGATGGAATCCCTAAAACACTGAATTAATGGCTCATAGTTCCAGGAATCATTTATATTGGCTAATATTAGTAAAGAGAGAATGAGAAAACAGGAACAAAACAGGCAGTCTAGATTTTATGTGATAAACAAAGTAATGTAGGAGATTGGGCTATACTTCAAACCCTCTGGCAACCCACAATTTGGCTGATTTGGTGAGAATTAATGCACAGGAAGAGGTGGGCTCTGACACTGTGCCAGCTACATGCTAGTAAATTCCTACCATCTCTTCCTGGCATCACAACAGGTGTCCCTAAACATCTTAAGCCTCCACCACCTGGTACTTAGAAATAAGATGAAAGGGAACCAATAGATTATGATACTTCTACTTGTCTTGGTTAAATCCTCAGTGTTATCCTGGACATTTTGATTGGAATTATGACTTCAGCTTTTTTAACTATTTTTCTAATTTATACCCATTCTAGTTTCTCTTCCCCCCCCCCCCCCCCCCCATTCAGCTGATCCCTTCCTATCTCTGTTTCCTGCTTTCTGCTTGAAAACAGTCTGATTTTGGCAGTCAAGACAGATTTTTTGCAGTACTTCTGTGAGACTCTGAACAAAAAAGAAGTTGAAAGCAAAGACTTAAATGCTATGACATTGACAAAAGCTTGCCAGATCTTGGGGTAGCTGATAAAACCATGTTACGTTTTTGTTTGGATGGTTTTGTGTGTTTTTGTGTGTGTGTGTGAGTTTTTTTGTTTGTTTGTCTTGTTGTGGTTTGGTCTTGGTTTGGGGTTTTTGTTTGTTTTTTTTTAGAAACCAGGTATGTAACAATCAAGATTCTTGATTGCTGTTTTTTTTTCTCCCCTTTTGCTCTTTCCTCCTTTGCTCTTTCTTTGTTTTCAGTAAACAGGATCAAATTCCAACAAGACAATTGCTCAAGCACTTCTTAATATATTTCTCTTTCTGTCCAAGAAAGGATAGTAATTACTGCCATTCATATCATCTATAAGACTGTCAAACAGAGTAAGGATTTTTTATGAAATTATATCAGTGAATGGGAAGTGGAATGGAGTGAAATGTCTGCTTAATTCTTTATATTTCAGTGTAAATTCCTTTAAACATTTTTTTTATTATTCCTTACACATGGTTTAAAAATTCTTTTGTTCATGGTTTTTCATAAGGTAAAGCAGATTGAAGTCTCTGAATAAGAAACATGAATTAACTACTTAGTATTGCACACTGACATTATCATTAAAAGCCTCATCTTTCTCAGACTACTTGTTTCATGACATTTCATATATTACAGTCCCATTTTGGATAAAGAATGTTTCTGATTTTGTTTTGACTTCTAGAGTTTTTGAGTTTCAGACTTTGTTATGAAATGTAGGTAACACCCAAGAACTGAAATATCAGAGATTGCTCATTTGAACTTCGCTAAACAAAAAAACACATTGACTTTCATTTTTCTGTATGAGCATTTTACCAAGAGTGTGAAAACAACCCTGAAACTAAATTAAATTTTTACATTTGACTTTAAAGCTGGATATGAATTCAACACCTGTCCCCACATTAAACAATAACAGAATGAAACTATAAGTTGGAATTTCATTCAGAATCCATATTAATATCTGGAAACATTCAGAGTCAGGACCAGATTCAGTCTATGAAAGATGAGACAGAACTTCAGTGCATCTGATGAATGTGCTTTACAAACATACATTATTAGTCTGATGTGCAACCGAGTGTATGGGTATGACTAAAAGTCACAAAGAAATAAAAATATAAATAATTCTATGCCAGAAAAGACTCTTATGACAGATTCCTTTTTCCCAAGCTCATATATATATACATATATATATATATATATACATGCACACATGAAGCATGTGCTATCTGTAATTCCTTACTCAGGCCTTTTGCACAAAGGTCAAGAGGGTAGTATATGTTGCTGTCACTAGAGAAGGTGATTAGCCACAATATCATTTTATTAAGCAGCTGGATAAGCTACTTCCAGTTCATACCTGGGCACTGTGTTTGATCACACTGGCTAGCATTGACTAAAACTTTCTCAGGAGATTTGTATCTGTATGATGATCACTCACCACTTCTTATACATGTGGCCTGACCCTGTCTATTCTATTAGTATGGGTTTATCCAGACTGACAAAAAAAGTTGTCAGCTTGTAATGTGACCAAAGAAGAAAAAAATCGAACTTCTGTATATCCTCAAACTGAAGATGAATAATCAAGTATTGAAAAAAAAATTTACACTTACTAAAATAAATGAAAAAAAAAAATTGACAGTGTAAGAAGAAAAACATGAGTGTTGAGGGCAGAAGTGACCATCTCACAACCTGAAGACTGTGCAGCCTCTGCGCAAGGCTCCTTTTCTGAAGGAAAACTTGATAGAAAAGCCTGCCTAAGATAAGAATGTTGACACAGATAGCAGCTAGTGCAGAGCTATTACTTATTCGCTCTTTTTTCTTTGATGGTAAAAATACCACTAGGATTATGCAGAGAATCTAACCTAGACAAATGAATTTGTTCTGTTGCACAGACATTTTTCTGTTAATAGTGCTATGATACTGAAAGCCAATCCTCTATGACATTTAACTTATTTCAAGGGAAATGGACAAGCATTTACTGTATATGGCACTTCCTTTATGCCATATACATAAATGCATATATATGAATTTATGTATTTTATATATAAATTATTTATAATATGTTTATATATATTTCATTTATGGCATATACATAAATATTATATATAGGCATTGCTTATATGGCAACTTTTATTCTAAGGTTATGTCAATATAAAATTCTATATCATCAAGACAAAAAAAGATGCTGAAGCAATCACATGAATAAAAATGTTTAATTTCTCAGAAGCTTAGAATAGGAAACAAAAATTAAAAATTTTGGATATGAAATGATACAGAAGTCATGTAAATTATTATCCTGGATTTAGTAGCTAATAAGACTTAAAGTAGGGTTTTGTAGATTTTTAAATATGGCTTTCATGTCTAGTTTAACAACTTCTTTTTCAGCAGAAGCTGAGTAAATTCCATTTGTTTTTGGCAATGTTCTTTGATAATGTTCTTCATAAAATGATTATTTTAATAGATATACATGCTTTAGTTCCCCATGTAATCCTCACACTCTTCCTAACTGTCAAATAAAGGTTCTAATCTGTTGTTCTGGGGACAATTGTGCTGCCAGTGGAATTTTCTGGTGACAATAAGGGGAGTGATTATGAACCTGTCTGAAAAAAGCTGTGGGTTATAGAAAATTAATTTTACATGGTGCATCATGTTTGATTTCAGTTTCCAGTGGCCAAAGAACAAACAATATTTTATAAGCTTTATTGTGCATTTATTGTCAGGTCCCTACTACATTTAAATAATTAATGAATTGTCCTTTATAAACTCTAGTGGAATTATCATTATTATTGTAATTGTGATTTGTAGCACAGGACTACTTTTTTTTTTCTTATAACTGCGTACTCTAATGATATATATTAAAACACACATCCTATTCTAAAATGCTTGGTAGATAAAATACACAATGAAGAGAAGGCTGCCACATAACCGAAGCCATACAAGATATAGAAGGGAAACAGGAAAATACTTATTTTCTTACAGCCAGGGTACTGTATTCAAAGAAAGATCTCAGATGCACAAGACAGGGTAGGTTTCAAGCCTGTATAAATATCAGATGTGGATATAGAAAGGATTCATTCATCAGACTGTGGAGCATAACTTAGCTACAGCTTGTCAACAGTTCTATCAAAGTTTTCAGGAAGAGTTTACATTCTAAAACAGAAAAAAATATCCCAAATACTTCTCACATTTTATTTCTAAAAGCACAGGAAACAAAACACTCAAAAAAAAAAGCCCACTTGGAATTGATAACAGAGCAATGTCAGAATCAAAGCAGTCATCATTCTTGCATCTTTTACATTTCAGGTATTCCACTGGGATCAGTATCTGTTGAAATATAGAAGTTGTGGTTAGAATTCAGAAATCCTTAGACGTATAGGTGAGAAGCCAGTCCTTGGTACAAATTTGAGTACCATCAAAGAACTTCAGAATCTAGCAGCTCACTCCAGCACAAGGAAAGCAACAGATCAGAAATTACAACCTCAGTTCCCTTTTGCCATTTATGTTTCCTTTGAACATGTCGAATAAGTGTTGTAAAAGTCATTTTAGACCAAAAGTCCCTGAAGGAATTGACACATGAAACAGGCAGGATCAAAAGGGCAAGTCCTTTGGAAATTCTTGGAATAAAGGAATTGGGGGATGAAGATTTGATTTTCCCTTTCTTTCCCAAAGCATTGCTATTATACTCAGGGAAGATTTGGAAGGGAAAGCATACTTTCCAAGAGACTATACAGACAGACTGTAACAGAAAGAGTTTGTGGCTCCTGCTAATATCTCATGTAAAAGTTACTGCTGCTATTTATGATCCCACCACCTATTTACCACATCCCGTCACTTAATTCTTGAATTAGTCTCAAATTAGCAATATATCTTATAACAACTGTAAGAGCACAGGAAATAAAATTCAGCACAAACCAAAAGCCTCTAATAGGTTTCTACCCAGATCATTGAGTGTATTTTCTGTGAGGAAAATTCTGTATGGGCTACAAAAGAACACTTCCAAATGACACAAGGAAGACACATGCAATATCATGTCACTGCCTTCAGAGAGCTTTACAGCAGGAGAGCAGTACATTATATCCTATTGCATTTACCATCCAAAGGTGACCCAGGTAACTGCATTGTCCACCTGTACCACAGGCAGCACAAAGAAGAAAATCAGAACAAGGTGTCATGTACATTATCTTGTATTGGGTAGCTCATCCAATATCCAGCAGAGCTTGAGTGTTCCCTGTGAGAAAGTAGGTTTGAGAGTGGTTTCTCTCAAGGCTATGAACATCCCAGGGACACACTGTAGGTAAAGTCAGCTTCATACACCTGCATTTACTCTAGAGGTATCTAAGCTTGGCCCATTCATAATGCAAGCAGAGATTTAAAATTGTGTCAAATTCACACAACAGGAAAATATGTATAGAATTAATCTTACACAAAAGGTAAGATTAGATTAGAAAATCTCACGGAAAGGATGTAAGAAAACTCCCTATAAGCATTTTTATCATCTACAATGCTAAATTGGCAATATGCAGTGTGTGTTAAAAGGGATGTTTTAGTTTCTGTTTAATTGAGTAAAAGTGAATATAGTAATTTAGCACCTGTGGAAGAAAATCATACATTATTTAAATGATTTTGTATGGCTATGTACAGTGTTTACATTAGTTAAACCCTGAAAACCAGCCAAAGACAGGAACAAAACAGCCATTCAGAGAAGAGCACAGCAAGGTAACAACTTGTGATTTAAATATGTGATCCTATAAAAGTTAACAGCAAACTCAAACTGATTTCCAACAGACTAAATATTAATGTAGCCACAGCACCCAAACATTTCCTAAAACTTTTTCATATGGAATATTCTTAATATGTGCTCAGACTTTCAGATGCAATACCTTATGCTTCAGAGATGGCCTAGATAAAAAATTAATGCTTCTGAAGCATCTGAAATTAGATTAATATTTGGTTTTGAGAAGAAAAAAAAACACATTCTTTTTATAAAGAAACACAAAGCTTTATTGTCAGGATTTAACATTTTATTTGCTTTTGGTTTCAAGAAAATTAATTTGAATTCTCCCCCATCCCTGACACAACTCTTGACCTGTATACAGGGGAATTTATTCTATAGGATCCTAGTCTTCAGTATGAATTTTTAACAGAAAATAACACTCCAGATTTTGCTGGCCAGCTAGTAATGATGATAAGAAATTTTTATTCATCTAAGAACATTTCCGTTCCAAATTTAAATATATTGGTTCAAATCATACTAAAATAGAGACATAAGAGATTCAGAATTGGATTTAGCTCCCAAAGCCATTCACAAAGCGAGTGTCAAAGATAAATGTCACATCTAGGATTCTGACTTTTGCCTACTTCCTGTTCCTCAAACATTTGGTCAGAAGAAATAGAATACAGATTTTCATAATTCTTCAGGGACTTCTCAGCCTTATGGAAAGGGCAATACATTTTAAGCCATTTAGAAGTGTGTTGACTGTGAAATCAGATTGTACCAAGAAATGCGCCTGCTTTGAAAATTCATACTTTCAAGAAGCTGTTTAAACACATTAATTTCAAATTCTTTATTTAGATATGCAGTATTCTCCTAATTCTTTATTCATTTGCAAAAAAAAAAAAATTCTAATGAACGATAACTTTGGACCATCTTATCTTGGTATTCATTTTCCATCAGCTTGTAAGTTTGACATACAACAGAGAAGGATGAGGAAGACCATATTTCACTTTCTGCAGAAAATAATTTCTAAGACTTTTCACCAGGATTTATTATACCCTAACAGAGCAATAGAAGTAATTGGACCTATATTTTTTTGATTATTTTTCTTTGTGTTTTTTTTTGTTTAAGGTGGTGGTGGTGGGGGGTGTTTGGTTTTTTTGTTTGTTTGTTTGTTTTTATTTGTTTTTTTGGTTGGTTGTTGTGTTGTTGTTGTTGCTGTTGTTGTTGTATATTCTTCTTCCTTCTTACACTGCAAGGTAGTTTGTGGTTACAAAAGGTATCCAAAAGGTTTTCTTTCTCAAAGCCCCTTTCATTCATCTTCTTCTCATTAATCCAGCATGCCTGTTTCTGGGGAAGGACAAATTTCTTATGTAACAGAATCTGCATTTTTCTTTTAAGCCCACCTCATTGTGGGCTTAATGAACTAGATAACGAACAATCACTCTTTCCATGGCAGGGAGCAGAAATACTAAACCACCATATATACAACAGAGAATGTATACAATATATTTACAAATGCTGTTATCAGTAAAAACATGCTTTCAAGCATGTCTTTTCATCACCATTTGGTTTTATGCACAATAGTGTAAAAAAATATTTGGACTTTTTTTTTTTTTTCTTTAATATGAGGGCTTTATTACTACAAATGTTTAGACAATACCTAATGACAGATCTTCAGCTGTCTTCCAGGTATCTGCTGGAATTCTGATACCAGATATATTTCTATATCAACAATACATACAGCTCCTTTGTGGCTGGCAAGAGAAGAAGGGGAAGATACTTTAGCTTATAACAATTAGAACCTTCCTTTCTCAAATTTTAGTAAGTTCCATGCAGAAACAAATGTGATTATTTTCTTCAGGAAGTTCTAAAAAAGCCACTGGTAAACCAGAGGGATGTACCTGGGAGGTGATCACTCTGTTCTCCTTTTGTTCCTTTTGCCACTTCCCCAAGCCCCTGCTACTGTTCAGGAATGAAAATTGCATGCTGTGGAAGACAAAATATATGGCTTGGCTCAGTCAAAGCTCATATTAATATTTTCAGAATGGACACAGATTTTATTCATAAATATGCATATTTATGTGTGTGAACAGTGTCAATGTTGTTACTATTTCGTGTAATTCTTCCAATTATGTGGAGTTAAATATAGCAATAAATTCTATTAAACAAATGTGCACTTATTTTGTCCCCTTCCTATTCATGGAGGAATGATTCAGAAACATATAATAATTAAGTCTTAAATGTGTCTGCAAGGTAGGAAAGTATGAGTTTCGTACTTGGGTTCCAAGATACAAGAAATATAACTTTCCATCTGATCCAATATGTAGTAGATGACCCCAAAAAATGCTCTTTCACCGTTTCAATAACACTGTAAAAAATATGTGCATATTTTTCACCTGTTTCTTCATAGGTGTTTGTTGAAGCAGCTGTGATTTTTAGGTCATTTTACTTACATTTACATCATCTATATAAAAAATGCATTTATAGAGTTTCATAATAATGAAAAGATTTCCCGCAGCAAACTATAACCTATGCATGAGGATATGGGCAGTAACAGAGCCTGGCTTCATAAACCTGGGAACCTTTTCTCAGCCTCACCTCACCAGGACCACTGGACTTCTTTCTCTGTAGCCTAACTAGTAATATAAAAATTAAGATGTTATCCATTAACATTCCTTCTGCATACATATCATGTCTGTGTTGCACTTGAAATGTATGTTGAGAGTTGATGCATCCAGTATAAATACAACAAAGAAAAGGAAAAAATATAAGTTAAGAAGTGACAACAATCAGGTAAATTTAAGAAGCTGAGTATCTTACCTTTTTTTCTCCCATTGTTCTTGTGCTTATAAGTCATAGTGGGGGGGGTCACTCATGTCATTGTGTGTTTTTTTTTCTTTGCTCAAAAAGTACCTTCTATTTCCCACAATTGTAATAAAAACAAGTTTCAGTCTGTCATTCAGATATTCTGAGTGCACACATATTAAGTAAATACCTGTTCATGCAATATTTCACCATTTTACATTTGCTTGCCAAGCAGTGATTTGATTTATAACTGTATCAGCGCATCATTTCCTTGAACTGTAAAAGTCATTGTACCGTTCTCTTAATTATCTTCTCAAGAATCAGCAGTACATTATTTGCAACATTATTAGCTTCATCAAATGCTTACTTTGTGATGAAGGACAAAAAAAAGATACATGCAGGAAACAAAGGATGATCTAATATGGCTGTGATCTCTAATACTAAGCACCTGGTATGAACTGATAGGAGAGTGAAAGGAAAAGAATAAAAAGCCTTACAAGTCAGGTGCTTTTAACTGATTTACACCAGTTATGAGTACACCCACTGAAGTCATCCTGAAGCCAGTAAACTTGGAGCGTTCAGTTAGGAAATGTTCCAGTTCTGGTTTGTGTCTGCAGGCATTTCTGGGACCTCAGTGACAATAGCTGTGAAAGCTATTGTTATTAGCATAATTAGCAACAAATGCGGGCACATTTTCTTCAGTGTTGCTACAACACCTTCTTTTCATATGACTTTCACACTTACACAGCTATACAGCTGACAACTGAGCTTTAGAAATCATCTTCTAATTTAGAGAAAAAAAACCTGCAACACAATCAAATGTAAACTGGTGGTGTAATCTGGTTTACCTAAACCAAGGATCTGGGGGTGTAAGCAAGGATATATTTATGACTATATTTAGTTGGATCTATTTTGTGTTCTTTTTTCCCATGTAGTGCTTAGAATTTTCACCCCATTGCTAGAAAGCAATTGCATGTCCTAACCATATCTACTCAAATGTGAATCCAGTTTACTTTGTATCTTGGATTTCTGCGTATGATTGACATAGTAATTAAAGTTTCCTGCCAAAAAGGTGCTGAAAGCAGCTTTGGGGACAGATAAAAGAGGTGTAATTAGAAAAGAAGCACAAATCTTGTGTTTCCATATCATGGGTAGCTGTTCCCTGAAATTGTGTGAACACACAAAGAGTGGGACAAGTTCTGACACAAAAAAACTAGTCACAAGGGGGAAAAAAGTACAGCTATCAAGAGCTTGCTGTTTTCAACTTGGTTAACAGTGGAGAAAGTTTTAACCCCTGCTTCTCCACAGCTGAGAATCACCTTTTCTCTGAAGTTTCATTCTCTAGCCAGAGTCTATGATGGCTTAAACCATCTACATCACACCTGGAATGGTTGAAGCCCAGCTGTAGCTGAAAGAAAATAAATGTTGAAAAATCAGTTTGTATATCTCTCACAGTAAAGGGAAATTGTGGATTTTAATGTTCTAATATTTCTAGAAGGTGCTACTGCATAAGGACATTATTTTCCCGAGTTCAAATATGGTGAGCAATATTAAACTGTAAATTCTGTGAAATAAACCCCAAACCCTGCAGCGATCATCTTTTACCACTGTTTATACATAATACTGAAAGCAACATTATCCCCATAGATAGCTACAGTTCCCAAGTTTTGTGAAAACAAAACCAGTAAAACAACAGTGAAGACAGTCCCACGTTTCAAGATAGGATTGATGAGGGCTTTATATATAAAAATACTATGACTAAAGCAGATTAAAGGTACTACTTCACTTCAGGGTTGAGCCAAAACCGGCAGGTTCTAGTATGAAGCCCAGTAAGGTTTCATTCTTACCATATGCTCTCTAAAACTATAAACCAATTTTCTTTGTCATTCCATAAGATATTAGTTTATTGGACCTCTTCAGTACTAGTTGGCACCTTTTATGAATCCCTGAGTCTTCACAGAGGGCTTATTTCAGGCTTAGTAGCAGTCTGTCCTAGGTCCTATCACTAGCTCAATCTCTCAACCTTGCTACCCACTTGATTCTTGTTAAGGCAAATATAGCACTTGCTGCATGTGTTTTTTGTTGTTGCTGTTTTGGATTTTTTTTGCTTTGTTTTGGGGTTGTTTTTTTGTTTTTTAACCCCTGGAGAGTCTTCCAGTAACTAATCTGAGCTCCTGTTTCACTATTAGCTACCTAAGTGTACCTTTCGCATTTTCTTCAGTATCTTTCTCACACAATCAACCCACCCTATTTCTTGGTTATACTACTTCCTGCTCAGGGTTAAAGCTGAGCCTATTAGTCTTGAGAAGAAAACATTAATTGGAAACAGTATGAGAGTCTTTCACATAAACCACAAAAAATTCCAAACCAACAGTCAGACAGTCAATATTTTCCTAATCAATTATCACAGACTTCTCCAGTTTCAATTACATGGAAAAACATAAGGATTTTGGACATAGCTGAAAGATAACTATGTGGCAGATGTTATCTTCGAAAGCCCATAACCCTGACTGTTATTTTCTTTTAGGTTTGTAGAGAGCAAACATAATGAAAAAGACTGTGTACCAGGTTGGGTTCAAATATATGATTGTTGTCAACCCAAAAATGAATAACTCAGTTGTAGGTGCCTCCAGCCTATTCAGGACCAATAAACCCAGCAGTTTCATATTCTGTCAAAGAACTATGGATTACCTGGATCACACTAAGACATCTTTCTAGTCCAGAATCTTTTAGAAAGTGGTTTATTTGTTGTTCTCCCATATTCCCTCTTTCACTGGAACTGGAGGTTTCCTGATAGGTGGGCTTCATACTGTGATTATTTAGAGCTGCCCAGAAGCCCCATGCCCATCAGTAGGGTTTCTTGCCACTCAAAGCCCTGGCTGCCCGCATTTCTAGTAGACTGTGACATCAAATTCATTGCAAGCTGTAATTTATATTGCAACAGCACTTAGAAAGCATCTGCTCTGGTGTGAGGAAGAACAGTTTGTGTCCTAAATAAGTCTATTTCTGGATTTCATATTTTCTCAGGGTCTAGACAACAAGCATGTTTCCTATCTCTGATTTTCTCCGCAAATGGCAATGTTTTACATTTACATATTTTTCTCTGCAACAGACACACTTGTTTTGAGGCCATTACTTCAAAAACTAAAAATTAAACTACATATGATAGTAACTAAACATTCAACATCGGCAGCACAAAGAACTTAGAGTAAAGAGACCCCAGGCTTTCCCTGCTTCAAATGTGTCAGTTTTTCAGAGAGGAATGGAAAGCTTCTTTGTTTTGCTGACACTCAGACTGTATCTGTTATTGATTTTTCTTCATTGCTGATAACACAAATGCTCCTCCTGCTTCATCTGCTTCTTTGTTTCCAAAGGACCCTGCAAATCATATGGGTGATGTGTTCCAACACAGATTAGATCACTTGCTTACTCATTTGTTATCACTTTTGGCTTCTAAGTTAGTTTTGCAATTTACACATTCAGCAGCTAATATGCTTACCTCAGACAGCCAGACACACTGCAGTTTCTCCCTTGCTCCAATGTCACACCCTTGTAAGCTAAAGGCAATTTCATCACCTTTTCTATTTGTCTCCCACAAATATGACAATGAAACCCTACACAAGTGCCTAGTTTGTTTGTTGTTTTTTTTTTTTTTGTGAAATATTGCTTCAGTGACCAAACCCCACAATGTTAACAGATGTTAAAAATCATTATAGAAAACGTAGTATTAGTTTCTAGTCTATTTTGATCCTCTTAAACTAGCCTTCTCTGAGCACTCTTCAAATGCAGCTTAATGTATCTATCACACTGGGATCCAAATTCCAAACCATTGAGCTTTGTTGTAATTTCTTTAATAGGACTGTTGCTGTGTTTGTTAAGAGTATATCCCTGTCTGAAATTTACACAATAAAACCAGAAGCCATGCGGGTGGCTGGCATCTAAAAACTCTCCAAACATTAACATGCTCTTTGTTACCACTGAGTTTTCCAGGAAAAATTAAACAAGACTGAATTCTCCTGTAGAATGGACAGCCACATTTTGTTAATGAAAACATGTGGGCAGCAGGCAAAAACAACTCTAGAAATAACACTTCTAGTTTAGTTCCCCTCTGAAGCACTTTGAAAACTGACATTTCTTACTGCAATCATGAGGATCCAGAAGGATGATACCACGTTGCTGTAGCTGGGGCTTATCCCTTCAGTCATCCTCTTCCTACCCATACTGACAAAATGCTTTCAGCTGTGACAAGGAATCAAAGCAGATGAAATGAAATCATAGCTTAAGAAGTCTATTGTGCAAAGAGATTTTTCTATTTTAATGTTTATACTTCTAATTACAATTAAGTTTACCACAATAAACCGGCCTGGTGTCTCCTTATAAAAACACTTCTCTCTACTTTTATTTGCCTACGTCCTGGCTGTGAGTGTCAGAAGATCCAGATCACTGGCATGGGCAAGGTGAAGGAAGCTAAACTTACCTTATGACTTCAGACTTGCCCTTTCCCATATTGTTAACATCTAGTAGTAAATGATAGTTGATATGTCTGTCTGAAAAGGCTTTTAGATGTCATATGAGTAAATATAAAGTGTTGATAAACTACAATGAATGAGAGGGTGGCCTCAAGTTAAATATATCTGTGGCACAAGAAGAGTTATAGTGCAATCACCAAGTCAAGGCTTGCAAAACCTGGCTTATAGCCTCTGCTGCAATGCAGTTGAAGGAAATGGAAAAGAGAGCATACATCTTACTGTTCATATCTATGACTTCTTAAAAGAAACAAAATAATCTCAAGCAGAGCTGTGGTAAGGAATCAGTCTAATAAGATGTCCTATTATTCATATATGCAATTACTCAGTGAAATTAGGGCAAAAGATTTTAGTTGTTTTTTTGGTTTGGTTTTTTTTTTTTTTTTTTTTTTTAACAGCTTCTAATATCATGTTCTAAACCAGTCTTATTTCTGCTGTGAGACAGGCTTGCTGAAGGCTTCAGGGGAGGAATGTATAAGCTATTAGAAAAAATGCTTTGGTTTTCAGTTACACTTTTAACTCTGCAATCTACCTAGGAAGATCAAAATAATGGATCTGCATACTTCCTTTCTTTGTTATGGTCAGTTAACCAGCCATCAGAGAAAGAATTTGTGTTTCCTGTACCCTGAGTTTCACCATGATGACTACAGATTCTTCAGAAGAATAAGCCTTGATTAATAGCAACATAACCCAGAAAATAGGTTGAAAAGGTAGATAACATCTAAATATGTGTTTATATTCGCATAGACTGAAATTTATTTTCACAGAATCAGAAAACGTGGATATGGATTAAATTAGTAGTGCCAATTAATGAAATTTCTAAGACAAAAAAAAGGTCAGGATTCAATATCATGCTCATTTTTGCTCAGAGAAGCTCTTCTGAGAACAGTCCCCGAGGATTAAACTGGAGCGTAACAGTGTTGGATGGTAGCAGTGTTTCAAGGGCACGCATTTCTGGTTCGCATTACCTGTCAAATTCTGCATGCTTCAGGCCCCACAGCTATTCCTCCCTACTCCGCTCACAATCCCCTATAAACCAGGAAGCTGTCTCGGAAGTATTTAGAAATGCCAGTTTAAATAGGAAGGAAGGAAATAAAGACAGCTGACTGTAAAAAAGTCATAAATGGATTACAGTAAGTGGTGTGCATCTCCAATGTCAGTGAGAGATACTAGATAGGGAGAACTATATTGAATTATATCTACTAAAACTTTCAAGAAATATTATGGCAAAAAAAAGATGTGAAAACTGGCATTTGCCTTATTTTGTTTTTTTGTTACTCATGGAGTTATATTTGATTCAGTTTTGGAGGGTGAGGGACAGGAAAAAGAGTTTAGTTTTGACAGCAGCAAATTTCATGATCACTACATGTTGCTGTGCTGTGTAACATCACAAGAAAACAACAGCCAGCATTAATTTTGTTTATGCACCAGTATCTAGTCCAGTTTCAGAAACTGTAATGTCCAGCAATGCAGTTATCCGTATAAGACTTGTAGGCTTGTAGAAGCTTGTGCAGCCAAACAGTTAGATAGCTGTTTTAGCACTTCAGTCTTGCTGAACACTTCTAAAACTTTATTCTCTTTTAAAAATAATTATTTTATGAAAAGAAAGAACTGTTTTTACTATTCCAACAGAGTGCACACAGACAAACCTTTCATGCCTCTTGGCTTAATATCCACCTGCAACCTGTGTTACTCTATTCAAACTCAATAGATTGCTTTTAAAAAAGTTCTACTAATGTGGAACAATGGGCATGAACATTGTGACCCATTGCATGGTAGGTCGAGAGCTTTGTAGAATTCAGCTTCCTATGAATAAGTGGCTTTTACTGCCGTCAAAATCCTTCAAAAGATTGATCTTCAGCTCTCACCTTGTGCTGACACCCTCACTTCACTATGAGATGTACTTATCTTTTGCTTTTTATGGTACTTACATTCTATGCTGTTGTTTCTTCTGACTGTTCTTTGTAAACCAAACAATGGCTCAGACGTTTTCCTGAATACCTCTACTTCTTTTTACCTTGCTGTCCTGAGTTTCTTGCCTGCAGATATCTCATTTCTGTCACTAACAGTAACTTCTAGTTTGTCTCTGCATAATGCGATGAATATTCAGAACCACATATGCTTACCTGTGTACATGGGCCTTTGGTACTGGCTTCTTTTGGTTTAGTGGGTTTCAGACTTTGTAACCAAATTTAGTGAGGAATTTTCCATTTTCTTACCTCTAGAGTGCAGCTAAATGTGGGTTGTCTAACACATCTGTCCTTGTCCTGGATGCTCTTTAATCCCTGGAAGGGAATGTGGGAACATTCAATGTTAGATCATTGCTAGTATTTCACTTTTGTATGTGGATTGTTAGACTCATCATTCTTTTCAACTTCTGTTACCTATCAATACTGAATTTCATAGTTTCAGAGTATTTAGTCAGTGGCCAATATTTCCATCATTTTATGGTTTGAAGTTGCCAGAATTCTGGGGAAAGAGTGGGTCACAATTCTCATCAGCAGTGTCAAGTACATTCCATATACAATAAGACACGTGTGGTAGGATTTACTTGTTAAATTTTGGTGTCTACAACCATTTTAGACTTTATGATATTTAAGAGGAATGGAATGGCTCTCACAGGTCTGTGTCATAACTGCAAACCTGCATAGGTGTCTTAAGGAATACCTAACAAGGACGTCCCTGACACTAGCTACGTAGCAACAGATCATAGCCCAAATATACTGTGAAGAATCCTGTAGTTGCAATTGTGTCATAACATCGGCTGCTGATCATACACCTTCATTTTACACCAGAAAGTATTATTTCCAGACTGTTTTATGTAGTTCCAGAAACAGTGACTTGCGGCTGTGAAGATCAGATCACAAGTACAAATGACAGCCAAAAGGTGGTAAAGGTGGGTACATGGTAGATGAAATTATTTCTGATATTTTTGTATTTCAGGTTGCACAGAGAAAATCAAACATTACTCCAGGTCTGAAGATTTATTTCTTTGAACCTGTACAAGAAAAAACAATGAGTGGTTTTCTGTTGGTTTAACCCCTTATACTGAATCATGGTAAGAACAGATGATGACTAATGCTGGCAAAGTACAGAGGACAAGACAAGAGTCAAAAGACAGCAGCAGCAGTACCATCTTATGTTGATTTAAACTATTATGAAGCTACCTCCAAGGCAGAAATTGCCAGTTAAGGACGCTTAGGTTGTTCAGTGTAGCCATTTTTTTCTGTTCTTTGGCTCATTGTTTTTAACAAGGATAACATTCACATAGTAAGGCAGAAAGAGCTTAGTTGGCACAAATGTAACTTAGAATGTGTATAGTTTGTATATTTTGTTGACAGTTTAGTCTCTGTAGTTTCTCAGTTCTTTCAGAAACTGATAAAATACTTCCTGAATATATGACATTGTCCTGGGTTCAGCTACAGCAGTTCTTTTTCTTCTTCTTAGTAGGTGGTGCAGTGCTGTGTTTTGGTTTTAATCTGAGAATAATGCTGATAACACACTGATGTTTCTGTTCTTAAGTAATGCTTACTCTGATTAAGGACTTTTCTGTCTCATGCTCTGCCAGTGAGGAGGAGCACAAGTAGCAAAGATAGGACACCTGGCCCAAACTAGCCAAAGCGGTATTCCATACCACAGCATGTCATGCCCAATATACAAATTAGGGAGAGTCACCTAGAAGGCCCAGAATGCTGGTTGGGTCAGGCTGGGTATTGGTAGACAGGTGGTGAACAGTTGTAGTGTGCACCGCACGTGTTTATTGTTTTTTTCCCTTTCTCCTTTTAGTTTTATATTGTCTCCCCTTGTTAATTCCCTTTTTATTATTATTATTGGTGGTAGCAGTAGTAATTTTGTATTATACTTTAGTTATTTGACTGTTCTTATCTCAATCCATGCAGTTTACATTCTTTCTATTCTCCTATCTATCCTGCCAGGAGCTGGGGGGAAGAAGGAGGAGAAGTGAGTGAGAGGCTGCATGTTTCTGAGTTACTAACTAGGCTTAAACAACAACTGTGATATAATACTTCTTATATTATGGGGAAAAAAAATGTGAACAAATCAGTGCCATAGGGGTGGAAAAGCGGTTATGCATAACAGTAGTATGAAATCTAGCAGGAAAATAGTTAAAGTATTTCCATTCATCTGAGTGCTTTTGAATATAAATAGAAAAAGAGTACTTTTACTGTATAATATTACATATGTATAATACACTGTGAATTGTAATGCTTATATCATGCTTTCAATAAATTTCAAGCAGTGAATATTAAAATTTTCCACAGGTATTATAATTATATACAGATGCATGTTTTAAGCAAATTTATGAAAACTATTCTAAACTCTTCTGTGTCATGGTGATAAGTAATATATATGCCATTTATTATTATACTGGAATATTTATACCTGTTAAACACTTGTTAAATCTTCTATTCCTAACATATTTATATGTAATTTAATAGGAGTATAAACTATACAATCCTAACAAGCAGCAGTATACCAAAAAAGTATGCAATAAGCAGATTTTGAAAGTCAGTATAATTCTATTATTTAATTAGATAAAAAATCGCAGTGCCATCTTATTTCTTTTTTAAAAAATATTGGTTTCATAGCTGGCAATATTTTGTCACATTTAAGCTCTGTTAATGTTTTGTATTCTCTTAAAAATGATAAATTTCCTAAATATTCTATTGTATTTTTCTTAATCTGATGAAAACTGGATTTTGAATTTGTAAGATGATAAACTAGTTCGCAATGATAAAGTACTAATTATGGTTCCAAAATTTAGCATATGTAAGCAGTCAGCTGCTTATTGGGCAGTTATGTCAAAAATCAAGCCAACTGATGATGAATTTCAAACTTATAAACCTAGGCTGTTACTAAATTAGATCATTTTATAATGAAGAGTTTGAAGGCTCTAGTCTAAGTTCATTGCTGCTGTGCTAGAAGCTGTAAAGATGACATTAAAAGGATGGCTAAATTTTACAGGATTCCCATAGTCTACTGTGAAACAGTAGTCGGATAAGAATTTTTAGAGGGGTATTTAGAAGTCATGTGCACTTTTGAATGAACACATGGATGAAATAGTAGCCATTAAATCATTGTAGGCTACAGGCTGAAATCTAGATCAAGGTGAGTGAAGATTTAAATCAATCTAAACTCTTGTCTCCAATTCTACTTCTTTCACAAGCACAGCAAAGGAGGGTGGAGCACCAAGTTTAGTTATCCCATGGATGTCTTCAAACTAGCAGATTGAAGCTACTTCCTTCTGCAGCGGCCTTTTCTAATCTACTCCAGCCCAATCCAGTCCACTTCAATCTACTCTAAGACCATTAGACACCTAATTTAGATACCACAGTAAATCACCACAAAACTTTTCCTTTTCACAGGAAGGAAAGGTGCAGCATTTCAATGCAACAATCCAGGCATGTACTCTGTCCTTCTGGGCAGCTTCCTTCTGCCTGTATAAAAAATTAAGCCTAAGATAAGATTCCATATTGGTAGAAGAGCCACATGTGCATTCTGCAACAGATCTCTGTAACAAGATAATGGACCTGAGATATTTTTCAGGACATTTTTTAAAAAGTCTTTTCAACTCCTGAAAAGTGCATGCCTGTGCAATGTGATTGTCTCAGTTGTGCTATTTATTTTGTTCAAAATAATCAAGTTCCAATGTTTTCTCTAAGCATCATTTTTAATATAATGGTAATATTTAAAGCATGTTGTTTGATATAATTTGACAAATGTCTTTTCTTTTGTTAATGGTTATCTGCCAGGAAATGTGAATACTATCATATTTTTTCTTGTTACATGAATCTATGAATTCCAATTCAACCATTAGGATTTTCCTAATTTTTAAAGTTATGAGTGGCACTGCATGAATAGAAAAAGATTATTGACTTCTGCTTTTTTATTAAGCTATTGTATTCATATCTTGCAAAATATACTAAAATGAAAGTGAAAAATGAAAGAGCCCTGAAGAAGTAGTTTGCTGTTTTTGTCAAAGCAGATCACACTTTTTCAAGCCTCTTGTGGCTCAGAAACCCATATTGGGAATTAAGTGGAGAATAAAAAGAAGTCTTTCTAAGCTAGTTTCAAATCATAAAATAAGTTAGAAAATATTAGTATCTTACTGTATACCAGTTTTCTTTCTTATAAGCCAACTAATTTTGGCACTATTCTGTGAACTTTTCAGTCCTCTTGGGAATTGGTCCTCTCATGTGGAATTTCCTACTTAGTAAGCTTAAAAAATGTTGGCTTCATAACCTTTCTAAAAATCACTTTCCCCTTTTTTTGTGCACTGTTTTACTTCCCTCTAGTTCTTACATGTGTATACATGAAAAAAACAGAATGTATGGGATGGTAGGATGTTAATTTCTCCTAGGTTTTTTGCAGTGTTTTACCAGAGATATATTATAAGAAACCAGAGGGTATGACCATGAGCTGGTCCTCATACAAAGAAAAATTGCATTATGACTACCAGTAAATTGCTCTGAATCTGAATGTCACTGTCTTGTTCTGGAAAGTGTGCTGTTTCTTACTGCTTCAAAATACTGCATTTGCAAGCTGCAAGCTATAAGGTTAAGATTTTACTCCCACTGTCCTTTTGCAGCTTTGTATGTGATGTCAGTTGCATTCAGTGACACTTTATTATAGTTTGCCGATGACACCAAGCTGTGTGGTTCGGTTGATATGCTGGAAGGAAGGAATGCCATCCAGAGGGACCTTGACACGCTTGTGAGGTGGTCTGATGCCAACCTTACGAAGTTTAACCATGACAAGTGCAAGGTCCTACACGTGGGTCGGAGCAATCCCAGGCACAGCTACAGGCTGAGCAGAGAAGAGATTCAGAGCAGCCCTGAGGAGAAGGACTTGGGGGTGCTGGTTGATGAGCAAATGAACATGAGCCAGCAGTGTGAGCTTTTAGCCCAGAAAGGCAACCGTATCCTGGGCTGCATCAAAAGCAGCATGACCAGCATGTCGTAGGAGGTGATCCTGCCCCTCTACTCTGCTCTGTGAGAACTCACTTGGAGTATTGTGTGCAGTTCTTGTGTCCTCAGCATAAAAAGGACATGGAACTGTTGTAACAACTCCAAAGGAGGGACACGAGGATGATCAGGGGCTGGAGTAGCTCTTGTATGAAGACAGGCTAAGAAAGTTGGGGCTGTTCAGCCTGGAGAAGAGAAGGCTATGTGGAGACCTCATAGCAGCCTTCCAATATCTGAAGGGGGCATATAGGGATGCTGGGGAGGGACTCTTCATTATTGACTGTAGTGATAGGACAAGGGGTAATGAGTTGAAACTGAAATAGGGGAAGCTTAGATTGCATACATGGAGGAAATTCTTTACTGTAAGGGTGATGAGTCACGAAGTCATGGCTGAACAGATCCTTGGGTGGCATGGTTTAATGTGAGGTGTCCCTGCCCATGGCAGGGGGGTTGGAACTAGATGATCTTAAGGTCCTTTCCAACCCTAACTATTCTATGATTCTATGATTCTATAATATAACAAGATATACAGAAGTGTTGCTGAAGTGTAAAAGAGACAGACTGCTCAGGTATCTCTTACTGGGAGAAAACACCTCCCCACATAGTGTCTGAGGCTTTATGTTGCATGTCTGTCTATTATAACTACCCATTTCTGTTCCTGTGACAGATTTTGGAAAATGAAAAACAAACCTCCTAAGTGTACATGAGATGTGCAGCTATAAGGAGGTTTGCTCAGAAAGATGATGCATTCATCTCTATACCACTGAAACTTTATGTTATACTTCATATCAAGTATAGAATTTCTAGGGCAAAGCACAGAGCTGGTGTAGTACAAATAGACTGGCAAAAGGAGCCTTTAAAAAAATCTAGATGAAAGTTTTTAAATGAGATACAGCTGTTATCCATTTTTTAGGTAGCATTTATATCAACTTACCCAAATATTTTATTCCTTTTCAGATACATTTAAACACTGAGTATCTAGAGGGTCATGGAAGGACATGGTAAATTGAGACATTTTTATGGCACATATATATACATATATATAATTATATATGTACGCAACTTTTTTTTTTTTTTTTTTTAAGAGGATGAAATTTCCTCCTGGCTTAAATGCAGCTTCAATATTTGCAGATATAACTACTACAGACACTATTTACAATTCTTATGCTGGTTCTCAAGATAAATTCCAGATTGTGCCAATAAGCCCAAGTGCAAAACTGGATCCTCTGATTCTCTGCTCCTGAACAGAAAATATAGTGATTGAGACTTTTGTCCTAAATTTTATCCAGCATATGCAAGGTGGAATCTGTCTTAATAGATATAAAATATGGTAATTTAACTTTAAATGTTTTTCTTATATGATTTTAATTAGTTAACTTTTCAAGTACTTAATGCTAAGTTAAAGAGGAAGCTTTATATTTTCTTTCAGTCTGACACTTCAGCTTTTTTCCAGTTTTATTCATAGAATCATAGAATCCTAGAATCATCATTTCCTTTAAGAAGGGAAAAGAAAAATGTCCTCTTAATATTTACAGTTGAACTTTTTGGATCTGTTGTTTTCTTTTTCTGCATTTTAGTTAGGTGGTTGGTCCTGAGTGTGACAGCTTTGTAGCGCATTTCTGAAACATTACAGCAATAATTCTACACCATTATGCCTAATGCTACAGCAACATCCCGAAGTTTTCCACTCTGAATATGAGAGGAATCCAGGTTTATTTACTTTAATGACTAGATAATGAGTCTGAGCTACACAGATCAAAGTGAACTGCTAAGAGAGAGGCTGTTATGAGCCAAAACTAATAACAAGCTCCAGCTTGAGAAGAGGGATCTATTCACTTCAGTGCAGTGAGAGTGAGGATAAGTGTTGGAAAGAGAAAAAGATGTTCCCCACCAAAATTTGAAATAATGTAGGCCAAACACTACATCTTTGACTGTCCACCATTTGACAGCCCTTTGAACTTTGTAAGAAATTACTTCTTTATTAAAGTAGTTAGAATCTAATACTGTTCACACTGGTTTTATGGAGTTGGGTAATCATTTGGAGACTTATATAGGCCCAAATTATCTTTCTGCATGTTGTCAGAGATTACTTTTCACTCATAAATGAAGAACCTCCTACTGGAACAGCTATATAGTGATAAAATAGGCATACTGAAGACTTCAGAGATTAATTCCCTTCTATTAATGGAAAAGAGAATGATATAATATTAAATGAGATTTCAGGGATCTTTCAAGGCAAATGTGCCCTTCCGGACAGCATGAAAAGAAGACTGAGAACAGAATATTACATACTTGTTCACCTATGTATCGCCAACCATAACGCCCTAGATTCATCCATTGTGCATGGGGCAGCAACTCAAATTTTAGCTACTTGATGTTCCTCTCAATGAAGTCAAATGAATCAGGCAACTGTGGAGAAATAATGGGAGTGTGAAATTTATATAATCTGTTCTCATCTTTTTGTCTTTGTATTTTAAGTGAAACTGGAACAGAGGAAAAATAATATAAAACCTCCCTGAGTTCACACCAGACTTTTCTGCTTATGCAGTTGAAGGGGTTTTTTTTTGAGATTTCATACAGATAAGAACTTCCATGTGTTAAGCAGCTCCATAAGTGACTGCAAACAAGGATTGCACTGAAGTTCCTATAGCATTCCACGCCGTACATGCATCCAGCAGTAAATATTTAAAGTCATCATTTTGAATGACCATACTTTGTATTCCAAACTTATTTGTGGTAGGGTAAGTTACAGCTGTACATTAGTGCCAGATTCACAAGGCCTTCACTTTTTCCTGTTTCTAACAATTTTGCATTATTCAGGGACCTCATCAGTGTTTACAAATATGTAACAGGTGGGTGTCATGATGATGGAGCTAGGCTTTTTTCAGTGATATCCAGTGATAGGACAAGGGGCAATGGGTGTAAACTGGAGCATAGAAGGTTCCACGTTAACATCAGGAAGAACTTCTTTACTGTGAGAGTGACAGAGCACTGGAACAGGTTGCCCAGGGGGGTTGTGGAATCTCCCACATTGGAGATATTCAAGGCCCGCCTGGACAAGTTCCTGTGTGATGTACTCTAGATTACCCTACTCTTGCAGGGGGGTTGGACCAGATGATCTCTCGAGGCCCTTTCCAACCCTTGGGATTCTGTGATTCTGTAATAGTGAGCAAATAAGTGGCATGTTAATTTTCAATTCTCCCAGAAATATTAAGTTCACATAAATTAAGAAATACACAAAATAATTTGTGACTTGTAAAATATTTGTAAATACAAAGAAATCAATAGGAACAATACAAAAATTATATAGGAGAAACTTATTAAAATATGTTTCTTGAATGCATATTAATTTTGTATTCTTTTTCCTAAAATTCATATGAAACTAAACATTTGGGTGGATGAAATATCTTATAAAGAAGATTGGTTTAAACATTCCTGTGTCTATTTTGCAATAACCTGCAAGAGGGCTGAACAGTATTCTTCTTCTGTACTATTTTTTAGCATCTTTTTGTTAATCTTCTGAATATTATCCTATATTTATATGATCTAAATGGGAAACCCCTTCTCTGCTTCTGCATTCTAATTTATCCTCCTTTATAGTGTCCAATAAGCTTTAGAAAAATTAATTATTAATATATCAAAACATAAAATACAGATTAATGAAAATGTCAGATGGTGCAGGCCAATGATATTTTATATTATGTATCTGAAAATCAAAATTTTATCACAGTTCCAATTCTCAGGATGAAAGTTGTAGTTCGAACAGGAATTGACATAAAATCTATTCTGCATGGTACCGATTGTCATGGAAAAAAGAAATAGTGAAAACTTAATTTTTGGTCCTCTCTCAAGATAGCAATCTCACAGTCATTTCTGGATGAGATTAAATAAAGGGGCTCCTTATCTTTTATTTGTAGCACTGATCTGCCACTGTCTCTTTTTCCAAGCAGTTTTAGGGTAGGCACATTTGTTATTAAAGGGAAATCCACAAGGAACATTTTTATAGCACCAGAATAGAAATAATACCATAACAATAAAGATCAAGGATTGATGCAATTGTGAGTAGAAGTAATAGCTGCCTTGTGTGGCTGTTATCTCCTCAAGGGAATTCTTTAGAATGGCTTTCGTTTTATAAAATGTGTTTGTTTCAGTGGTATAGTATACGAGTAGGGAACTGTACTCTCGTGTTTCTTTTCGTTTGTTTGTTTGCTTGCTTCTGCCCAAGGAAAAAAATAATCGCCTCATTTAAAATAGGTGTGACTGGTTTCATGAACTTCGAGACTGCTCTGAACTTCAAACAAATAAAGTATCACACAGAAGCCATTGGTATGTGTATGTAGTTAAAATATTTTGCCTGTCTAACCTGTTTTTAAGCCAATAGATGCCAATAGCTCTGATGTTGTTCAGGGAGGTTAATCCTTTTCATGTGGAACAGGCAGGGAATACATCAGTGTCACGCATTACCTGCTGGCCAGTGCTGTTCAAACACTCTGCCTCTTTTCTGGAGGTATAAAGTCAGAGATGTAGCCAAAGAAATTTACATCAATTGATGTAAATGACAATGACAAAAAGACTGCACTCAAATTGTGGAAGATTTTAGTTCATACATGACGTTTGTGTGTGTGTGTATGTATATATGTATATCTCTATATATAAAGATTAATATGATACATATATTTATATATGGTGAAAATCTGATACCTGAGGGAATGCTGAAACACTCTTGTTTTGTGAACATGACTTGACCTAATTTCTACCAAGACACTTTGCTATTGGTTTAATATTCATAAGGATGACATTCATATATCATTTGTTAGCAGTTATAACAAATGTGGCAAAAAGGTGACTGAATTTTTAATAAGAGTTCCAAACCCAAGAAGACTCTGGGACAATACGATATTTTTCTCCTTTTTCCTTTCCCATTATAAACTCCTTAGTTCAGTGCTACCAAAATCAATTAAAACCAAAAAGCTTGTATTTTCACCTAGTTCAACATTGCCAACAGAAGAAAAAAGAAAAAAGTAGAAACCAAAGAGGAAGTGGGGTGTGATGGAGTAGGAAGTTTTTATAGAAAGGCAGAAGGGAAAGTAGAAGTGATGTCCAGATGATAGAGGCTGGGAAATAGAACACTTTCTTATGACACTGATGTTGCATGTTGATGATGATCAAGATACATTTGTAATGGTAATCAAAGATAAAGGGGAAATAAGCTCTGATATTGCTATGGTGGGTACTGAGGTTTAGCTACTGAGAAATCTAGAAGTACTAATTCTGCATGGACATCTAGGTTTCTCCAAGCTGTCAAGTAATGCTTCTTGATGCTTTTTACAACCATCCTGTAACTACTGCAAAGCTTCCAAGAAACCACTGTAAATATTTCACACTTTCCTTGTTCATTATTTCATTACTTCAGCTCACATTTCTGTGAGATAAAAGAGGTGATAGTGTATGACATTGCTGTAACACTGATTTATATTGCCAATAGGTCTTGTATTTTTTGTTTTATTTTGTCACTCTATATACAAAGAAACAAAGGTTCTCAGCCTCTCTCTGCAAACCACTTGTATTTTCTAAGCTAAAATGTATTTCTGCTGTGTAGTAATTTTCCTGAGCTTCAGTCCTTCACATTACTATTGAAATTCATTTGGTTTTTGTCAAGAATATTCTTAATATCTTAACCATTTTTATTACTGACTTGGATGAAGAAGTAAACAGCACATTAATTAAAATATTCAGGCCTTATTTGATGTGAGGGGTTACAAGTGACAAGGAGGCCAAAGAGATAAATCAAAAAGGGTCAGTGACAAGAAGATATGAAGAAAAACTGTGACTTCGTACATTACAGGAGAAAAAAAAAAAAATCGGAATGTAGGCTTCTAATGTAAAAAGAAATATTTGGAAGGACTTAATCCCCAGATTTACAGAAGACTGGGGATGGAGGTGCAACGTCATACAGTGGGGGAAAAAAAAAGAAAAAGATTAAAGCAATGAAACAGCATAATGTAAAAAGTGGGAAGTAAACTTTTCATTGCAAGTAAAACTTAGCTTTGAGAAGGATTTGGGATAAGAGTAATAAAAAAATTGTTAAGGCAATGGAAAGGCCGACTTATGAGGAAATGCTGAAAGAGATAAAGTCAAATGGCAACGGAAGGGAGACATGGTCACCTCCTTTAGGAATTTAGGTCTGTACTCTAAGCCAAAGGATTTTCCCCTAGAGTCCACCAGGGTGTATTATGTGGAATAGAGGCATGTAATAAAGGAAAATAGTATCAAAAGAAATATTGGAATTTATTTATTTAAAGATCCAAGAAAATTGTAATGTCAGGATAAATATACTAGGACAATGTAGTACAGATAGAAAGAAATATCAGAAAATTAACAACAAAACAGGAGAGAATATCAGACTTCCAATGGAAATAAACACATCAACTGCAATGTAAATTAGTACACCATGTGTATAAAGAGAACGTAAGTACATCAACATCAGAGTAATGCAGACAAGCAGTAAGAAACAGCAGAAATAAATAAATATGTAAAATTTAATCACAGGAGGCACTGGAAACAGACAAACAAATGCGGTCTTGTTTAGTAGCTAGTTGTCAGCAGCCATAGAGTTACAGCTCCTCCTTACCCTTTTAGCATTATAAACCTACCTACCTACCATTCATCAGGAGAGGTCCTTACTGATAAGGGAGGCTAAGTATATGTAACTACGGCTATTTTCTTCTACGTCTAAAATGCATGATTTGTTGCAGCATCTGTTTATTCTTTATGTTTCCCTCCCAGAAGCTCTATAAGATGTTAGACCAATGGTACAAAGACATTGCTGAAGCCTCGTGTTTATTTTAATGACACATAACCAAACATAAAAGGTCCTCAAATTAGGAATGAGATATGCCCAAATTCTTTTTTTTTTTTTTTGTTAGCAAATTAACTGTCTGATAAATTAATATGGCCTCTTTCCCCTCTATATGTCACTTATAACCAGAGCAATTTAAACAATACCTAATCATTTTGTGGAGTCTGAACGTCAACGCCTTATGTAACTCCACACTTCCAGTGTGTGTGACTGATACCCACAGGGATTCATCAAGGGTGTTCTGAAAGCTCTGAGAACTGAGCTGTCATGATGTCCTGGATTATTAGTGCTACATGCTTTCTCAGGAAGCAAATCACAGTCCGCACACATTGCATATAGCTAGTGTCCATGTAAAAAAAAAAGAATGTATCTATGATAGTTTGTCTCTATTTCATATTAATTTAAGATTCAGAGTTGACAACTACCTCACCATCAACAGGAAACTGACATTTCCCAAAACTATTTTTAAAATAATTTACATTTTTAGTTAAAATTACCATATTGTCTCAAGTATATTCAACTTAAGCTATGTCTTAGCTGAGTCCAGTGACATCTGACATGTCATCAATATGAGTCAGACAGTCTTATGATGTTAGATACATCTCTCTGCTTTCAGTGGAGACATGCCCCTTTACAGAGTTTAATGATGTAATTCAATGTGCATCAATTTCAGCCCCTAGAACTGTCATAATTGAAGATCTCTGATTTGTGCAGCTATTGCTGTGAAGCTGCCCTTTTAATTTCTCACTCAGAAGAAGCTGGTGTGGAAGCAATAACAGTGATAAAATGCAGTAAAAGTGGCTGAGCTTGTAATTTTCTTTTTGTGCCAGAAATTCTGTGTGAAAAAAAAACTATTTCTGAACAAAAGACCAAGAGTATTGGAAGTGCTTATCTTGAAAGGACATAATGTGATTATAACTTATAAAGAAAAAAGCTGTTCTAAAGAAAGAATATTAAAATAGTGTTATCACTGTCCTGTACCATTCAAACTAGAGGATGTCTAGAAAGATGGTACATCTAACATTAACAAACTCTTTCAAGAAAGAGCATAAAATAACAGTGGGAATAATTAGCACAGGGTTCACTGAAACATCATTGTTGTTTTTTTTTAGTAAGGTTCAAGTCAAGTTCTGACTTGAGATAAAGGTGGCAAAAAAACAAGGGCTGAGATTATTGGTACCACAAGGGCTGAGCTTATCAGTACCAACCCTTCAGGGCACTCACAACTGGAAGGATTGTCAAACATTGTGTCACACTAAACATTTTATCACCTGGGTGATACAATGGCTGAAGAAGTTCAATCTTATTAAATATACCAATCTGCCAATGTAGAGAAACAATTAGTAGTTGCAGTCAAGGAAGCATATCAATGTTGGGAATTCCTACAGAGCTAGCAGAGGACAAACTGAAAAAACATAAATCTTTACACCTTGTTTAAGACAGGCCTGATCTCCCTAATTCAAGGATACAGGAAAAAAAAAAAAAAGATTTAGAGAAGGATGTCAGAGGTAAATCAGTGTTATAGGTTGGCTTCTGTACAAGAGGACACTGATGAACAGACTAGGATCTTTTCATCTGAAAGAGAAACAGCTAAGGGGGAACATGATAGGGATCTATATAACCATGAGAATGCATGTAAAAATGATTGTTGACTGTTTCTTATCCAGGAATCTTAAGATTAAATCATTACTGCATGACAAGTTTAAAGTAAAAAAGGAGTCATTATTTCATCCAGCACTCCAACTCTGAAATCCATTGCCAGAGGCTATTGTGAATACCAAGATTTCACAGTGCTCTAGAAAGGAATTAGATACATTTATGGTACAAATGTCCATTGTAGGCAGTGAAATGATAGTTTCTCAGTCACCTGTGGAAAAGCGTACCAAGGAACCATGATTGTTGTGGTCACTTTCACAGATATAATGCTAGGTTAACCGAAACTTTGATGTGACCCAGTCTGAACCCCTGTATTCCATCCTAATGGCAGGCACATTACCCCACAAGGCTCATCAGCCTGCCTCACAGCACTGAGCACTGATAAGGCACATTATTGTTTTCAAGTGGAGCAGCACTAAAAAGTCCCCAGTTGGTTTGGGTCACATCCTAGCACATTTAAGCACATACAGATGTATTCCTTTCTGTTTAAACTAGCTGGAAGTTGTGCTCCAGGAGCTCATGTAACATGCCGCAGCTGATGGTTGTCCAGTGCATGAGACTAGGCTAGAACCAATTTAATTTAATTCTCCCAAACCTGCAGGTCTTGGGTCTTCAGTGCCCAGTTTCAATCTACAAATGTGTCACACTGCTTTCTGATGAAGACAACAACGATGAATATTAGACAGCCTAGGGCCTGCAGACGCTCTATCATGACCCTATGTTTTTCATATGTATTCCTCATCATATTGACTACAATGTATCTCCCACGCATCCTGAAGTGGGATGTGTAGTATCCCACATCTTTAACTATAATGGGGAGAAGAAAAACAGCATGTTTCCAATCTATTTGGAAATGAGTACTTTCACTTTTTTCTTTGATCTCCTTTCTTTTCTTTCCTTCTATCTTTTTCGTTCTTCCATCCTCTCTGTAGTGGTAGCACAAAAACAGGAGAGGAATAACCTTACAGACCCCACAGTTACAGATGATTTAAAATGTCTGCAACTAATCTTTACAGAACAAGTAACAAAGTTGTTTCCTGTTGGGTATAAAACAACACAAAAATACCAAACCTCAAGTATCTGTCTAGTTGCTACATTTTCTTGGATGTGCTGAATCTCACAGAGCTATGAAGAGCTTTCTCCTCAGCAAAACAATCATGTTAAGGAAAAAATATTCTTACATTGCAGGCTGTAGAGCTTCAGATGTGCAATAATTATATAAAATGTCTGTTCTACTTCTTCCTATACTGACAGCTTCAGATCTCTGTTTAATTGCATCAGCTTGTCTGAGCTTTGAATGCATTGTAAAAGAAAATCACAGCCACAGGGATTCAAAATACCTTTAGAGTTTTAGCAAGAGCAGCAAAATAATATGAGCTTGGATTACAATGAAATGAAAACTGACCTTTTCCCTAGAGATATCATATTACATTTGCAGTTGTATTGGGACCCATTCTGGAGTAGTTTGTGAAGAACTGCAGCCTGTGGGAAGGACTCATTTTGGAGAAGGTTGTGGAAGACTGTGTTGTGTGAGAGGTACCCCATTCTGGAGCAGGAGAAGAGTGTGAGGAGTCCTCCCTAAGGAGGAAGGACCAGCAAAGACAGTGTGTGATGAACTGGCCACAACTTCCATTCCCCACCCCCCGGGGCAGCTGCTGCAGGAGACAAGATACTGAAAATCAGGAGTAAAGTTAAGCCTGGGCAGTAGGGAAGTGTGTGGGGGAAGGTTTTTAAGATTTGGTTTTATTCTTCATTATCCTACTGTGATTTAATTGGTAATAAATTAAACTAGTCTCCCCAAATCGAGTCTGTTTTGCCTGTGATGGTAATGGGTGATTGATCTCTCCCAGTTCTTATCTTGACTCACAAGCCTTTCATTGTACTTTCTCTCCTCTCTATAGTTTAGGAGGGGACTGACAGAGCAGCTTTGGTGGGCACCTGGACTCCAGCCAGGGTCAAGCCATCACAATGGTATAAACTGACAAGGTATTTTTCCTTAATATTAGTGTCATATTTTACTATCAGTATTAGAATCTCAATATGACTTCAACTAGCCTACTTGGGCTGAATGTGTTAATGTCATAAAGCTTCAAAATAGCAGTTAGCAAAACAGATCTGCTTGCATATGTGTAAGCTTTACCTTTAGAAACCTGAGTGATAACCTGAGTGATGTTTGTTTAAGTTATATCTTTGAGTCAGACAGTGAAGAAGGGAATTATGAGACAACACATACGAAAAAAATAAAGGCCTGTATTTTAAACTTACAAGTGAACTCATAAAGAAGTGAAAGAAATTTGAGTCTTTCACATAGAATATCAAATAAGTTTTAACATCTTCATCTACATTTACATTTTGGATTTGAACTAAAGACCTTATTTGGGAAATAAAAATCTGCAAATATTAATTTATTCACTGACAAAAAATATATATTTAGTTTTAATTTGTGATGAAGCACCTTGGTATATTTTATTTAGCATTTCTTTCTGGTTGAGATATAAAGGTAAGTAACACACTGCACTGTTTAATGCAAGCATATGAAATTCAAGGGTTCTCTTGGTACAAATTATATTTACCGAAGATCAGATCATGTGGATTAGAAGACTTTTACCAAGAAGTTAAAAAAAAAAAAAAGTATTTCTGCTCTCTTTTCATCAGTGATTGCACACAAAATCGCATACTTCCCACAACAAAAATACAGAGCCTGTCTATGTGCTAAAGACTCTCATTCATGCTCAGTAAAGCAGATTGCTGTAGCTACTTCAGATATTACCACTGCTCTGCTGCCTGCTTCATGCATTTGCAGAGCTGGCAAAAGGGAGACTGTGAGCATGTTTCATCTGCTTCATTCTAGCATACCAGCACAAGCTACTATTGCTGGCAGTTTAAGAGATTACACTCGACTGTGACTGGAGTGCTTCAAGTATGCTTTTCTTCTACTTCCCTGCATGTATCATAAGTTACTGTCTTAAATCACCATAGCAAGATTCACCGCATTGTGTCTGTATGATAGAGTTGGTTGCATTTTCTCAGAGCATTTTTCTGTTAGAGTACTGTGCCAAAAAAATCAAACCAGTCTGCAGACACTAATTTGACAAAGGTATTATGGGCTGGTAACTTATCAGTCAGACCTACTTTATTTTCTTTCAGTTAACCTTCTTAACAGATCAGTCTCTCATTCTCACATTGAGGACTTTCAGTCAAGTGAACTGGGGATCCAGCTGGGATAACCTGATGCTCTGTTTTCTTTGAAGAATTTCGTAGTTGTGAGGAAAAGCAAACTGCAAAAAAAAATCCCATAAACAAGATTACCTTTCTCTGTACATCTTTAGTAAGCCTGAATATTAGCTAGACTCAATAAAGATCTACGTACTTTAAAATTTGTCTCGTTGTAGAGCAATTGACGTCAGCACCTCAATCTCCTATATAGCTTATTTTGAACTTCTGTATGTGGATCCCATAAATGAAACCTTTTCTCTTTCCTGGGGAAAAGGAAACCCAACAAAACCCAACCCCCCCCTGCAACAGCACTCTCTTTCCCCTCTCCCCCACCCCTCAGCCCCTCCCCAAAATCATGGTTATTAACCAGCTTGAATTTTCCTCCACTGAGATAAAAATTTTCTATTTTCAGTAGATGTCTTCTACAGATACTACTTCATTCCTAAAAAAAAGAATCCTCAGTCTGTCAGTCTGACTGTGCTATCTGATACCAACTCAATGGCTGCATAATTAATCTGGGGTTTAGATTATTTCTCTAGTCCACCCAAGTTAGAGATAGTAAAGAGCAATATTCTGAAATTCAGTACTTCGAAAGCAGGAAAGAACTGTACGCTGCACAGACACATATGCAAAAGCTGTCTTGCAAGGAAGACAAACAATCCAGTGATCTCATCCCTGCAACTGCTAAAACTCAACACAGGAGACTGAAAAAAACTATATGAGTCCAGAAATTAACCTCAAATCACAAATAGCTATACAGTTATGTGCAATATTGTACTTCTGGTCTGTATGGCTAAAGTATGCGATGTAAAAAACTATAAATGATCTGATGAACTAAAAGATAGATCCTGGTTCCCAGTTATCTTCAGCCTAAGGAGTGACCTCTCATTACCCTCAGCATTTCAGAATATCCCACTTCCACCTGGTTACATGTGAAACACTGAATTTAGTACCGATAGATACAGCTTACCCATTGTGAAGGCATTTCAAGGCTTAACGAGTTGTTTCAATGTGTTTTGTGAGTAAGCACTTAGAGCAGCCCAAACATAAGGGAGTATGTAATCAAGCTATTAAATAAAACTGCAGGCTGCAGGTTTATTTTTGAAATGAAATGATTAAAACAATTGTTGGTACAAAACATTCTTTAAGCACTAATATTTTAAACCTCAAAAGTTTCTAGTCCTTTTTATTTAATGAAGATATATATGCTTTTTGCCATTTTCAGGAAAGATTGCCAGGCAGTATCATAGAACAAATATATTTAGCCTAGAAATTCTGATACATTGAAGTTTTGTTAATAGCTCTGTTTTATCTCCCAAAAAACAGTTGGAAAGGTAATTATAACATGCAAATTGGGATGCAAATTACAAATTATATAATGATGTACAATATCTAGTATTGAAACCTGTGCTTAGTATTTCTTCAGGTAGACTGAATTCTAACTGAAATTTTACTCACTGATTTCTGTGGTTTAGGGTAATTTCTCCAAAGTATAGTGTTGATGTTCCACTTTTCAATTCTATGTAATTTTCCTTCTACAGACCCACGGTTTCAAAATTTTTTTAGTTCACATATTGAAGATGTTTTTATTAAGAATGAATCTCTTAGTCTTGGGTGGTTCTTTAAAGCCTTTGTCTTTGATGAAATGGTTGTCGCAGACTTTATAGTATCTCTAATTAATGTAAAAGCCCCAAATCAAAACAACAGTCAGTCAGATTAAAATATTTGCAGTACATTTTAATTATAGTCTTTGTAGGGCTTTTCTTATGACTATTTTCAATCCTCCTTTTATGAAAGATTAGGGAAAAAGGACATGAGGCATTGCTGCAGAGAGGAAAGGACACCTGACCCAACAAGACATTCCCTTTAAGTTAATCTCACATCCATTTCCTTGCTTAGTAACTATATCCTTTGATTCCTTCCCTAGTCAGACATGCAGAGTTCTCTTTTAAACTCATTCGAGCTATTTGCTTTGACGGCTTTACCTGGCAACTGCACTAAGTGAAATTCTCTGCTTGAATTCTTTGTGCGCTATATCTCTCTGCGTTTAAATTGTGGTCTCTAATGTCTGAAACATTCTTACTGTGCATATTTTGTCCTACCTTTGCTGTTATTCCCCTTTCATAATTCTAGATGTCATCTAGGTAATCTCAAGAGTTTTCTATTTGTCTTAATTAAAAAAAAATATGAAAATAGATTGAAAATCTCATTTCATTGCTGTTGCTTGCAACATATGCTCTAGGCTGAGGAAAGCCTCAATCTAAAACTCAAAAAAAAATGCACTAGAAAAACTTAACAAATACTGCTTACTGAGAAAATAATTATCTTTCAACTTGGCTTTGGAATCAAGTTCTTAACTTAAAATTCTAAACTCATAGAATCTTGTATCTGCAAAATTATCCTATAGCTGTTTAGCTGAAATACTTACTGGTCCACCATTTTCAATCTTTCTGCTGGTTTTGGCCTTATTAAGGGCATCATAAACAGTTCTTGAGTTGAACCTTTGTGTTGGATTATACCATCTGTGGTTGGGCAAAGCAGAAGATCAGATTAAGAAAAGAAAACAACAAGCAACAAACCAACAAATCACTACAAACCACGAGAACATTTTAAAAATGTTATTTACAGGATAAAAAGTGGAGTTCAAGTAAAATTTGAGCTCTATAGCCTTCAAATTATTTTAATATCCATCAGTTTTACCTCAGTAATGCAATGCAGGTGTAGCTAGTGCTTAAGCCTGAAGGGCTGTGCCTATATTACAATATAAGTGTATCCTGCAACATGCCCTGCAGTCTCCCAAGTTGCCTGTATCAGGGATCCCTTACAAGTACATCCCTTGCCTGCATGCCTGGACTTGCTTCCAGGGGAGAGCAAAGTGAAGGTTTCATTATCCCAACACAGTGCCATACTGTAGCTGCAAGAAGCACTTTGGGATTCATTAATGTGGGTGGGCACAGAAACCCAAAGAGTATCTGTTTACCTAGTAAGCTATAAGGACACAGTTCAGTGCTTATTAAAAGAAAGGTCAGGCATGTGGGAAAGACAGACTGAGTTTTTAGAGGGAAAAACAAATTTCTGCTCATCTTACCAACACTGTTGCTGTCTATAAAGTAACCAGAGAGAGCAAACAGCAATCTAATCCTCAGAATATTCCCTAGCTTGTAAGGGAGGTCTTTGTGGTCCTGGTGCCAGGACAGCAATGATTGCCTCTATAACTAGAAAAAGGCATGTAAAATCGTCTTCCTTGTAACCCCTTCCCTACTTTGGTTTTCATAGACAAAAAATAAGAATGTGTAAGAGCTGCAGCTCTCGGTCTGGAATACTGGATCATTCTCATACAGTGAATTAGGTGACTCATGAAAGTTTGCGGTGGGTTGGTCCTGGCCAGCGGCCAAGCACCCACACAGCCCTTGACTCCCTCCCTCTCCACAGTGGGGTGGGGAAGGAAACTGAAAGAAGAGGAGAAGAAAATTTGTAGGTCAAAATAAAGGCAGGGAAGTCACTTACTGACTACGGCTCCAGATAAGACAGGCTCAACTTGTGGAATTTAACTTAATTTAAACCCCTTAATTACTGACTTTAGTATTGGGAAACAAAAACGAAAAACATCTCGAGGGAAACACCCTTGTTTCCCCTTTCACCAGGTCAACCCAATGCAGCGTTGTTTGAATTCAGCCCATCAACAGGAACCACTGCTTATATTACCAGGCTTTTATGTTCTCTGCTTTTAAATGAGTAAGTACTGCATTCCCTAATTCTTGCAATCCAAGAGGTAAGTTGGATTTGCCCCTCAGAGGTTCAGCAGTGGGCTGTGGCTTACCACTGGTTTACAGTATTAAATGAAAACATATACCATAAAAGCAAACCCAATTAAAATGATCTTTGACTGGACACATTAGACTGAAATATTGGCTGTTTGACTTTTTATGTTTGGTTTCTCCTATAATCATGATTTTAATTTGCCTCTGCTTTGTTGCTTTGGATCATTTTTAAAGTGTCCTGTATATTACTGAAATAGTAACCTTTGCATTGTAATTCTACCACTTTGACCTCTAAAACAATTTCCCCCCTTTTAGATTGATAATAACTACAAAAATATGCAAATATTCTGTAATCTCTTTACTCAATGCTTCGGGGTTTTTTTTCCCCTATTTTTTAAATTTATTTTATTTTTAATAGTTTTTGTTTGTTTCTAATGATCAGCTTCATGACCACTAAACATTATTTTAGTCAACATTACTATGGGGCATTTTGTCTTCATTAAAGATGTGAGTTTTTCTTATTAATTCAGAACGTTTAGTAGCTAACAGAGGTATTTTATCTCCATAGCTCCTAGCACAAAAGAAATAAGACAGTCAGGGAGCAGAAAGCATGTACAGTTTTACTTCATCACCCACGCTTGTTTGATTATTTTATTTTTTTCCCAACCACACCTATTGGTCTAGTAAAAGTACACTTCCTCTGTAATGGAATCAGCGTAGTACTCACTGATAGAGGGAGAGAATCATGGCAAAGTATCTGGCTGTCATAAGAGACCAGATAATTACCTGCTGGTGTTTTACCAAAACCAGGCATCAGACTGGGGAGGGAAAAGATTACTTGTCTCAAAACTCAGGTTCATCATTCAATAGTCTCTGTGCAGCTGGGAGCAAAGGAAGAAATAGGCAGTGCTATTTCCTATGTTTGGGAAGGAGATGTTCACTCCAGCAGCTTGGGGAATTTAGACACTCTGAGAGGGGCAATGTTCTCCCTATCTCTCATCCCAGTTTCTGCCCATAATCATGAAAAGTATTCTTCATTATCATAACTGATGGAGAACTTTACCTCTTAATTTTTTAATTCTTGCCTGACTGCAATATCTCAGTGCAGAAATTCTTCCTTTTCACTAGGATAGAGATAAGAAAGAAGTTCTTTACTGTGAGGGTGGTGGGGCACTGGAATGGGTTGCCCAAAGAAGTGGTAAATGCTCCAGACCTGGCACTGTTCAAGGCCAGGTTGGACAGAGCCTTGGGCAACATGGTCTAATGTGAGTCGTTCGTGCCCACAGCAGGGGGATTGGAACTAGATAATTTTAAGGTCCTTTCCAATCCAAATTATTCTATGATTCTGTGATATTTGTGACAGAGTTTACTAAGGTCTGGGCTAAGTGGGCAAAAAGAAAGCTAGGTTTACTCAGCATCTCCCAAACTGCAATAAACTAATCACTTTTGAAGTAAATTACAGGGACTCCACCAAGGCAATCAAACATTGAAACTGTTTACCCAGCTTCTTTAGCACTCAGCACAAAGCTTGATTTCAAAATTAATACAATACACAAAAAGATCTAGGGAAAAGCCTGGATGGTTGTGCTTTTCAGAGTCCTGAGCTCTCCGACAGACTCTAAATGCCCTGACCTTCCTGTAAACATCACTGACAACAGTGGGCTAAGATGTGGTACACCTGCCTATGGAACCTTGCATCAGACCTCTGTGAACATAGTTAAGTAGTAGAAAACAAGATGTGAGGAGCTCACCAGGCTTTCTCCACTCTCTGGCTCTAGCACCACACTTAAGCTCTGGTCCTGAGTCCACCACATATTGTAGGTTGCTGGCTACTCTCAGCAAACCTGCTTTGTACTTCTTTATTTGGGCACTGTAGGGCTATACCCCTTGTCATTGCAGGCACTGTGCTGATGGCCTCACAGTCTCCAATTTGCTTTATCTTGTACAGCAGCCTGCTCATGCTGCTGCCTTCCCTTGCATCCAAGCTGATTTCAATAAGGCACATCCTTGCAACAGATTGGTTGTGTTTCTTCCCCAGCTGTTATTTCATTGTATCTGTTAGAAAAAGAATTAATTGAAAACTTTTTTTTTTTTTTTGTCCATGGTGAAGTATTTTGTTGACTTTATTTTTTAAAAAAATCCCCCCAAAATGGCTCTTGGCAGTTTGAATTGTATTTAAGTATAAGGCAGACGTAGGACTAGAACCAAGTGCATTGCTTCCCACTCTTTTTTATCCAACCACTGCTGTGTTGTGCAGTTGAACAGGAGGGGCCAGATGCCACTGCTGCTTGAAATACCTCTCTGAAATGCAAGTCTGAGGGAAATGCTACAGTTGTGCCACCTCTTCTAATTATTTCAGGGACATTGCTATCCCAAGAACCAGTAGCATTTGGATCGCACCCTGCTGTTACGTGAGCTGCTTGTACTGCTCACAGGTTAGGCTTCACTGAAAAGAAAACTGTAATTTGGGGGTTTTGTTGCTATGTGATTTCTAACCCCCCCTCCCATAATTTTGGCCCCTTTCACTTCTCTTTGTAAAATGTTTCACACTTTAGAAATGAAGTGTCTTCTTTCTCAAAGTAAACCAAGAGAAGAAATGTCTGCTCTTGTGAACGTAATAACAGCCCTAAAAAATCTGAAGCTTCATCCAAATTACCCTATATTTCTCCCCTATAATGTTTTCACATATCTCAGTACAAGAACTACATTATTGCTTCTATAAAAATAAAACTCATAATACCTCAGACTATTTTGCTTGTATTTTCTCTCATTCAGTAATTATTCCAATTCATATTTATTTTAAACATTTCTAAATAAAAAATCAAAAAAGACACCACCAATTTCATCTGGATTGGGATCAGCAGTGCAATGAACAGGTTGGTCTTATTATTTGGAGGATAGATTTTAGAAATTAGGAAAGTTTGCAGTTAATCTGATAAAGGAAAATACAATTAATTTTTTTATAAAGCTATTTTAAAATCACACATTCATGGAACATAAATAATGGCATGTAATTTAGATGAAAAATTATATAGTATAAATAATGAATATTTTCCATGATCAGCTTATTAACAAATCATGAGTTAAAATTTATTGATGGAAGAGATTTATTGAAGCACTGTAAATAGAAAAATTTATTTGTAAAATTCATAACCTGCACCCAGATAATTTGCAAAGTGAAGAAATTTAAATTGTATGGATTGTATTATTCTAAGCAAATGAACAACATATACATGACCATTTAGCTGATTGAGTCTACCTGTAGAAAATAGACTTTTTTTATCCCTTTGTTTAGTGGTTTCTTACAAATCATGAAAGAAATACTATGAACTGTCTAAGCTAGTGCAGATAGTTGGTGAATCTTGGCTACCTCAAATCAGTTTGGTCTTCTTGTTGCCCTGAATCTCCTCAGTTATCTCAAAAAGCTGCCTTTATTAATATCTAAATACATGAACTGCCAGAAAATAGTGGTTTGAATACATTTTGTAAAACCAAATGAACCATTAGTGTTTTGAATGCTTAGTCTGCCATGTAAGGCCCATTTGTGAATACTTAAGGGTTGATGGACAAAACAGTATGTATTGTGTTAGGTGATTTATGAATACCAGACAAAAGATAGTCCTTGACTACTACAATATAGAATCTGAATAATTTAAATAAAAGTATCTGTAATTTTAATTTGCATAATGACAGTTTGGGATAATGTCATCTAAAACGAATTGTGTGAGATCTCACTTTTTCTCTCATGTTTATTTTTAAAATCTACCTACCTTTGTGCCAGTAACATACCCAACAGAGCCTTTTATGTACATACACCCCCCCCCAAAGTACACTAAGTTCTGCCTAACTTGGTTTTCAACATCCTGCAGCGTAAGAAGATAATTCAAGGCTATGCTATGAAGAAGCTTTTTGTTTCATTACTTTGGTCTGCTCGAAGCCATGATGAAAACCTCCTGCTGAAATGTATTCTCAAACCATTATTGACTAAAAAAAGACCTAAATGATTTCAGCTAAATGTGGTGTTATGAAGCCAGATCACCATGACTATCCTGAGCTGAGCTGCTGCATCACACCTTTTGAGGATTGTTCATTAGTTTTCAGCCCCCCAAAATGGACCACAATATTTAAAAACAAGGCAGTTTTTTATTGTAAATAAATGTATTGTAAATAAATTTTATCATAAATAAATTTATTGTAAATAAATTTTATCGTAAATAAATTTACAAAATCCATTGTAAAATGGACCACAATATTATAAAACAAGGCAGTAATTTATTACACACTGTAAAGGTTTTCATCTCCAGAATGAAATGACTACACTCAACTGCTTTCTCTGGACTGCATTTTGAGACTGATATTTGGCAAGTTCCAGACTGTTACAGCTAGTGGAGTTTACCTTTCAACACAAATCGTATTTTCTTACAGTCAAGAAATGTTTTCTTATCAAGCACAAAGCTGTATTTCCAGCCAAAAGAGAAAAAAGTAATAAAATATTGCTTGTCTTATGGGGAAAACAGGCAAAGTGACTCTGGTTAAAAATGGTTCTTTCTTGCTTTCTTGAACTGGTAAAAAGCTTAAATGTAAGCACTGAAGTTAAAACTGAATAGCAACTCACTTGAAGAAAGCCCCATAGGAAATAATGAGAAGTAGGTTCGATGGCATCAGCAACCTCCGGAGAGATCACTTGACCTGCTCTAGTCGTGAATTTTGAATACAATTTAGGTATATATCAGAAAGATCTATCTCAAGCTGTGGCTGTAGTATATTATTTTCTGAAATTCCAATATACTGATAAAAGTGATGAGAAAGTAAACAATGGCTTTTAATATACAGCCAGTATTTCTTAGACCATTGTCAGAGCTTGCCAGTTTAATAGTGTAGATAGAGTAACTGCAATATGTGGATGTGCAGTGAGATGATTATTTCTTATTACTGCAAAACTAAAAGGCCTTTTTTGAAATAGCTTTAAAGGTAGAAAGAAACAGTAGGTCTTTTATTCAAAATCCTTTCCTATTCAGAGATCTAATCTGACGATGGTGTGGAAATGAAACATAAGAGGATACATTTTGGAGTTTGATGTCATAGGTGCTTCTAATCCCCCTGACTCTTCAGAATAGTATCAAGCTGTTGAAAATTGTGACAGGTAGTTAATCCTACTTAATAAATACAGCACCATTTGCTTTTCAAATGCCAAACATATAAATACAGTGTCAGTTAAGATAAATTCTGTCCCACTTTGTTACCTAGAGTCTAGTTTAGAAATGTTTTTGGGTTTTTTTTCCTCTTTTGATTTTCAGGAGGGAATGTGATGTTATGTTTGGTGGCTGCAGTTGACACAATCCATTTTTCTTTTAAGTCACCGATAATGTTTTCTTCAAATGAGCTCTTAATGTATCCTCTCCAATTACTTTAAAGCTCCAAACAATAAGTGCTTAATAAGATCATACCCTGATTTAGCTGATCTTTTGTTTAATTTCTTGCCTATGTTATGTAGGAGTTCCTCTTATTTCATATAAATTAATTTTCTCTTCATTGCTAGTATGCTCTGTGAATGCAGAAGAATAATTTTGTCATCTTCACAGTTATTTTAAATGTCTTCTTTATCAAATTTACTCGAAATGTAGTGGATATTTGTGTTATAATTTCCAGAATTTGGCAGCTATGCTTTGACTTCTTATCATGTAAAAGAAAGTTGATCTTAGTTCTGAAAATTTAGATACTAAATCAAAATTCTGCTGCAGATTCTTTAATTTGATCTTCAGATTCTTTGATTTGATCTCCAGTCCATTTTTGTTTTCCAAACTGCTGTTGTCATTTCAGTGCTGCAAAAGTGTTATGTTAGCTATTCAGAAGAAATTATTGATATTTTTCATTAAAAAAAGCTTGTCTGTCTTAGGAGAAATAAAGTTTAAAAGTCTCAAAATCATACAGGGAAGAAATAAGTAAATTTTAAAGAAACTTTTTAATGAAAAAGAAGGAAATACTTTCCAAGACTATAAAATTTTTCTTTGTCAGAATGTAAAAAATAAAACAGGTTTTTTAATAACAACTTTTTATCTGTTTTTATTCTTCTATTTAAAAGTAAATTAAAACTGATTTGATTAAAAAGGAGCTCATAAGACAGAAAGAAATGGAGGCAGTTTTTCAAAGATTTTTTTTTCTATGTTAAATCGGTGTTAAAAAAAAAAGATTTGACTATTTAAATTCTGTGTGGTATGAAATTTCCTTTTTTTTTCCTCACTCAAAATATGTTTTTATAGAAAAAGACATAGATTTTCATATATTAGCTTTTAGACCAAACCAATATTTTCATGTTAAGTCAATGCTTACGTGAATTACAGAAAATATGGAAATTCCTTTACTCTCTGCCTTCTTGCACCCCTTTTACTTACAAATTCCAAGTTTGAATATATATAAAAAAGGCTCTTAAGATCACATTTTTAAAATGCCAAGTCTATATTTTTCACAGTACAAAACTGAATTCATTAAATCTAGAACCTAATATTGAAAAATTAGCCTTCTGTCTTTAAAGATGAAGTTTGTTCTGATTTTTAGTCAATAGCAAAATAGTTTAGTTCTAGTGGCTCTTCCTTTGGCAGAACAATAAATCATATAACACCATGAATAGTAACACAAATGCTTAAGGTATAACAATTCAAATTACTGGACTTTATTGCCCTTATATCAAGACTTTCCAGAAAACTGGAAAAATGTATGAATACATTGATATCAGTGTATGAGTAAACCTGCAAATGTTTGTGTCTCCTGTTTTCAAGGCTCTAGACCTTGAGATACGCCCAGTTAACGTGGATTACCAGTAGTAGGAATTGGAGTACAATTCCAGGCTCTCAGACTTGGCCTATGCTGCTTTTCTTTAAAAAAGCTGAAGAAACCATGGATTTGCAAAACAGTCTGCACGACCTTAGTATCTGTGAAAAAAAGGCAAAAGAAACAAAGAATAAAAATGTCATGCCCTAAAAATCTTGACTGGGTAATGAGAAACAGCTGAAATATAACAAGGAGAGGGGTAAAAGACAACATTTGTAAAAAACAAAACTCTTCAAACATCCCTCATTTGTAGTAGAACTTATTATTTTCATTAAAATTTGTAATAGACATGATACTTACAAATTTTACTATTGATACCAAGGTAAGTAGACTACCATGTAATTCAGAGTAGAATAAATATACACACAACCCTAAGAATTTGAGAAAAAATGAACTGTTGCTATTCGGGAAGTACCAGGTAGTAAAAAATATTTTTAAGGAAAGAGTGAATAAATGGGATTATATACTTGAGAATGTTATATGAAAAAGGTACTCAGATGTGTAAAGACTCTCATAAAAACAGAAGCAAAATTTTATTTCACAAATTTATAGCTATAACTGACCATGCCATGAGGCAAAGAAGTAGTCTGTATGCCATTGCTCCTCTCTGTATACTATAACACTCACTGTGGATGGATGCTTTAAAAAAAATCCTCATCATGATGTATTTCAGTCATCCTTGATCTCCACAGGGACAGGTTTCCCTAATCTCTTTCTGTGCATTCCCTTTCAGTAAGCAATCTAAATAATGTTTACCTGTCATCAAACATCGGTTTTGTTTCTTTTGAAAGAAAATGTACTGGCAAAATACATCTCAAGTTTACCCTCCCATTTCAATCCATGCTGCATGGATTAGAATATTCACCCTCATAAGATACTATTCCTAGCAACATCAGTTTGTTTTGGTTTGGTTTGGTTTGGTTAGGTTTGGTTTGGTTTGGTTTGGTTTGGTTTGGTTTGGTTAGGTTAGGTTAGGTGTGGTTTGGTTTGGTTTGGTTTGGTTTGGTTTGGTTTGGTTTGGTTTGGTTTGGTTTGGTTTGGTTTGGTTTGTTTTTTTTTTCATGAAAGCTTTTAAAGTAAACACTCACTGCTGTTCATTTTTCCCAAGCAGTCCAGAAGTTATTATACCCATTGAGAATGCGTATCCTAAGTCCACGTTCATTCATTTTTTCATTAATTCACTCTTGTTCTAAAAGCATCAGAAACGGGTCATAAGATGATGTGAAATTATGACTATTTAGAGATATATTTTATGAGTGGATCTGCAAAGTAGCATCTTGCTGCTCTCTTTTTGGCACAACTCTTGTTCTCATGCTGAAATCAATAGGCTTAGTAGGGATCATCCTGAGTGTGAATGAAGGTGGTTTGTTGAGCAAGGTCTTTTCTAAAAGGACTGAATTTGTCTGTAGGAATGTCTGCCTAAGGAGATGCTGAAAATACATTAGACTTTGCCTCAGTTCTCATCTACCTAGTACAGAATGAGCAGTGTGGGGGTCCCTAAAGTTCATACTTTCATTTTAGCTCAGATATTTCATCAGTTTAGAGAGCCAACTCCTTTTTCCAGCCAGTTTCTCATTTTAGCACACAAGGATAGCGTTTTTTTTTAAACGGATCACAATTCCCACAAGATAATGCTTCCTTTTTCTATTGGAAATGAGATTTGGAACAAAAAATTCTAATTTTTAAAGGTATTTTGAATCTATTAATGATGTTACTAGGCTAATTTTCCAATTTCATTTTGGTTTAGTTTTACTTTCCTTTGTTGGTGACATTTTAACTCTTAGTAATGACTGGCATAAGATGACTTTTTATACATTTTCTTTCTTAGAATCATAGAACAGTTAGGGTTGGAAAGGAACTTAAGATCATCGAGTTCCAACCCCCCTGCCATGGGCAGGGACACCTTGCTCTAAACCATGTTACCCAAGGCCTCGTCCAACCTGGCCTTGAACACTGCCAGGGATGGAGCATTCACAACCTCCCTGGACAACCTATTCCAGTGCCTCACCACCCTAACAGGAAAGAATTTCCTCCTTATATCCAATCTAAACTTCCCCTGTTGAAGTTTTAACCCATTACCCCTTGCCCTACCACTACAGTCCCTAATGAAGAGTCCATTCCCAGCATCCCTATAGCCCCCCTTCAGATACTGGAAGTCTGCTATGAGGTCTCCACGCAGCCTTCTCTTCTCCAGGCTGAACAGCCCCAACTTTCTCAGCCTGTCTTCATATGGGAGGTGCTCCAGTCCCCTGATCATTCTCGTGGCCCTCCTCTGGACTTGTTCCAACAGATCCATGTCTTTTTTATGTTGAGGACACAAGAACTGCACACAGTACTCCAAGTGAGGTCTCAAGAGAGCAGAGTAGGGGGGCAGGATCAACTCCTTCGAACTGCTGGTGGCACTCCTTTTGATGCAGCCCAGGATACGGTTGGCTTTCTGGGCTGCAAGCACACACTGCTGGCTCATGTTCATTTTCTCATCGACCAGCACCCCCAAGTCCTTCTCCACAGGGCTGCTCTGAATCTCTTCTCTCTTCTTTTAACAGTGCTGTCCACCTCAGGACAAACAAGTGACTAATGCAAACCAAGCAAGGTTATCTGCCATATGGTAGGTATTTTAGGGCCCATCATACTATTTTCAGTATCCTATCCTAATTGTTTCCCTCCTATTTTGCATTATGTTAATTACTGAGATATTACACTACAATGCTCTAACACAGCTATTTGAAATAGCTGAATAGGTTTACTTGTAGTAATTAGAAGTAGTAGCAAATAACAAATTTCATTGTAAGATAATAAGCAATTAAAGATTAATCTTTTTTTCTTTTTTTCAAAGTCACATTTTCAATCAATCAATGACTGCATATTTGAAGGTAAAATTCTTATCTTAATTTCTTCTTAGCCAAAAATAAACAAATTAAAGTCCAGGCATTCTGTCACTATGCTTATCTGTGCTAGAAAAAAAAAAATGCTATGCTATTTGGCCTAGAAATATAAGCAAAAATCTAAATGTACTATTAGCCTTTAAGATACTTTTTTCAAATGTCATTCTTTGAGGATGAAAACATGTTTGCTTTGTAAAGCTCTTAACATTTCAAGCTGAAAAGCTTGAACAAGCTTTGAACTCTGGAGTTCGTGATGCCTATAAATTAAAGGGAAAAATAACATTAAATGGTACTGTAGCTTGTGAAGCTTCCTTCTATAAGTCTCTGAGTATCTCAAAGCCCTCAAACTTGCAACTTTCTTGGAGCAGCCTGTGAGCCAAAGAACAGCATGTATCCTATGCAATATTGTTGCTTTATTTGGAAATATCCTTATAGGAGACATAAAATGAAAGTGAATTCTCAGTAAACAGCTGGCTGAACAGTTATCTGTATATAGATACTGAAACATGCCAGCAGAAACAGAGTGCAGCATTGATTCAAAACACCTTTGTCCCTGGCCTGCATATCTGTCACCTTTGATGAGAGCCCTCTAGCTCTTTGAGATGCCGGCTGCTGTGGTCATGTTTTAGAATCTTGCAATAAAAATCTGTGTGCTTGATTTTCTGCCCTTTGAAAAGTCTATTTCTTTTTGACCTTAGTATGTAGTCCTCTCATCCCATCCCTCCTTCTCTTTTAATCTCTACCCTTTTTCCCAGGATTGAGAACACAGTTTTTTCATTTAATTGACACAAAATGAAAATAAAATGACTTCTAATTAATCATATATAAACTGAACAGAAGCCTATGAGTACAATTTCTAAGGGAATGATTGCAACACAGATTTCTTGATTATAAAATTATTTATTACTGCTAACACAAAAGTGACAAGAAAGGACTGTTTTCCCTAGAGAATATTTTAATACAAGCAAGGGCCTGTTTCAGAGGCATGGCACAGGTAGTTCATAAGTTTGTGTGGATTTCCCCATCAGATCTTCCACAAAAAATAAACAACCAATAAACCAAAAAAAACCCACCCTAAAAAGCTGTATTTTGTCTTATATGTCCTTCCATCACAAGACAAAGTAATAAAATACTAATAATGGCTCACAGAGGCTGTAAAGAGACCCTAAATCTTTTAAACAAATGGTTACAGTCTAATTGTCTCATCTGCTCTTTGGTGTTATAGCCTTCCATCAACAGTGTGTTGTTGAACTTGTAGACTCTCCAAGTCACAGATAGGCTTTAAAGAGGGAAGATAACTTTTATTTGTTATGGGCAATAAAACTAGAGTCTCTACTGACTGTCTGACAAGGAGGCGCCTGTGGATCCAGTCAGGCAGAACACAAATTGAAACAGTATCTAAAAGGAAAGGCAATAGAGGAATGAAAAGTATAAAACCTACACAATAAAATTATATTGCGATGACAGAAAATTAGAAAATGAAAAGTAGAGCCTAAAAATAGAACAAACCCATCCTTTGAAGTCATATATGATAGGCAAAATTGCTACTGGAATAGTGCTATGCTGCTTTGCCTTTAGTTTAGACTCAGCATTAGTGATATATCAAAGCTGGATTGATATATGTGATATTGCTGGTGCATATGCACAACTACACAACTACACATTCACACACCCTACACTCGCTGTGTTCCCTCAGTCCACTCTGTGGCATTAAGATCCTTTTTCTTACTATAGAACAGGTAATTGGTTTGGTTTAATTTTGCATCCCCAGGATGGGTTGAAAACCCCCACAAATCTTGGAAAGTGCCTGAAGTTGTTTTTTAATCTGAAAAAAAGTTAGTTATTAAATTAAATAGCACTGGCAACAAAGATACTGCATACACATGGACACATGCACACGTGGATATATCTCTTCCATTATGCAGCTTTTGCAGTTTTTCCTCCAACCTGTCTTCAGCTTATTAGATACCGCTATCTTACAATGACACCTGCTAGAAAAGCTTACTGGAGCCACTGACAGCTGTCCTGGAGTTGCTGCCTGTCAGTGCCTAATTCTTAGTTAACAGTATATACCAGGTCTTATGTACGCTATATTTCTAATTTCTCTTTCTTTCTTCTTGGGGCAACCTATGCTTATTATTACTGTGAATAATACTCATAGGCCTGTTTTCCTGCCACTCTTTCTCCCGAAATGAAGGTGCAAATGTGATCTGAAAACCACCACAGTCTAATTGTGCTCTTAAATTTTAAATCCCTGCCTAGAAAAAGCCCTCATTGTTCCTCTTCCTTTCATGTCTACAGTTAATCCACTCAGTATTTTACAAAAAAGTGTTTTGTCTTTGTTTCAGGCTAGCTTTTGAAACGAACTTTTTGCTAGTTTTAACATATGAATGCTCAACTTGCCATGGTCGTTTGAGCTTAGTGTCTCTTAGGACTTCCACAGTGGTAAAGGACATTTTTCTTCCCTTCCTCTTACCACAAGGTCTTTTACCCTTCTGGCGTAAATAACAACATAATTTTGCACGTGTGTCAGGTTAAAGCTTGAACTGACAAAATAAGTGAAGTTCTTATTTGATTTTAATCCACTGAAATCAATATATGTATATCAGTATGAAAATAGTACAACAAGAATGGGATTTAATTCTTAAACATTTTTCTGGCTTATGGATGAGGCTCTTAACAGTGTCCATGAACAGTTCCACGGAGATTGCAAGGGGGAAATTGTGATCACATTTCTGCCAAGTGCTATAGACACACCCAGCAACATGGTCAGGTTTACTATATATAACACACCCTTTTAAAGACAGATACTAAATGGTGAAACAAGAATTCCAATTTACTATGAATACAGTTCTTTGCCATAGATTAATGAAATATGTTTTCATTTCTATAGCCAATAACTGAATAATTGGAAAGAAAAAGGCTCAAAGGACGTTGGGGATTCCATCTATTTCCTTTAACCTAAGAGATTATATGAATCAACTTCCCCTAGCATTTGCTTGAACTGTGTACAGAAGAAGTTTCGCATCAAGGTGGAAATCCTTTACCTTTATTCTCCCCTCCTCCCAAGCATGCACATCCAACATTTAAAAGTCACTGGCTACCACATTATTTGCATAGGCAAATTTAAAGGGTTTTGCAACAACAAAGATTCTAAGCTTATAATGAAAAAAAAAAAAGTATTCTAATTTTTATGTAAGAGAGTTTCTGACCCGCTTTATCTGTAAGATGTAACTGGCTTTTAGAAAATATTCATTAAAGGGAAAAAAGAGAAAGCACATGAAACTTCTTACCACATGCTTTCACAGCAGATTTCTGCTTCTACTATGGAGGACGTATGCACGAAGCTGCATCCTTAACTTCAGAGGGGGTAATGTCTGTACCAGGAGACTTGTCCTACATAGAGTGAGCACTTTGACAACCAGGAAAACAACAGACAGATGACTGATTTAGATAACCAGGCACAAACTGATGGGTAAGTTACATTTTCAGAATCTACATTGCAACCTACAGGATAAACAAATGCGCACACAAAAAAAGACCTGTCAAGTAACTTAGAATAACAAATATATGCAAAAAAGTTGTGATATGTTTGTAGACATTCTGCAGACAGAAAAAGAGACTAAACTCATTTAATAAATGATTCATAGTGAATCATTCTCTCAGCATGGTAACAAAATAAGAAGTATTTTTTTTATATGACTTCCATGGGAACTTGTAGACATGGTGATAATTTTTTAGGTAGAAAATTTGGCTTTTTAAAAAGCTATCTATGTATAAAGCCACCCAGCAAGCTGGACTCCAGCTTTTGCAACATCATTTCCCCCTAATAATGGTAAAATAATAATCTCTTCATAAGCAAAGCCATTGTAGGAATAATAAAGATTTTTCCTGTTAATCTGCTAAACTTTCATAGAAATTGTTTAGAAAGAAATCCCATCTACAGAGTGTCATGTAAATTGCTGGCAATATAAATGCTGAAATCAAATACTTCAATTTGTTGAGTAGAACCATCATAAACTTGTTTTTTTTTCCCTCATTCCACTTTCATGAGCTGTCTCTTTTTTGACAGACCTGGTTTGGTAGCAGCAAATTCTATGACTCTCGGGAAAGTAAGTATGAAAGTTTGTCACCTTGAGCTTTTCCATTTAACACTCTGCAAACAGTCCTTGCAGGTTGCTGAGGTGCTTTTATTTTTTTCCCTATTGATAGGGTGATATGTATGCAGTTCAGAAAGCATTCCCACAGAGAACCCCCAAAGGATAGGCAGCCTGTGTATCTGATTGCAAATCAGCCAAGTACCTGATTCCTAGAACAGCAGAGTAATTGTCTGGGGATTTTATCTGTTTCTCTGGCTAATGCCAGTAAGCAGGCGTGTTTATTAACAATTTATTTACAGAACACAGATTGATTTCAGGAGAGAAACATCACCAGCCTCTGCAAAGTGTCAGCAAACGATTTCTTCCGGTCCCTCAAATAATCTATTATTGTCAAAGTATCTGCTTCCATTTGGTCTTTATTGCAAAGTTTTAGACCTGAACTCTGAACATGCACAGAGACACAACATGGAGTTCTTCTTGTTTTCTGAAGAAAACCTAGGGAATAAGTGTTTCATAAGTAACAAAATTAGCTGAATAAAAACACCCTGCACTTTTCTCAGGTTTCTTGGACGATATGAGGCAAATCCATTTTGCTCACTAATTCACACAGCTCTTCCCTTAGAGGTGGTCAGGAAGTAGATACATATAGTTAAGAATACATCAAGATGCCATTTATGCTATGTAGTATTCTTTGTGTTAGTCTTAGAAATCACCAGCTCACAAAGTTATAATGATGAACAGTGCAGCATAACTCCTTCTAATCAGACGTTCTAGAAAATTTGCTTACTGTATTTTGTTGTTGCTGTTGTTCCCTTCACAAGAAATTATGCTTTTTTCTTCTTCCTTTTGAAATAGCCAGGATGAACAGAACCCATACCAGTCTTCTGGTATATCTGAAGGGCACCTGTAAGGATGCTGGGGAGGGACTCTTCATTAGAGACTGTAGTGATAGGACAAGGGGTAATGGGTTCAAACTTAAACAGTGGAAGTTTAGATTGGATATAAGGCGGAAGTGCTTTACTGTAAGGAGGTAAGGCACTGGAATGAGTTGCCCACGGAAGCTGTGAATGCTCCATCCCTGGTAGTGTTCAAGGTCAGGTTGGACAGAGCCTTGGGTGACGTGGTTTAGTGTGAGGTGTCCCTGCCCATGGCAGGGGGGTTGGAACTTGATGATCTGAAGGTCCTTTCCAACCCTAACTATTCTATGACCTAGGAAGTCAAAGACATCATGGTATTCTGTTTAGAAGTTAAACTGATTTTCCGAATACAATTACCTTAGTAAAAAATATTTCATGATGAAGAGAATAGTTACAAGAATACTATTAGGTTATACTCAAGATCTGACCTGGAATGAGGCATTCGTATCTGAGCGAAATTCGTTTTATGAAGTAATACTGGTAAATGTCACTTCTGTTTTTTTGTTGGTTTTTTTTTTTTTTTTAGTTCCACTGAAGGTCATGCTGAGCAACTTGAATGTATTCTACCACAGATAATTTATAATCCATAGATAGCTTGTTATCTGTTAAAAACAGTTTAGGAATAAAAGCACGAGGTAAATGATGATGATAACTCATTCGTAAGGTCAATACTTTTCTTAAAAAATTGATGAGTTGTGCATAAACTGGAATTGCTACAGGAAGTGGTTCACTGCTTTCCCTATGATAATCTATCTCAGTCTGAATTGTAGACCCTCTCACTGTGGTTATCACGGATGCATTGTTAAATTACAGTGCTCAGCATATTTTACATCTAGAGAAGAATATGAATAATAATAAAAATAAATATCTGAGTAGAGTCTCTATCAAGGAAAATAAAATTATGTGTAAATCTGTTTCCGTGAATAAATGGTGTCTAAAAGCTCATAATTACCTTACTGTAGTAAATATTGAATTAATGGAGGAAATGATTTTGTGCATAACTTTTGATAAATCACAAAATAACAGTGTGTTATCAGTCTACTTGAATGCAACCCAAACAAAATCTGCATCCAATACATTGTCTTGTGTCTGCAATGTCATTCCTAGTGCCGATCAAAATTCAGGTTTAGTGACATAGCTCAGTAAGATACTAACTTCTTGGAAGAAAAATAGTGCCATGTGCATTTAGGCTCTTTCTTTTTTTTTCTTTTTTTTTTTTTTTTTCTGTAATACCTTCTGCTGGATGGTTTTTCTCTGAGTAAAATTTTAATTGAACAACAAACTCTGACCTAAGACATGTCTTTTTCTTAATGGGCCAAGAACTCTAACACATTGAAAACGTAAAAGTTGTTTAACTGAGATGACAGAATTTTACCTTACTAATACAAATTTATGGAGTTTTTCATACTTCTGTATTAGTTGCAGATGCAGGAATTGCTCATTTCAGGCAGAACCAGTATCTTACCCTCCTAATAAATGTGTGTTCTCATATCCTCAGGAAAATGTAAATGTAGTTTCAACTCATTGTTCCACAGACCAGACACCTCATCAGATGGTCACAATTCCACTGTATCACCATGCTTGTATCTTACTCCTTTTTTCTTTCTGACTTTTTCCTGAAGGGTAGCATTCACGTACATGCAGAACTCCTCACAGCATAGACAAAGAATCTTTCAACATCTGTTTGATTTCCAGTCTTACTAACTCATATTGTCTTCACAACTTGCATCTCCAAAGAGGGTCATTCCTACTGAGTGGAATTTTGGGTAAGAAGTAATTAATTAAGTATGCGGCTGTAGAACTCAAATGATCTGGAATACAAAGTCCCATAATAATGAGACAGACTGAAGTGTGCCCATGATGATGACTCCACCATGACTTTGACACTGTATCTTTTTTTTTTAAATGAACTAAAAAAATTAAATAATAATTAAAAAAAAAAAAAAACCACACTCAGAAGGGTTTACAGGATTGGACAAGGAGGTAGAAGTACCTGAAAGAGGTATTTTAAATATGCAGAATGACCAAGAGTCGGAGGAAGTCAAGGAAGAGAAGAAAATATTTCCAAGAAGAAACTGACATAGAAACAAGAACCTAAAGAAAAAAGAATGATCAAAACTTTTACCTTTTCCATCCTTGAGTACAAATATCTGCACATACAGGCATGAAAGCACATATCTGCATCTTTTACAGTACTTTCATGTTTTTCTTTCAAGATGGGAGCATTTAATGAATTTTATTGAAAATGAATGAGTGCCCTAAAGGACATGGCATGTAGACATACATACAAAGAATCTCTGCAGGCCAGTGCCAACAGAAAATTTAGTATTATCAGAAAATTATTAATATTATTAAAAAAAAATTTGTTACTGCCAATGGGGACGTGACACCTGAAGTCTAAGTAAAAGAGTGGTTTTTTCTGTGATATATTACTGTGTCCCTGCAATTCTTTCAGAATCCAGTGAAGACATCTCACCACACTGTGAAATACACTCAGGGGGAGCTAAATTTATTTATGATATCCTTAATAAATGCTTTTTACACTTGTCAAGTTTTCCCTTTCCTTTTATTTTAATTTCTGATATTACACTGATTTTTTTCTTTCAATTGCACTCTTATTTTCCCATTCCCCCCCCCCCCCTTCTACAACCTTTTACAATTTCATTTTCTCATTTTTCTTGTGTTCTTCTTCTTGACAATGTTTGCTTTTCAGCTTACTGTTCATGATGCACTAAGCTGATGCCTGATGCTCAAAAACCAGAAGAGAATGGAAATGCACTTCAGAAAAGACATCAGTCATCCCCAGGTTCTTTATGACAATGAGCAGTATGATAAAGTTTAGCACAAATATCTGAGAAAACATCAAACAAGGCTGCAGAGTCATAGTTTGTCTATCACTTATTTGACTGTATCAATATGTCTGCATTTTTACAGCTCACCTGGCAATTTGGAAAGTAATAGCAGAAATGATTAGACCTTGTTTAATGTGTTACAAACCTAGCTGGCGTCATATAGAGCTGTCTTCTGTGTGAGTAATTGGACTTCATACAGTACCATGGTAAGATAGTCAATTGGCCTTGGGAAAAAAGGTATCTTATTTGATGGCATTCAAAGAATAGTTAAATTACAGTTATTCAACCTTGATCTTGACACAAAAATAGTTTTAATCTTGTGCAACAATCATGATAATTAAGCAAGGAACCTGAAAAGACTGGTGGTAGAAGAAGGGATGCTGATTTGTTCCTACTGATACACCGATTTAAAACTTGATGAGTCTGAGCTGGGGTTTGAGTCATTCACAGAAGTGGCTGCCAGGGCTAAAATTTGGATAAGGTCATGAATGGAGAGAGTATTACTATTTGGCATTTCCACAAATCATCCCTCTCAAAGATTCATTCTCTGGCTGACTCTCATGCAATAAAACTGCAATGCCTCATGTTTGTTTACTCAATAACTTACAGTTTCATGTTCATAATTCTAGGACTTTCTTCTTTTTTTCTGGCGCTGCATTGCAGAGAAGAGCTGGAAATCTCTTTCTAATAAAACCTGGGAAAAGTAATTGAAAATATGCCCTTAAAAAAGGAATCAAGTTGTTATTTATTCTGCAAGCTAAAGCCAAGGCATTCATCCCAGATATTCTTGACAGTGAGAATGATAGAGGAAGGATGATATTTTATTGGGCAGCTTCTTGCTTGTGCTCTGGCTCTCACCCCAACACAATGACTACAATCAAGAGAGGAAAATTGCATGTGTCAGTTTCCTAAGGATAAAAACAAACAGGGTTTATAATAGCAATGTTTCAAAATTCAGTTATTACAGGGAGGTTATATGCAACTCTTCAAGCCCAGAGGGACTGGCTGGGGGTAGGGGGTGGGAAGTGTGATTGTTTATTTATTGATACAGTATTTCCTGAAATGCCCAGCTGTGTGAACAAGAAAGTATTCCTTACAGGATGGTAAAAAGCAAATGGACTCAATAAATGCACTAGTTTGAAGCACTTAGACATTTCTGTCACTTGCGAAGTAGAAAAAGTATTGGTGTTTAGACTTCTTCAGACAATGGTGGATTAAAAATTAATCATAATGGTAAAATCTAGGAATAATGAATAAACAAAGATCATGATATGACATGGCATTCAAGAGAGAGAACAGGCAATTACTAGGCCTATGTAAGGAAGCAAACTTCCCTCAAGGATCTTATCTGCTGAAAGAAATTCTAATGCACAGCAGGACTGTTATTATAAAACTAAGGTTTTAATTTGATAATCCTAGATTAAATATGAAGTATGTTGAACTGTCATGTGTTATTGTACCTTCTTGAAACCTTAATTCTATATTTCTGAAAGTAACAGTGAAAATGGAAGGGCTCCCTTGCTGCTCTAGACTTTGACAGATTGTAGTTGTAAAATTTTACCCATACTACAACACAGGAACCATTTTAGTGGGACTTAAATAACAATATTTTGTCATAAATGAAGTTTTAATTTCTACTGGATTAAAGCTACCAGATTGGACAGAGAAGGCCCAATATTTTTTTGATGTATCTTTGTAAAAAAAACCTGGTATGTCTAGTTTATTTAACTTGCAAAAGGAATATCTGTCTGGAAAATTTGGGAGATAAGGAAAATGCAGAGTTTAATACTCTAGGACCACTTTATTATCTATGTAAAATCATTTGGGAACAAAACATTAAATAGCTAACACTATTTGGTCCTTTTTTGTCAGGCCTTTAAGAATGGAATAAGAACACATTTTAGAAGGAGGTTTGAAATGTGATGGTAAGAAATCATTACAGTAGAATTTGAGCTTTTAAAGTAGCCTGCAAATTGCACCAAATTATACAGCTTCTCCTTTATCAGATTTTTTTTGTTATACAAAGAGTACATATAATACATGAACAACTTTCTTCCTTAATGCTAGTGTAAGCCTTATTTTCTCTCTCCAGTTATACTCCCCACCTACCCCACACCTCTGCATTTTCTTGTTTACTTTCTTCATTTTGATCATCACTTGGATAATTTTTCAGCAATCAATGTTCTAATATCTCAGATTTTGTTCTTTGCCTTGCATAAACCTGGTCTTGATTTGAAAAAACTATTTGATACAGACATGTTGGTAATTCCAAAACAAATAAAACTGCATAACAAAATGTAATGTTGCTTCTATAACTGTTTCTGACAAAAAAATCTTCTAGAGTGAAACACCTCTGCAATATTATCAAAGAAATAACTTAATTTGAAGTTTTTGTGACAAAAAAAAGTCCACATATGTTTCTCATGCACTGTGGAAGTCAATACTTCTATATGAATGCTGAAAAACAAAAAGAAGAGTCAGGAAAAAACAAACCAAAAAACATGCAGTGAATGTGGAAAACCATGAAAGAAGGCTCTTACAAAACTGGAAATCAAAAGCCCCTAAAAAAATTATTCAAATGAAAGAGGGCAAATAGCAGGCAATCTGTGCAGAAATGAATATCTAAAGTTAAGCTCAAGGAGCAGAAATACAATCCTTAGTAAGCAAAGTTTTCTGTGGAGGAAGCCAAGGCCTACTGTGACACTTAATAAGGGGACATCTGGCTACATAGATTTCATAGATTAGCATAAAATAGTAAAAGAGATCATACTTAATGAGATCAAGCTCAATAGGTATTAAGGAAAAAATACTGTGGACAAAATTTATTCTTCAAACAGAAGAGTACATAAGATATCTGAAGAACAGATGAGATCTCTTGTTAATGCCAATAACGCCATACATGTGGTGGTATGAGCAAACAAGCACTGAAGATAGAAAGGAGTGAAATTTTCCATATATGCTATGTGTATTTTTCCAAGAAAAAATACAGCAAAGGCAGTGACATGACGGACCTGCAGCAAGGATCAATTTTGTCTTAGTCCACAAGTACAAACCTAAGGAAGATGGTCATGATATGCTACAACACAAACTTACTGGCTTGAATGTGTTGCACACACCATTGGAACAGTACAAGGCATACAGTGAGATGTAACTACAGGATTCATCACAGAAGAGGAACTCAGCAGCAGTCACGTTATGTCCTTGGTTGCAAAGTAGATTGAGAAGTATAGAATTATAAAGCTGTGTATTACCCTCTTAAAATGGGCCCAAAGAAATCACAGAGTTTTCGAAACATCAAAGTAATTGCATCCCTGAAGCTGAATTAAGAAAAAGGTAGATCACAGCACACAACTGCTAGAATTTGTATTGATATGATTTGCTACACTTACTGAATATTTAGTCCACACAACGTATTAATAGTATCTTCAAGGAAAGTGTCAATGACTAGATATGTAGGTAATAAGTACCTAGCCAAAACAACCCTGGAATAAAATCAGTAAAGCAAGCCAGATCTGTTTATGGAGTCTATACAGGTTATCCATAAACATAAGTCATGAAAACAAGAAAAGTAGTACTTTGATGAGGCATTAGGTTGCATGGGATATCTACCAGAACAATGACAAGTCAAACTTTTTGCACCTGTGTTGCCAGTTGCCTGTAATATATGAATTGTCACAAATAGCTAGGTCCAAAGAGGACAAGGAATTCTGGCATTAAATATCTGAGGATTTATTAGTAGGAAAATGGGAGAACCACCTTGAGAGGTAAGCTTGATGACTGCAGAAGATAAGTAAGTACTAGATGGGGCAGACATTTGAAACAAATGAGAAAACTTGACACCCCTGCTTTTTAGATTGCAATATCACTTCCAAATGAGCAAGTCAATCAGACCCAAAGTGTAAAGGTAGATCAGGAGCAATAAAGTAGCAAGGTAACCACTTTCACCACTCTTCAGATGGCATTTCAAAAGAGTATTTGGCATACAGTATTCAATTGCACAAGAGATATTCCAGGAGAATGACATGCTAGAAAGTCTGATGGAAGTCAAAGTAACTTCTATGACATTTTAGTATACTGTAGTACAGGAACAATGCACAACAAAAACTTAATCAGTGTTTACAAATGCAGGAAATATCACCTAAAACTGAATCACAACAAAATGCAAATCAGAGTAGCACATATGAATTACTTTGATCATTCCTTATAAAAAAATAAGCGCTATATCTCATCCAAAACACTGAAAAGAATGTAGCATTTAATAGTCCCCACACCATCCGAAAGTGCTGAAAGTTTTATTCGAGATGATGACTAATTAAAATACACAGTGAGGTTAATAAAGCTCAGAGACCATGTCTGAGAAATGGAAAGACAGGTGCTGAAAGAATGAAGGCAAAGGAAGAAATAAGTTATTTCAGTGTAAAGATTTGCACTGAGTTTGAAGGACACCATTGCTTCTGAAAAAAAAAAAAATCCCAATATGAAATTCAGTGAAAACGGAATATAATAATAATCAAAGTACTGATAGACACTTTCTATGGATCTATAAGACAAGCATAACTGGAGAAAGAATTCAAAGAATGGCAGTACAGAAAGACATATTTTGCTCCTACTAGTAAACATGGTAAGTTACTAATAATAAGCATTTGTATAGGTCCAGCAGTATACAAACAGCATATAAGGCTACAGTTTTCCTAAGAAAACCTCAGTATTTGGAGCACAAAACTTTCAAATTTTCATCTTAAAACTTCAGAAATGTAACTCCAAACTCAATGACAAGAGTGTAAGATGAACCCTCATTGCAGATCTTCACTTGAACACTTTTACAGAACGAGGTGATACAAAAGAGGTAGAGCAAATATGTGTAAAATACTACAGTGTTTATCAGCACCTGCCAATAAGTCAGGACATAGGATAAAAGAAAAAGGAGTTACAAAGCCACAAAGTTACACCTTTCAAAGGCAAAAATGAAGGTCATTTGGACAAGGTCTGGCTACCTTGTCCAAAGACAAGTTCTCAGAGGATTTTGGAATGCAAAAAGCAGATTTGTCTGAAAAGCATGACTGTGTCTGACTTTTAATATTTTCAGTGGAATCAGTCTGAAAAGTGTGAATGTATGGTAAAATGCTAAAAGTGGTCAACAAACATGTTTTATTAATGTAATATGGACATGTATGTGGAAATGTAGCATTTGTGCAAATTAGCCAAGGCAGGATTGCTGCACTTCAGAGAATTCTGACAAGAACTGGCAACTGCTCTATGCAGTTGGGTAACAACCTCCATCATTCCTTTATTTGAAGCGTGGGAAGTCTTTCCACTTCTGGCTCCCAGTGGGAGCATCTTAAACTAAGTTTTTAAGAATATGTATTTGGGAATTTATACATGTCCTATGTGATTTATTTGGCCTTGTGGGCAGTTCAAGCAGGTATAACTAGGCAGGCCACCAAAGCATAAGGCAAAGGCCTGGATCTGATCTCTTGAGTTCAGCTCACACTACTGGAGCAACTACGGCATGTAACTCACTGACAAATTTATATTACTTCATTGTGAACATAGTTAAGACTTCTTTTCCTTGCATTCTTGAAATACAGTACTTCTACATAGGAAAATATTGGAAGTGGGTGTAGCTCTGGCCTGCTGCAGGAGTGTCAGAGCTGCTCCAACTTACCGAGCCACAAAAAGCAGTGTCAGGACCATGTCAGCAAGGAGTAATTACTACCATATGCTTGGTATGAGGTTTCCTACTTTAAATCTTCCTTGGGCTCAGTCCAAAGCATAATTTCAGCAGTGGCAAAAGAAACAGTGACAAGTTAAAACATGTTTTAAAAGCACAGAATCATATAGCTGTTTTGTGGTTGAATTTCGTGTATATATCAGCACAGTCCAGCTTTCTTCCTTGTTTTCATTCTCTGGTTTGTACTTTGAAATTTTAGTTGCTCCCTGTACCACAGAGGCAGAGAACTGGCTTGTACTGTAAAAGAACCAATAAGACTATTTAATTATATTTTTCTTTTACCTGACAGCTAAGTTATCTTTAAAAAATAGTCCAGAAGGACTGAAGAAAATGTAGCAAAAGGTGACGGCAGTTCTTTAATTTGGTCTTCTATTATTTTGAATCTATTCAGTATTCTTTGTAATACTGCCACTCATAATGACTGTATTTGGAATTAACGTAGGTTTCGTGTGTAATTCAATGGGTATTCAGTGTAACTTAGCAACAGCTAAGGCATTTTTTTTCTTCTGGAAACTAGAGCATGGCAGTTGATGATTTCAGTTGGTAGACTGGGAGGCAAACATTACTCTGAATTTCCAATTTTCCCAATTAAAGGTGTAAGATACTATTTGTTTATAATATAAATTTGTGTTGGTTATCAGAAGTTACATAAAGAATAAATAAATTTAGTATCAAACCTGTGCAAGCTTTTAGAATTATCTGGATCATAGCATGGAAAAAATATTTGAATCATAAAGGTAAAGTTCTTAGGCAATTAGAGCTACTACAATGGGAAAACCTTTCAAAATATACAGTGTTCACACATCTCTGCATTTCAAGGGCTTCATAGCAAATGAAGCAGACAAGTATTTTATTCTATAAATACATTTCTCTCAGGGATCATGCTGTGTGTATCAATATGTTCTCATTAAATATATAGCTGGAATCATAGAGTGGTTAGGGTTGGAAAGGACCTTAAGATCATCTGGTTCCAACCCACCTAACATGGAAAAAGCTTCACTATATTAACCCAGTTTAAGTAATGAATTAGTCCAAGTAAATATATAAAAGTTCTTTCCCTTAAAAATTAATATTTTTTGTTGCAGGATCAATACGCAGCAAGATACTTTGTATAGTCAGAGGAGTTTATAACGGTTCAAAAGGCTATAGATTTGCAGGATGAGCTCACTTGTCTATAAGTCATTGATCTGCAACATTTAAAAAACAGTACTTAGTTTTACTGAAGAACATTGAGTCTGCTTCTGTTAGTACGAGAACAAAAGTTGTTGACATTTAAAACGTTCATTTGTACTGTTGAATGGCTGTGATTACATGATTTTATGTTTTGGGGGTTTTCCTCATAATTTTCAGGATTTTTTAAACTTTATTAGTTAAACATTGTTTTACAAGTGCACAATAGCGGGCAGAGAAGCTGTCAATACATTGGTTTAATGTTTTATAATTACTATTGTAAATATACTCCAAAAGTTTTGATGGTGTTCTCAGGGGTCTTTAAGCCCCTGAATGTGCATTCTGTCTGACATTTAAGTTGACTAACACTTGTTGTTCCTGTGCATCTCTCTAAATTTTCAGTGCCCAAAAACTAACTCAGCAGTAGAAAAAGTAAACCAAGAGGAACAAACTGCTAAATTTTTCTACACTGTTCAGTCAATTGGGAGTTAACTTCAGAAATATAAATGGAGCAACATCACCTTGGAACATTTGTCAGACTTTGGGCTTGGCAACTTAATTGACACAGGAAAAGGAGCAACAAGATAAATAGATATTCTTACATATGTGGAAAGTCAGCAGTAACCATATTTTTATGATCTGAAGAAGTAGTCAGTCTTTGGGTCTTTTGAGATCTGAGCCTATTGTTAAGGTGAAGTATAAAACCACATGTGCCAGTCCAACACCAGAAGTGTGAGAAACCGAAGAGCCAATTTCTTTTCTATTTAATTTGGTATTCAGTATTCATGCAATGTATCAAGAAAGGCATCACTCATTATTTTGTTACTGAAGTAACTTAGAAAGTATATTCAGTATTTCTCCTGGTAAGCAAACATACAGAGACAATCTTGTAAGCATCCTATTTTACACTGCAGTTCATGAGTTGTCAAAATGATCTAGATAATTTTTGTTTCATTTTTCTAAATAATTTAATTAGTAATTAAGAAAAGAAAGGAAAAAAAATGTACAGAGAGAGAAACCATACTTCTTTCTATATGCTGCTGGTAAAACATATCTCAGTCTAGGCTGCAATTTGATGAATGGTTGATAAATTTTGCATAGACTTGAGATATTGCAGTTGATATTCAAACATCACCATTTGAACTGAAAATAAGAGTAAATATCAAAAAGATTGAGTACATCTGTGGAGCAACACAACAAACTCTAATAAGCATTAGGGGAGAAGGAAGCATGGGGAAAGGACAAGAAACAGGAACACTGTTATTTAGCTCATACTTTGAAATCCCCCCCCCTCCCCCCCCCCCCAGACGATTAAAGTAACATTTCTGCTGTGAGGAGACAATAGCTGAAAACTGCTGAACAGCTCCAAGCAAACCTCACTGTATGAAATGGACATAACACTGTTGAGGCAACCAGCAACAGCTCTGCCAATTAAGTTGGTAGATTAGGTAATAATGTTATCACACATCATTGATGAGGCACATAGGTCTGTATTATGTAGACTGGTAAACAACCATTCATTTTTGGTCCTTCATTGAAATATGCTGAATTCAGATGGACTGGATAAAAAGGTAAAAGTTTTGGGAGATCATTACTTTTTTTCTTATCTACATAAGCCTCTGCACCTAGTTCACTTTTAATGTGTTTCCTACCCAGTTATTTCAAAACTGTCATTGGAACATGTGTGAGTCTGCAACGTCCCTTTGCAAAAATTTCCACCATTCTGCAGATAGTGAGTACAGGTTGATCAGTCCTTTGTATCACCAGATCCTAACAAAATCACTTCTTTTCATGAGCAAATTAATGAATGGCATGAACAAATGTAATTCAACAAACAGGTATGATCTAAACATAATCAAAAATACACCTGTCTTAAATATATTAATTGCTGAAACAAAACATTAAAATCTCAATTGTCTTCCAAATGTCTATTTAAAGAGATTTGTGATTTGTAAAAAACATTCCATGCACATTCCTGTGGGGTTTTTTTTCCTGTTTTCTTTTATTTCATGTAAAGAATAATCCACTTTGATACAGGTCTTGTACCTTCACTGTATTCTGTAGAGTATGAAATGAATCCTTTTGTCTTTAATACATTTATCTGGACATTCATATTCCTTGATGCGCAAAGAGGTATTGGGTTGGTAATTTTGCTGAATAGTACATTACATATGCTTTATAATATCTGTATTTGACTTACCTAAACTATATCAAGGCAAATCAATAACATTTTTTTAATGTATATTATCCAGTATATTCCTTTCAGGTGTGTTGCAAGAGAGGCAACTCTTCTTAAAAAAACCAACTAAATTTGCATAGTCACTTAGAAGCAGTTTTCTGAGTTTAAGTACCTTCCTGTGTAGTACTTTTCTCACATCTGTCTTCTTTAAGTGATTTGTATACTTTACTTTCAAATGAAAAACCTGGAAGTTAATGAATATCAGCTCATTCTTTACTCTTGTTAAACAGTTCAAAATATTCCCTCAGAAATTATTCTGCTTCCATTAGTAGAGATCTTGAATCCTCAAGAGAAAGGATTACTGTTGAGTTTGAAAATTATTGCTCTCTGACTTCATACAGCGACATTAGTCTTGAAGACAAAAGCTTATAAAAAATAGTAAAATATGCAAACTGAACCCAAAGGAAAAAAGAAATGATTGAGCAGGATAAAGCCTGTGAACTCGCTAGATGCTAGATGTGAAGAGTAGGTAACTGTGCAGGCATTGCATTTTACACTGGCAATTTCCTTCTATTAGCACACAAATGTGCTGTGAAAAGAGAGGCTTTTCAGTCTTCTTGGCTTTGTGATCCTGCTCAAGTACCTTGTCTCCTAATCTTTTGAAAGAGTCATATTTCACTTAGGAGATCTTAATCTTTTCTTGTAAACAACTTTATTCTTTAATATCTACTTCTGACCAGTGCTCTTGTATGTTTTGTCTGAATAGTATAAATCTAATATTGCTTCTTGTGGGTAGAGTTGAAAAAATAACTGTCCTGGGTTCAGCAGTAGCAGTCATTTTTTCTCCTTCTTAGTAGCTGGTGCAGTGCTGTGTTTTTTACTTTCAGCCTGGAAACAGTGCTGATAACACCGATGTTTTTAGTTGCTGCTCAAATATTTAGTCTGACCAAGGACTTTCTGAGCCTCATGCTCTGCCAGGGAGGAGGGGAAGCCGGGAGGAAGCAGAGACAGGACATCTGACCCAAACTGACCAAAGAGGTATTCCATACCACATCATGTCATGCCCGGGATGCAACTGAGAGTTACCCGGAAGGTCTAGTTCACTGCTGGGTGGGGTGAGTTATCGGTCAGCAGGTGGTGAGGTGTTGTATTCTCTTCCCTTGCTATTTCCTTTATCATTATTATTAGTGGTGGTAGCAGTAGTGATTTGTGTTATACCTTAGTTACTAAACTGTTCTTATCTGCGGGAGTTACATTCTTTTTGATTCTCCTTCCAGTCCCTCCCGGAGTAGGGGGAGGGAAAGAAGGGCAGGAGTGATAGAGAGACTGTGTGGCTGATTTATGGCTGACTGGGTTTAAACCATGACAGTTCTTTTTAAAAAGATCCTGCCGTGACTCGAGCCACTTTGCTGGGTGGGTAAGAGAATGTCTCCTTCACAGGTTGACCACCCGAGAAGAAGAAAAAAGATGCGTAGTTGCTAAGCACTTTTATTATATACCTCCCAAAGTATAAAGGTGACCACACTTTGAACATTAGCCAGATCAGTTTCATGATCGCTTATTCTATTGTATTACAGATCATTACCAGAAAGTGCAATGAGACAAGAACCTTCACTCAAGACCCCACTTGATAAACACTAACACAGCAAATACCGTCTGTAAGTGAGGTACAACATACTGAAACTGTGAGATCAGGAGCAACAACTTTGAGAGCCAATAAATCAGCATTGTGACGGGTGACTATTAATCCAAAACAATGAATGCTTATCACAGACACGATTAGACACACTCCAGTCAGATCTGTCGTTATCTCAATTCTTCGTGCCCCACGTTGGGCGCCAAAAAGAAAAATCTGAATGCTTTCTTAAACTGGTCAGCAGAACTCTGAAAATTCTCACAGTGTTCCTACAGTTAGTTAATTTGAAAAAATAAATTAAACTGTGTTTACGTGGTGGCAAATGCAACAAGGAGTGTTTTGGGGGACAACAGTGTAGCATGAAAAAGCAAGAAAACAGAAAGGATAATAAATTTAAAAGAACCATGAAAGTATTGGTAATATTAATAAGAATGTTTTGATTATGAAGATTTAGCCATATGTGGACATTCTTAAGAGAGAGAGAATACTGTCATTAAACTATGTCTCCAGTACAAGCTCAAAAATTATGGTCTTATATAGGATCCATCTTTTCTTCGCAAAGAGCAAGCCTGGTTTAAGTTCATAGCTGAAGAAATTGTTGCAGTTCCAGCCTGGTCATTATACATACCACTTCTGGATCCCAGTGAGCACATCAAACCAAAGCAACCCTTTCTAATCATCTTTAAATGTGCTTTCTCAAAGCTTTCAAAGATATTTCCCCCAGGCCTTTTGAAACAAATGCTATGAGTGTTTCTTCTTTCCACTCCCTGACACAAGAACAGGAGAAGGAACTGGGAAATAGGAAGAAGGGGAGGAAGAGATGGTACCATTTTGTTTGCAGAACACAGAAATGAAACAAAATTACTCTAATATTTGGCAGTTTCCTGCTTGTCTTCCTTTGCTAACAATATTTATTTTCCAGAAGGAACTGGACGTGCTTAGTTAGAGGAGAAAGGCTCAGCCTACTTTTCCATCAACAATTATTGGCTGCTGCTAGCCAAAAATGTGAGACAGAAAAGTAATCAAATGATCCCTACAGCCAGGATCAAAAAGTGATCTGATATTTGGAGTTTCTATTAATAGATCACTTTTCTTTTATAACTCAAAATGATTCCAGGGCTACAGAAAAACAAGGAATATATATATATTAATATACATACATAATAATAGAAAAAAAATCCAGGAAAACATGTGCATGCTTCTAAATTTATTTCCAATCTGAATGCAGAGATTGATTGAAGAAAATGGTCATTTAGGTTACTTATAACTATGGAAATGAACCTAGAAATTAATGAAGCTATAACAGGGTGTGGGAAATTTTTATTCAGCCTCAGCATTTGTCATTTTTATGAAGATGTAGCCCATGTCTTCCTTTTCATCCAAAGGCAGAAAAAGGGTTCCTCAATGCTAAAATGAACTTTTTCCTTTTTAGCACCTTTTGTTCATAATTTCTGAGATAGGAGAACCAGAGGCAATAATGTCACTGTCACCACAGATACAGATTAAATATTTTAATTTCAGTAACATTCCCAGTTTCACTGGCATGTATATTTATTTAAAAAACCACATTTTTTCACATGGTATTTTCCCACAGCAGTTAATTCTTAATCTCTTATTCAGAAGAATGTATCATCTTTTCTTTCAGTGAATAGAATATTAAACAATTCACTGTTTCTTTTATTTCAAAAAGTATTATTAAATGTCTTCTCATTGAGTCTTCTCTATTAATTTTATGTTCCTCCAGACCTCTGAACATATAACCTAGTGAAAATTTTCTTTGGACAAATCTATCTTTAATATTTTTTTATTTGGAAACACACACTCTCAAGAAAAAGAAATTACATCCCACACTATTCTTAGTATGATAAACTGCAGTTTCTATGTGGCATATTAACTCGCTCTGTTAAAATGAAGCAAGGAGAGAGACTTGATTTCAGGAGTCATGAAAAAAAAGGTCTTAAAAGAGGGAGAAATGCTGAAGACCAAAAAGCATTACTGTGAAAGCTTGCTAGCATTATAACTGAAATTTATTTATTTATTGTTTTTTCCTACCCCTCCCCAAAATGCAAATGAATTTATTCAGTTAGAAAATAATAGTTGTTTACTTAGAGAACCTAACTTGAATGATTTCCAGCTACCTTCTCAGTTATTAACTTTTCTTAGATCTTTTACTCTTTCATGAGATATAAAAAGGGTTGTTTTTCTCACATTTTGAGTTTGTTGGGTTTTTTTGGGGGTGTTTTTTTTTTTTTGTGAAACAGCAGGATTGAGGGATGAGTGGGAGGAATTGTTTAGCTTCTAAGTTTTCTGATAGGGAAAAAATTGCTGAAAAATTGGGCTTTTAAGAAGGTATTTACAATTTCCCCCTCATTTCATAACAAAGACATTGACAAACTCGTCTTGGAGAGGTTTAATTGTAGTTTACTTGGTAATAACTATACTTTGCTAATTCTAAACTAATTTTTAAATATTTTTATTTAGGTTTAGCAACAAGGATCACCAGTTCTGTAAAGGTTCCAGAGTTAATAAACCAACATTATCTTCCAGACGTGTATAGCACACTTCAGAGTTTCCTTAAGAATATTGAAGAAGTCATACTAATTATAAGCAATCTATTGTAAATGTTATCTCATAAGCTGTTTACTGAATTATCTATTTTGCTTAGACAGTTATAAACTCTATTTTTACGCTGTTTAATATGAAGTATGACCACAAGCGAAATCTTGAGCTATTTTCTGTATTTTAGCTGCTGTCCAGCTATTCATCACAAAATAAGAAAGAACAAGTTGTATCTCTTTAAATCCACTTCCTATTTTATTATCATTCTCCTAAACTTACGTACAGTTTAAGCCTTGCATATCTTGATGACTTTCATTATATTCAAATAATCTTTTGTCTCCATCCTTCAGATTAATTTCACTTCTGTGAAACTGGTGATAAATGGGACCATTGAGACTAACATATCTGGGTTAGTGTGACTTCAGTCACTGTACAGTGTCTGACGAACTGTCAGCTGATTTCTTTTTGGACCAATATTGTCTCCCTGCAAATTATGTGCTGGATAAACTTATCTTGATTCTTTGCTTTTGCAGTATAAATTCATTGTAAGCATGATTCAGCAGTCCCATTAACAATGATACCTGCACTGTTCCTTAACTGGATCATACTGCATCTTGCTTTGCTCATCTTGTTTTAAATATACTGTGAAGACTAAAAATGAGTAAATACATCTCAGCCTTCTCCAAGAAACCTTGTGATTCATTTACCTACCAGCATCCTCCATAGGGATGTGGACACTTCTCTTAGTAGCTGTACCAGCTACTTCCTTCTCCCTTCAGGAGTCTGTGAGTCTCCTGCCCTTGTCTTGTCCCTCAGTTGTGCTTGGAAAAATGTTTACAGGGTTAGCAGAGAAATACATGAAAGAACAGATTATAAAGGATCCCACTCCGTAGCTTCCTTGTTCTCACACTTTGCTGCATCTCAATCTGGTGTTCCACCTGAATGACCTTTTAAAAGTCCAGCTAGTGAAAAATATAGCAGTCTACCAGATGGAGAGCACACTTCCAGTATATCTTCATGCTGGTTTTGTGGTTTTTCTCTTTGTCCCACAATAGTGCTTAACCTTTGAAACTTTGGGATGGATTTTTTCTTACTTTCTTTGGTTAGCTCCTAACTGACACTAGGCAGATGCCAACTGTGAACTGCTGAATGAATAGCACAATTATATAGCGAAGTACGAGGAGGCTGAGGGCTCTTTGTCTCTTATAGGAATTTACACAGAAGGATATGATCTCTGCAACTCCATGCACTAGTGACAATGCTAACAATAAGCATTCTCATTAAGGCATCAGAGTCTCTTAATTTTTGCCTCCAGTCCAGGGCAATTGTGACTCAAGTGAATGACCTCCCAAGCATACTGCAAAGCATGTTTTTGTCAGTCAGGATTTTGGAAGGAGTAGAAGAAAAGTGCTTTCATGGAGGCTACAACACATTGGTACACATGGTCACAGTCATAGCTGATGTTAAATGAAGGTGCAAAATGCAGATGCAAAATGCAGGTACATATCCCCAACTAAAACAGGGGAACCCTGTGAATCTAGTTTGAAATCTGACTAGCCTGAATGGAGTGTCTTTGCCTGTTGCAGTTTTCAAAGCTGTAAGAAGGAGCACACAGAAACTGTGAAAGCAGAGAACCAGTTGCTGTGCTGAGATCGAGAGTAAGAACCTGATGTTTCAGGGTGAAAGTGCTTTACATCTCATAGTAGTAAGGACACCTTTTCATAAGATTCCTCCTCTATTAAGAAATGATCACACATCTTTTGTAAATAAACATGTTTGTAACAAAACTATCTAGTTTCATCTTACAATATTTGCTAAGGAACTATTTCATTGTTCAACAGGCTAGCAAAGGATTAAATATCTTTCTTCATAATGATAAACTTTTCAGTGAGTTCATCCGGCAGTCATAATGTTTTGGAATCAATTTACTTGGAAAGACATGGACATAAGTAATGGCTAGATCTCCTCTCCTCTCCTCTCCTCTCCTCTCCTCTCCTCTCCTCTCCTCTCCTCTCCTCTCCTTCCTCTCCTCTCCTCTCCTCTCCTCTCCTCTCCTCTCCTCTCCTCTCCTCTCCTCTCCTCTCCTCTCCTCTCCTCTCCTCTCCTCTCCTCTCCTCTCTCCTCTCTTCTCCCTTTTGAATAAAATGCATATATATATTTAAGCTGTGCTAACAGCCTGTATCTTTCTCTGCTAACTCCAGCTTTCTGAAAGAGCATCTCCACAGATCTTTCCCAAGGCTGAAATCATTCCAGTTATTTGCTTGCCAATCAGGTTTTTTAAATTATTATTATTTTGTGACGGAAATGACTTTGAAACAAAAGAATTGCTAACGGTTTTTCTATCTTCTTCTGTCACTGGGAGAAAAGCCAAGTCCAGCTGCCCTATTTTATCTTTTCCTGTATTGGGCATCACTACTCCCTGCTTGTTGAGGAAGTCTTTGCTAGTGCACTGTAGGGCTGAACTGCTCCTTGTTTATTGATACCTCCAAGATACAAATAACTCATGATACACATAACTCAAGATACAAATGACTATTTTGATGTCTACTCAGGTTATCTTTGAGATACTTCTTTGCCTGTGTACAGAGCTATATCTCTAATAATACAGAGGCACTGCCAGAATGTCTAATTTTTATCATAGGGTGGAAAGTTTAAAATTGCTTGGAATTTTTTGTCTGAAAGGTATAAGAGTTGCAGAGACAGCTTTGTCGTTGTTTATTTTCTTATTATATGCTACAATGTAAAAATGACTGGACCCCCAGCAAATCCTTTTCTTATTGCTGTTTATTAAATAAAATAATCTAAATTGAAGAAACAAGTCTCTTCCTTCCATGGCATGGAAATTATCCCTATTACTGGGCAAGTACACTTAAGGATATTGCTTCTGTATATTTAAACACAGAAAATAATAGAGGCCATTTATAAAGAGAGTTGTCATACTAAAAGTGTTAGACAGCACTTCAGCTTGTATGTAGTGCGTAAGCAGTCAATAACATCACCCATAGAAACAAATTACACTGTGTGACACCTGGATTCTTTAGATCTAGTACAACCAATTACTCTGAAGAATTGCACTGAGTCTTGCACACAGAGTTATAGTTTCAAGCTTTTGAAGACTGAAGATAAACACATAAATGTATGGTTAAATCTTTCATGTTTCTTTCCAGAGTGCCTGCTTTAGGTTATCAAGATGCTGAAGCAAAGAAGTAATTTAAAGCTACTGAAGCAGATTTCCAGCAGGTGCAACCTGTCCAAGTCTTATTCATTTAGATGTAATTTTGTTTTGATTATCAATTGATTATCAATGAGGAGTAAATCTGTGAAGTCTCTTACACCCATGTGGAATCAGAATAGGTCCAACAGTTCCCACAGCCTTTAGAAGGAATTACCGCTGAAGACACATTCTCACAAGGTAACATGTAGCTGCAGGAGTGATCCAACCTGTTTGAGACAGCTTGTCATAGCCAATATTCTGTGTGTCACTCTCTACTTTCAAGTCCTTGCTTCTAAACCACTAAGTATCTCCACTTACTTCATCATAGAATAGCATTACTGATAAAATACGTTTAGTGTTTATTTCCTTAAAAAACCCACTTCCAACCCATGACCTTTAGTGGAGAATCATACTTGCACTGAGTTTTTAACTTATAGTTAAAGGCACTATCATATGGATCCAAGTAAAATGGCCTGACAAAAGTTCAGAAAACACTGATTTTTCAACTCTTAAAAACATATTTAAATTTTGAATTGCATTCCATCAAATTGAAATCACCTAATTGAACTATTTTGCGATTTTCTGAATTTCCAAGATGAGTACAATATGAAAAACATTTAATTTGGGTATTAGCATCACATGTGCTGTGAACAATGGTGACATTTAACTAAAAAATCTGAATATGTTCTATGCAGATGAAAGTCTTTTTTCCTATTATGCAAAATAGTATTTTTTGCAAACATTATTTATAAGGGTCTCAACTAGCACTAATCACATCACAACCACTATTACTGAGCAAAACTAGTAAGAAACAAAGTGGCAGATTTGTAGTCTGTTCCTCTTGTACTATAATACATTTCAGTAACTATCCTAAACACTGCAGCCCTACTTAGGTAAATTGAAATATTATGAATAATCATCATGTGATAACACAATGTAATCTTATTTTAAGATTGGGCCTCTTTTCAGTTCTTAGAATAATAATGCCTTATTGACAGATCAATTTGGACATGTCCCCACTAAGAAGCTGAACCAGGAGTCTGTAGTTACAACAATTAAATATATGAACATTTATCATGATTTTTCAGCCGTGCATTTATCCCTTCTTCACATGTACTCTCCTGACTTTTATGACAATGACACAATTACTACATTACAGTAGCTAAAGAGGGAAAGGGATTTCTGATGGAAAGGGACAAATTTGTTTCCTGGGAATCTTCAGCAAGTTTATAGAAATCACATCTCTTGTTATGGTGAAAGCTAGGGTAAAGCATCCTTCCATTTTGGCATCACAGATTTCAAAGCAGCATTCCAAGGGGCCTTAAATGTTTTCAGCAAAGCATTTTTTCCATGGCATCTACTGCAAAGTAGTGAAATAAATTAAACATGAATTGTTGATGAGGTTTACCTGCTCTGTGAGTTAGCCTTGTGGCTATTTGGAGATGCATTTTAGTTATTACACAAGCAAAACTGATTGAGCAAGTTCACTGTCACTGAATAAAAGTCTGTCCCCTTAAGCTGACAGTTTTCACAGCTTTAGAAGATGGTATTCATCAAGCAGAAGGCCACTTCTGGCCTTGGAGGTGCAAACCATAAGGCCAAATTACTCTGGACTGAAGGTGTACATCCTTCATAACTCAGCACCTTCTGCACACCTAGATCTTTTCTTGTTTCATCATACCACCATTCCTCGTATGAAATCAACTACAATCCTGCCAAAAGGTCTTCACTCTGATTACTTTCAACTTAATGGTGCATTTTTCCAGCCATAATGTCGGTTTTATCTCTTTTGGGTGTAAACAAACTAGTGTTTGCTCTTTAACCTATTTAATCAAAGCAGTTTTTCCTTCTTTTCTGAGTCTGGTTAAATTAACTGAAATGACCTGCAAGGTCTTTGCTATCTCTAGGCTGGATCAAAGAATGCAGGCAGTGCACTACAATCTACTTTAATCCCATTACAGCCATGTCACTCCTAGGCCTTCGCTGTGATTAAACAATTAGATACCAGTGGCTTTCTAATGGATTTACTACAAGGCATTAGCTGATGAAAATTCTGCAGTGTTAGCTGTTTGCTTTTTCGCTATAATGAGAAATGAAACACTGTCACAGAAATCTGTTAATTAAATAACTTTCATAACAATGTTAGGAGTGGTAGTGAAAGAAGTTAAACATGATTCTATGAATTGTTGCTGAGGTTTACCTGCTTTGTGAGTTAGCCTTGCGGTTATTTGGAGATGCATTTTAGTTATTACATAAGCAAAACTGATTGAGCAAACATTAAAACAAATGCAATTGATTTGTATCCCCAAGAAATCTGAGTGGTTGAATGTTGCCACAATACCTGAAGATTTTGCGAACAGTTTAGAAGGCATGGAAATAAAGGGGAGGTGATCTGGCCTCTGAAAATACTAGCTAGATTTTAACTTATCAGGAGGACGTAGGGATTCGTGTCAGCTTATATCTGTGTGTGTATTCCTCATCTGTGACTACAGAAGAAAGTGAAAATACTGAGGAAAGTAACTAAAAAATTACTGAAGAAAGTAATACCTGGGGTGGTGTGAACTTTCCTCAGCACGTTCGTTGGGTTTGAGCCTAGATGTCTTGTCTCATTTGAGACATCAAAGTACTCCAGAAGCTCCCTTAAACAGTCAATCAGGCAGTTTCCAAATTGATTTAACTGTAAAATCTTTACTATAAAAAGAGCATAATCATGATCTTGATTGCTGTGGTGTGTAACAAGGAACAAAATGGCTCTGACTGGGTAGTGTGTGAGATCCTTCAAATGGGGTGGCTATTCACTGGCCTGTTGTTTATGAAAACCATGGGCAGATGTATATCACAGTAAAATCAGTACTCATTTCCACTTTTGTTGGCAAATGGAGACGAGCCAATGACTGAATGCACTTCTGAGATTTCATTACCTAATATATCCTCTTGCCTGATCCCTGTCAGGAAGTTGTGAGATTCCCTGGATGGCTGAAAATGCGTGGGCTTGAATTGCTGTGATCATGACTGCAGACATTTTGTGCAGAAAAGCTTTCACACTCTAATCTTGTATCTTGAGTGTTCTTCACAAGCATTCAGAAGAAAAAGGATGATTTAATGTACATTAACATCTGAACTTAATTAGCTAAGCTAACGGGAAAGGTATACAAACATGATGTCCATGAATTTGTCCCTTCTCTGAGTCTACAAAGCTCTGAGATTTCATGAAACACTGAGCCTTTTCCCCATGACTTAAAAGTGACTGGTAACAGTGGGCAGATTCTTTTAAACTGAGACATACTGACCCTAAGTGTATCTCTGTGCTGTGTTTTGCCAATGTAACTGCCTTGCTATTTACCCTGCTGCAAGTGTTTTGCCAGCATCCACTGCATTAAAAAGGGCTTCTTTGATGCCACTGGTCAGAAATATCAGTTTATAGTTTTTTGGAAGTTTCACCACTCCAAATTGGGACTTTTTTTTTTTTTATAATCTTTTTGTCTCAAGCACGTAAATTCCAGTTGACAACATCCCAACTGTTTTGATAACATAGAAATGCTATAATGTCAGCAATTCATGTAGAGTCGTATTTCAAAATCTGTAATGTGTGTATACATACATATATTAGCGTATGAAACACACTGTCTTAGAATTAATATTAACATATAATCTAAATGCCAAATGAAACACAGTGATACTTTTGAAATGAAATGTTTTGGCATTATCAAAATGAAACAAGAAAAATGAAATGATTCATTTTGACACTTGCATGTGGAACATTTATTCCAAATTGAAATGTTCCTGTAGATCAACTTGATTGCAACAAAACTGCATTTTTGGAGTTGAAAATTGTTCTCCTGAAACATTTTTGAGCAGCTGTAGGTGAAGTCTACTTGCAGGTGTCCAAATTTGTAGACTTACCTTTCAGCAAGATGAAGGCTACCAGGTATGTTAAATCCACCATTCACTTCAGAAACTAGCTATGAATTATGCAACTTCATCTGAAGCCAGAGTCATACTGTGACAAGACAGGGTCAAACCACAGCATGAAATATTTTGATATGTGCTCTCCACTGATGAGACTCCCCCACAAATCTAGCAGAAACATGCCTTCACATAAAATGATATGAGTATTGGGAACTTTTCCTCCAGGAATTATTTGTGCATCAGATGTGCCTACATGTATCATCCAAATGGAAAATTTGGTTGTTACAACATTTCCTAAGAGTTTACTAGAGCATTTAACTCAAAAAAAAAAAAAAAAAAACAAACATGAAATATCTCTGTTTCATAATTCATTACAGATGTAATTTCATAATATTAACAATCACTGATGGTGGCTCTTATTGTGGGCACTTTAGTTTGTACGTACTGTTACACAAAAGGATACCATTTTCAGAATATAAACTCCCAAAAATATAAGTTACATTGCAGGGGTGATTTTATGGCCTAACACTGGCAAAAATCACACTTTTAGGCTATGAATGCAAGCATGAACAGTGTACATGGATCAAATAAACAAAACCTTGGCCATGTTAAAGATGACCAAGCATAGTAGCTGGAGATAGCAGCCCAGATATGGCTTGGCACCACTGTCCATTGCTCTGTGGCACCAGGGTGGCTGGCAGAGGGGTAGTGCAAGGTGTAATGCTGGGCTTCTAGGTATGGTTCCTTACAATTCTGCGAGCTGGGGAACCCACACTGCCCCACAAGGACAGTGCTTGTGGCATCGGCTGCCCATCAGAGGGTATGGAGGGGTGTGTATGCGTGCATGTGCGTGGGTGTGTGTCAGCCATGTCAGGCTGGGTTAGCTAAAGAAGGGCTGTTAGACATTCAGAAGTGTTTATTAGTGGTTTGTAGCTGCATACTATTGTGGTTTCTCTGCTGTATTACATGGATCCTGAATGTACAGTTTACTGATTGCTTGTTAAGTACATGATATTAATAATTCAAAAATCTGCTTTGGTTTAAATTATGTGAGCAAATTTTGCATGTGACAGATATAAACTGGATAGTTCAAATCTAGGCAGTGGCTTCAAGACACAATTTAAAATTTCCTGTCTTTTCATTCATCTTTAAACCCACCAGTCATTGATGCAGCTCTTCTATTTAACTACATTGTTGTGTATTGCTGAACAACTTATTCCTTGACTAGAGTCCAAGAATTATATTCTGTAGCTTGCATGTATTATTTACCTACCTCTTTAAATCATAAAAATATGATTTAAAATCACATTTTATTTATAACGGATTCTGACAGAAACCAGCCCTGCCTTCTGCTTAAATAGCAAAGTTTAATATTAATGCTATATTTTTTCCTGATTTTTAAAATCTTTATTTTAATGTTTATTTATTAATTCTCTGCACTTACTAGTCAAGCTTCCTGACCACATACCATAAATAATAAATAAAGAAATAAATAAGTAAACCAAATTTTTACATTTTGAGACCAAGTTTCTTTCACTTATTTTTGCATCTTGACAAGGATTATCCAAAGTCTCCTAGTAGGATTTAATATTTGTACATAATGTGTAGCATAACAAGACATGAAGTTCATTATGAAACTCAAAAATCCATTTAATTCTTTTTACTTTAGTATCTTCCTTTGAGGATGAAAAAGTCCCAGCTTAAGACAAAAAAGCATCAGTTTATTATTTATGGCATTTCATGGTCAAATAAACGCCCTCTAGCTTTCCACACTATTCACCAACAACTGTCAACAGCAGAAATACTGTAACAATCAGGGTGGATCAAATCCTATGAATAAATAATGAAATCTGTTTTCATTTTACATTCAGCATCACTATAAAACAGAAACAACAAAACCATCAAAAAAACTCAGGAGCAATTTATCTAAAGAGTAATAATAAAAATTACTTAGATTTGGGAGGGATAAAAAACAACACTAACAGAACAATGAGTGATTATACAACTTATTTGTGTTTTCACAGAAAGGCACAAGTAACATGCCAGATAGACTGAGTCAGCAATAGCACATATTCTACTGTGAATGTTTAGAACAGTGTGAATACTTATAATGGTGTGGAAATAAGGAACTGCAAGATGTCGATATACTATAAGTTGAAAATATAGCCATGAAGGCTGCAGTTGGACAGGTAAGTTCTTCTTCCATGGACAACCGTGGAAACAGGGAGCTGTGGGTAGAGGAGATAAACCAGGGCAAAAGAAATGTACTGGAGATACTGTGGGTTGTTTTGTTGTTTTTTTTTTTCACTTGCCTTGGCATTGGCCAGGAGAAAAATATGGTATAACAAACAATATGTTATGAACAATATGATATAAAACTTAGTGCAATATTTGTAGATAGAATGAAATTCCTATAGGTTTGTAATAAGATGCATTTCTGCCAACAGACAGTAAAAAATTGCTATATGATTCAATTACAGGAGCAATGTTATCAAGGTTGTTTAAGCCCTCTTGTCACCCAACTTCAGTGGTATTATGCTTATATTTCCAAAGTCCTTCAAAATGCTTCCTCTGATTTCAAAATTCTATGGCACAAGTCTATCACCATATCACCCAGAAAATAAAATGAACTTTTCTTTGGAAAGCCAGGGAAATGCATATGAAATGCAGGCTTCAGGTGTGTCTACAGCTCTTTGATGCATGCTTATCACAGGGGATTGGAACTAGATGATTTTAAGGCTCTTGCAAAACCAAACCATTCTGATTCTATGGTTCTATAAATAAAATATTTATTTTTTTTTATTTCCTCGCAAAGTTAAACATTGACAAATGTGCATTAAACCCCAAAACTATAGCACTGTTTCTCTTAATGATATTGGTATTTAATATTAAATACTAGAAAACTTAGGTTAAACTCATGGTCGAGCAGATAAGTAGTTTTAAAGAAAATTTACGAAGATAGAAGAACAAGGTGCACTGGGGAGTCCCAAATTCCATGGAGAGGGGATTAGATTCTGAACACCAAAGGAACAGCTCCAGCTCTGACCAACAATGGTTAAAAGAAAACACAGTCTCAGCTAGTTATCTCTTCACTTAGCATAAAACAGTGAGAAAAGCAAGTCAATGTCTTAGTTCATAATTTACAAAATGCTATCAAATTTCTTAATGAAATCCTTGCACAATGGTATTACTAGGATCCTTAAAAAAAAAAAAAAAAAAGGAAAAAAGAAGAAAATAAGTGATTAAATGCAAGGCGATATCTTGTAAAGACAGGTGAAGGAAGCATTACGTAATACAGCTTTGGGAATTGCTAAAACCTCAGGGAATTGGTGAAACGCTTATAAGTGAAAGAAGAAACTGACATCAATGGAATAATACTACCAAAAAATGATTTTGTTTTGGTGTTGGCAACATTGCACCATGAAGAAATGGAAGAAAAAACCTCTAAAATACATACTTAAGATGAAATGTAAACCTTCTGAAAAGAAGATAAATTAATTGTTCTCTGCTACTGCAGCTTTGAATCAGTGCATGTACACATTGACATTTGAATTTTCTGCCATTTGAATGAAAGTTAATGAAATTACCTTGCGTGATTCTGATGTACCCTTATACATTCTAACAATAAATTACATGTTTCTAGTAAGTAATTGAAAGGATTATTTGCAGTTTGAATGCAGCTGGTAAATTTCTAAGAGCTGCTGTAGTAGCCTTTAAAATAGTGTCCAACCATGCCATTGTACTGAAAACATACATGAAGACATACATGAAGGATGCTGATGACACAGCTCAAGAAAATTCAAAGCTTAGCATTTTTGTGAAGATGGGAACTTAATTAAAAAGAAAGTAAGCATAAATTCATTCATCCATTCAGCCAGCTAAAACGGTAAGTAGGTTCCCCATAACCCTTTAATCTGAATTTGTAGTGTAAGACTGAGCAGCATCAGAAATCCTGTAGCAATTAAGTCAATGCAGAGTGCCCCTAATTGAGTTACATCTTGTGGAACATCTTTTTACCAGGTTTAATAAAGGTGCTTGCAGTGTGCAGTAACTAATACCAGACTTTAGGTCACATGAGCTCCTTAAAAATATGTCACATGATAGGCAGAGACCAAAGTTCAGAAAAACAACCTTACAAATCTCTGCATATAAATATATCTGTACAAGACTAGATACAAGGAACAACGGATTAATCGCAAAACTTACATCTTCATGACACACTGAATGATAGCTCCTTTTGAACAAAAGTTAATGAAATAACACAGTATGGCTCCAATGACCTTTTCTTAACCTTTCAAAGCCTCAATTACCAACTCTTTTAAATGGTACAAGCATCAGGTAGAGATTTTAAATATTGAAAAACAGATGTTTAACCTCTACTTTTTTTTTTCCATATGCTAATCAGAAGATGTTTTGTTGCATGTTCTTTTTTTGGGTTTTGTTTTCTTACATGGAGACCCTGGGTAAAGCTTTAAAACCATAGATTATGCCAGGTATGTTCCATAAAGAAAGAGACAGCTCTAAGGCACTAAAAAAAAACAAAAATATCTTCTTAGATTTATAGTATAGGAATTAAGTTTTCATTCTTTGGTTACTCAATAATTTGAAACGGCCATGGACAAATAATTTCACTCTTGCATACTGGAGTTCCCCAGTTTTGAAAGGAGATCACTAGTATTGTTTTAAATTATATTTTGCTTTTATTGCTTGACTGTTTAAACTGAATAGAGTTAACCCTTGTCATTCCATACAGCATCAATTTTTGTATCATTTAAAAAATAAATAGAAACTGGGTTTGTTTTGTATTTTGTCACTAAAACAGTGAATACTAGCAGGAAAACAATCCTAATCTATCGCTTTTCTGTTTAATGAGGGGAAAAGTTTCAGACACTTCAGAAATTGCATATTCTTCAAGGCTCTGGTACCATAGGAAAGAGCTTCTAGTGATGCATTTCTCCCAGGGCATATTTAATCATGTGGAGCAAAATGTGGGTAGAAGAAATGCACCATGGGTGGGAAGAGTTGCAGCCCCTTTATCCAATCACAGTGAGAGCAGGAGAAGGGAGAACAGAAGCAGCCTAGAAAAAGATTCCAAAGACGGTACCTAAAAATATGTAAATTAATTTCAAAAGAACACAGTCTGCTTTATACATTTGTCTTTAAAAAGCTATTTTAGAAGCAATAGATAATAATGATAAAAGAAAAGGGTGATCTGTTGAGAATAAGGGTCTAATAGGGTTAACTTGCACCTGGAAAAATGCTCTAACTTTGCTGTATGAGATTTACTCTGGTCATTGGAAGGGCTCATTACAGTCATTGAAGTTCTTACAGACCTAAACTGGACTCATTATTAAATTCTCATAATTAAATCAATCCTCTGCTGGGTTTTAATGAATTTAAATACCCAGGCAGGATATTTATTGCAAAACAATTAAATGTTGAACATGCCACATGTTGTTTTCTACATGCATATGTAATCTTCAAGTGTGATTCAGACAATGAGGCTCTGATTACTTAGCAGCTGCATTTGAACAATATTCTATTCTTCTGTATTATACACCAATACCCTATTTTCATAAATAATGCTGATTAGAATAAAAATACAATACATGGTCCAGATTCTGCCTCTTTTTGAATCATGGTATATTCTTGATCACAGCAGAGTAGCTGTGGTTTTACACCATTATGAAGGACATAAGAACTGATTTACTTAAAAATCTGCAGCATCTGTTCTAAGACTCTGTGCACCCAGGGAGCTTTTCTCAATATTAGACACTGTCATTTGCCAAATTTGTAAACACTGTGTGTTTACAGAACTTCCTTCCTTCCTTCCTTCCTTCCTCCCTCCCTCCCTCCCCTCCCTCCCCTACCTCTTTTCCCTCCCCTCCCTCCCCTCCCATCCCTCCCTTCCCTCCTTCTTTCCTTACCCTCTTAATTTTTTCCTCTCTTTTCCTTACTTCCTTGCTTTCTTGTTGCTTCTTGGGTGCTTCATTTTCTTCTTCCCTTCCCTTCCCTTCCCTTCCCTTCCCTTCCCTTCCCTTCCCTTCCCTTCCTTCCCTTCCCTTCCCTTCCCTTCCCTTCCCTTCCCTTCCCTTCCCTTCCCTTCCCTTCCCTTCCCTTCCCTTCCCTTCCCTTCCCTTCCCTTCCCTTCCCTTCCCTTCCCTTCCCTTCCCTTCCCTTCCCTTCCCTTCCCTTCCCTATACTGTTCTTCATTGTTCCACAGCTTCAGATAATACAGCTAGTAAGTTCCTGCATTAATAACATCCACCACATGAAAACAATCATTGCATGATCATTTAAAATTGTCTTCTCTCTGCAATGTTACATATCTGTGACTGCAGTGGTTCTTTTCAAACTTGTATTAGCTTGTACTTAATCTCTACAGAGTCCATTATTGTTAGTTTCCAGACATATATAAATATTAAGGGGAGGAAAAGACACCCACAAACTAAACCCCAAACACTTAAATTTTAATTAGAGTTTTATACCATTTTCATGCTACGGTAAAATCCACCATGTTTTGTAAATGTTAAACTCATAATATCAAACAAACTCCTGACTAAAGTTCCTGAAAAACACAAACCCAAAATATAGATTTGGAAGTGTGTCTCTTCCTGTATGAACAACACTGCAAGTTTTGGCAGTATGGATGACTTACAAAAATATAAGATAAATATGATTATTGTGGAGTCTCACATGTTCAAGTCCTGTATTACACTTATATTATTGATCACTCTGTGCCTTCAAGTGCACCAATACCAGAAATAGCTCACCAAGATGCACGGCTACTACTGTTTTCCAGTGAAAGAGGTACTTTCAGTGAGAAACCGGGTGGCTGATGGAAATGCATCTCTCCATACTGCTAATGTTAGTACAGATCTTCTTCCATGGATGAATCCATAGCAGATGTATAATACCAGAAGCAGTGACTAATATTAAAGTGAGTTCTTCCTGCTGGTTCTTATGGCAATATTTGCAATATAGTACCACTTTTTCTTCAGTTTGCTCTCCTTTTCAACAGCCATTCTTCATCTTCTTAAGTGTTTATGGTAATCATCTCATAATGTACAATCACTCCAGTCTAGCAATTATCAAACTACAAAACGTTGCTTTACAGCAAACTGTACACAGATAATGTAGAAACGATTAATATCTTTAGTATTGTTCATTTGTTGCTATGGAAATACTTTTCCTCTACAGAGCTATTAGTAAACACTATATTTGTAATACAGCCAATGATAAAGAAAACCTTGGCAAGCGCTGTGCTAAAATTAGAATACATATTGTTAGAGATCTACAGTTTCAGCATAAATTCATAGAAATATATTTCTTCCCCAAGCCTTTGTATGCTAAAACCACGCATTTCAAGTACAGCCTATATGGACAAAAACTTTAAAGGCCAGTTATTGGAATATCAAATACAAGCACATTTTAAATCAGACAGTGAAAAAATAAGAAACTTTGGCATATTTTCATCCATATAAGTAGAAGTGTATCTGCCGTACTAGATATACCTGTGGGTTTTGTTTTGTCTTATTTTTCCCAGAGTTAATGTTCTTATACTTTCCTGCCATATAAAACAGCTCTTCTGTATTTATGACTAAGTTTTCTTTTCCTTGTATATAACCACATGATTAGAAGGGGATCATTTTAAATACTTCTAATGTTCTACTGTGAGTATAATTTTAACAGTTCTGATGTCTGAATTTTCCATGCTTAATATGCTGGACAGACAAATTGTCTTTCACTCTCTAGAAGCTGTTAGTGACAGTGAAACTATGTAAAGATTTTAGTTCAAGCATAACTTGCTGCCCAGAAACTCAGCTGTGTCCTGGGCTGCACAAAATGAAGTGTTGCCAGCAGGTCAAGGGAAGCGATTCTCCCACTCAACTCTTGTGAGATTCCATCTGGAGTACTGTGTGCAGCTGTACAAGTATGGTCCAACATGGACATGTTGGAGCAGGTCCAGAGGAGGGCCACAAAGATGATCAGAGGGCTGGAACACCTCTCCTATAAAGAAAGACAGAGTTGGAGTCGTTCAGCCTGGAGAAAAGAAAATTCAGGGAAGAAGTTACTTCAATACGTATTGAAAAAGGCCTTTCAATACGTAATGGGCGCTTACAAGAAAGAGATATTTTTTTTAAGGCCTTTAGTGATAGGACAAGGGTAAAATGTTTCAAAACTAAAAGAAGGTAGGTTTAGATTGGGCATAAGGAAGAATTTTTTTATGATACAGGTGGTGGGACACTATAACAGGTTGCCCCAAAAACTTGGAGATACCCTATCAACACCAGTGAGATATGGTTAGATGAGCAGCCTGATCTAGTGGAAGATACCCCTGCCTGTGGCAGAAAGGTTGGAACTAGATGATCTTTAAAGGTGCCTTCCAACTCAAACCATTCTGTAATTCTATAATTTTGGGGAACAGTTGAATGAGTAGGTGGATGGTGTTATATAACATTTGTGTTTGTAGGAATGAGCCACTGGGATAGAGAACTCTAATAGGTATTCAAAATTATTTTTATATGTATGATTCCAGTCACATGCTTTTACGTGTGGGATAATATAAAATGCTCATTGCTACACTGACCTGGAAGAGCTCCATAAAATCACTTAATGGTGTACATCACAGCTTCAAATGATTCAGTTCATTACAATTAATGAAGAGTGGTAGATCTGGAAAAGATTTCATATTGGATATGGTCATAGTCATTTTTTCTGTTCACTAAATCATTATGTTACCTCACTGGCATGAATCTTTCAATTTTAACATGTTAATTTAAAGCTGCCTCTTCTAGAGTTTGTTTTTGCAATCTTTGTTGTATAAAATATCCAAAATAGTTCACTCTGAGGAATAATCTATAATTTAAAAAGGCATAAAAATACTCTGTTCCAGTTGCCAGAGTACACAGTTTTAAAATGCTACATAATGCATAAACAGTTTTGAAGAATCCATACAGTCATTCCTATTGTATTATGATGTTGACATTTCATCAATTTCAAGATTGCTGTAGATCTCAGGGAGAGAAGACAACTCAATTTTGAAGATTTTACTTACTAATATAAAAAAAACCCAAAAAAACAGAAAGTCTTTCTAGCCCTAGTATTATAAAGAAATATCTTCATGCAAGGTGCTTTTCTGTAATCGACATTAATGTGGGACAAACTATTCAGATTCCTGGGGGAACCTGGAACACATTTCATCTGGCTTTTCATTATGGAAATTTTGACCGTTGGCTGTTAATTAGGTATTCTCATTTACATGATGGAAGTTCATGATTTTGGCTAGATATCATTCATAGCTCTCTTTTGCTTAAATTGCTTTGTAGAGAGAGTTATATTGCACCACTATAAACAGGAAAAAACCCACCTTGTTAAAAGCTGAAAATAGCTTGGCACTTATGTTGCATATTATGTGTTTAACATGCAAAAAAAGCTTTCTTAGGGCTAAAACAATTGTAGCTGGAGGCAGTAGCAGCAGCTGCCACTACGTTTAGCTGGATTAAAATCTTTCTATGGGCTGAGAAGATCCCCAACTAGTCCTATCAGTTAAAATAGTGAAAATAATCTCATGGTTGATGAAATAATGGTGGTTGTGACCAGCCTGAGGCTGTAAAACAAGAAGAATGGAAAGGCCAAGGATCTTAAGTGTATCTTTCAACTCTGAGAGCTAAGAAAGAGAGTGTTGAAATGATTGCAGACTTACAAAAATTATAGGGCCATGCCTCATTTCAGCAAAACAAAACAAAACAATCATAGTATAATTTTGTCAGTGCTCAATGGAAATACCATGTATACTGCAAGGGAAGCTCAGATGACTTCAAATCAAAATCTAAAGACAAAAATTAACTGTTCCTTAAAAAAAGTAAAATAAAAAAAAAGTGGGCAAACTGGAGAATGGCAATATGGGTGTGTTAGACTGAATACAGGTTACCAGTACTATCTGTGTTGAGGTAACTGCTCTCTGATCTTAGCCTGGGGCTGTGAAGCCTGGCTGAATATTCTATATATGATAAGAAAATACCTCATATCATTGACTTAATCAAAATGAGATAATTAATCATTGCTGTATCTGCCTTTGGGAATAAAATTTTTCTAAATGTTAATTAGCCTACAAAAGTAGCAAGTGATCTTTTTAATCTCCTTTACCTCTTTATTAGCTGGTGATTTTAGCTCCTCAAGAGAGCCTCAGCTTGTACCCTCGTCATTTTGACTCCTTGCATTGTGCCCAAGTATCACACAACTGGATCTCTTTCTTGAAAATTCTCTGTTGAGCATTATGCTCTGCAAAGAACAGAAATGAAAAATGAATGCAGAAACCAGAACCAGAATTGATGTTCTGCCGCATAAGCGTGCCAAAATTATATAATTTGTGTTTTAATTCAGGATAAGGTTCAGGTGAAATAATTCATTTCAGGTTGCAAACCTGATAAATTCTTACAATAAATTTTTCACTGTTGAAATAATTTTAATAATCATTATGTAAATCACTTGATTTGCTTCAGAGCAGCAATGAAAAAAAAAAAAGAGGTGAGAGGCAGGAACTGGCTGAGAGGGTTTCATAAAGCCTTTGCTATAGAGTAACAAAGTGCCAACAAGGAAGGTAAAAATTTAAGAGAGGTTGTTAGGAAATAGAATTTTGTTTTTTTTCCCTTAAAACAGAAAAAAACAATAATTGAAAAATATTATCAAAAATAAATTTCAGAAAGTAGCTCTAAGAAAATACCAGATTACATATTTATTTTCAGTTATTAAGACGAACAGGTTATCGGTTGTTTGGGATTTTTTTTTAAGAACAGCTCTAAAGATGTTGTTAAAAAGCAGAACTAAAACTCATGTTTCTAGACAGATGGGGCTCACAAAAAGCTTAAAGCTGAACAGATCCAAATATAAATTCTGTTTTCTTCCTTCAAATCTTCAGGTTGTTGAGGTGTAGATTCCAGGCAAGCCTGCAGGATTTTTCTTCCCCATGTCCCAGATCTCCAGGTCTGGCTGTGTGACAAAAAGTTTCAGAAGGTCTCTCACCCTGTCATAATCAAGATCAGTCATTTCACACTACCAGCAGACCCTTTTCTATCACAGAACTAAAAGTGTTAGTAACACTTGCTTTTCCTAGAATCACTTTCAGACTGGTTGATAGGATGAGGAAGTGTGTGTGCATAAAAATGTGTGTTCCTTTTGGAGACACAGTTGCCATTTAGGCAAATGTGAAAACTAAACATAAATAAAAAATAAGACCCCTACTTCCTATACATATGTGTATATATGCGTGTAAAATAAATACACATGTATATAGATGTGTGTGTGTCTCTATATACACACACACATTTTTGTGTGTGATTCCTGTGTATGTTCTTGCAAGTAAAACCCCTAGTGGAATGAAAGAAATATAGCAATACTACTATCATGGTTTAAACCCAGCCAGTAACTCGGAACCACGCAGCCTTTTGCTCACATACACTAATCCCCCCACATCGGGTGGGATAAGGAGGAGAATCAAAAGAATGTAAACCCCACAGGTTGAGATAAAAACAGTTTAATAACTGAAGTACAATATACTACTACTAATAACAATAATGGAAATAAACCCCACAGGTTGAGATAAAAGCAGTTTAATAACTGAAGTACAATATACTACTACTAATAACAATAATGGAAATAGCAAGGTGAGAGAATAAAAAGCTAAAAGGGAAAAGGAAAAAAAAAAAGCAATAAACACAAGTGATGCACAATATAATTGCTCACCATCTGCCAACTGATATCCATCCTGACCTCAGCAGTGATCTACCCTTCTGGGTAACTGCCCCCAGTTTATATATTGGGCATGACATGCTGTGATATGGAATACCCCTTTGGCTAGTTTGGGTCAGGTGTCCTACCACTGCTTCCACCCAGCTTCTTGTGCCCCTCCTCACTGATAGAGCATGAGAGACAAATCCTTGATCAGAGACCATTACTTAGCAACAACTAAAACACCAGTGTGTTATCAGCATTTATCTCAGACTAAAGATGAAACACAGCACTACACCAGCTACTAGAAAGAAAAAAAAACAAAAACAACTTACAGCTGAAAAAATGACAACTATGTAAGAGGCAATATATATTTCTTCCTTTCCCTGGTATTTACAGTAACACCATTAATAATGACGAATTTTCTCAATATTCATGGGGTTGCACTATATAATCCCTTAGGAGTTCTGTTGTAATTTAGCATTAATTAATTTCCACCTACAATAAAGCCTTATCAAAACTTGAATAATGTAGTGCTTATTGCCTTTGTTATTAGTATCTCTGATTTTTTCCAGTGTCTTCCTCCTTTTACCTTTAGTAGTCAGAAGGCTATTCTATTCCAGACAGCAATATACAGAACTAAGGTTTCCCTACTACCACTCAGACCTAAAGTAATTTAAATGCATTATTTATCTCCTGAGTAATTTGCCACAACTAATCCTCACAAGCAGGTCTAATGCTGTATCCTCTGGGACATTCCTCGTTTCTGATTAATATTAACCGTGAATGCGTATCTTGAAAAATACACCAGTGGGGTATTGCTGTGAGGCCTCTCTGATGCTGAAAACTGGAACACCTGTTTTTCAGTACCAATGGAGCTGTATCAGGTCTCTCAAACACCTGAAGCCCTGTGACACAGCTGGGGGGAGTGCCCTGACATCAACCCATCCAGCCTGGCAGCTGCACCATTTTGAATGTGCTTGGACTACAAGTAAAATTGTGATCCTGATCTTGCACCCTTTGTTCCTACGCCTGAAACTGATTCCATATCTATCCATACATTGTGAAGCACATGGGTAAATATCACACTCCAACCTTTAGAAAATCTATATTTAAGCAGCAGTAGCGTAGGTAGTGTAACTGGGATTCAATCTCTCCATAGCTGTTTCTTAGCTAGCTATATATATATAATGATGGTTCTTTTCTTGCTCTCCTCTGTTACTCAGCTGGTTATACCTAAAAAAAAACCCCAACAAAATAGACAAAAAAACCCGAGGCTGCAACACTCTTTTCAGAGGGTGTTTCAAATATTCCAAATTTCAGAAAGATTTAGCATCTCTTGAAGAAACCAACTAACATATTAAAAAAAAAAAAAAAAAAAAAGCCAAACCAAAACCAGAAAACAGCTGTATTTGAGGATTCAGAAGATTGTTCAATTGTTTTGGTTTGCTTTCTTCTCTTTCAGCACAACTGGATTTGAACTGTCACGTATTTCAGTCACATGAATGAGAAGAAAGAATTATACAAAGCTTTGCTTTTCTGACAATACTTTTAAAACCTCCTTTATACTTCTTAAATACTGCTACTGACGCTTCTTAAAAGAAACAAGTTCCATTTAGATGACAGTACACATATCCTTTCAAAAAACAGCCAATACTATTTTAATAAAAGACAAAGTATTTAAAGCACACTAGAGACCAATACAAATTATTGTGATAACAGAAACAGTGAGAAGAGCAAGCAAAATATGTTTTATTGAAAATACTAAAGGTCATTTTATAAAGAAACTAGAAAACATTACCAGTAGTTTTCCAAGCTACATCCCCAGTCAGTTTCATGGGACAATAACATAGTAACAACTTCAATAAGATTTTAATGCAAGTCTTTAATGGAGACCCTTTAATGGAGCCATTTACGATGTGAGCTAATGATGGCAAGATGATTTCAGTATCAGTCTAAGGGGATTCCATTATGAAGCCATTACAATACGAAGCTGCAATAGCAAAATACTTTCACAGCAAATCCACAGAGATAGTGTGATGGTTCCATTACTGGTTCCAAAGTGATATGTTGGCACTCCAAGGATTTCAGTACAAACCTACAGAGACCATACCAATGTATAAAATGATGATATGGATTATATGTTTCTTTGCAGATAGACTTGTATTTCCACTCTAGAATACAGCTTAGTTCTGAGACATTGCAAAAAAGTCATTTTATGAATCATGCCTTGTTTCCTACATGCACTCCAAGATACATTGTCTTAACAAGCAAAGCCCTTCAGTCTTCATTCTTTTTCAGCACTAGTCTTGCTGACTTGTTTGAGAGAATGAAATTAAAATCAAAACATATGGGGGTAAGGGGAGCACATGGAGGGTAGTATATATGGGTTTGCTTTTTGCCTTAGTTTGCTTTTCCTAAAGTAAAGTTTAAATATACGTAATCTGCACAGACATTCCTTTCTGGAATCCTGAAGAGGTTTTGTTCACATTTGGCATGCAGCTCAATTTCTGGAATTCTGAAGTCCTCTTTAAATGAGATTACTATTTTTCTCTCAGCTCTATAACATATGTAGAAAGCTTCAGTTGGCAAGCAGTGTTCATCTTTAAAACCCTTTCTGAATATTAAAGTTTATAAGTCTAAATAATTAAGTATTTCTGAAACAGTGAATTTAAGACCCCTTTTTATATGTGTACCATTCAGTTATCCGGAGTTCTTATCAAATCTCCATTCTCTTCTTCTACACTAAAATGCAAGCATGTATCATAGGCAATACACCAGAAAAACAAATGCCTAAAAAATCAAAGGACACATGCAGGTAGGTTAAATTGCACATCTTGTTTCTGCTTATGCTCTTTGTCTGACATCTTATTAATTGAAGTGTTCAGCTCAGCATACCAAGTGCTTTTGGTTGAAGGATCAGTTACCACAGTGTGTTCCACCCTTTGCTGGTTTTAACTAGTTGCCTTCCTTAGATTCTGAGGAGCATTTGGCAAATCTAAAAGATGTGGGTTTTATCTTCTCATGTGTTTGCAATTATGTTCATTGTATTTCATAACTTTAAAATCAAATTGCTAATTTTAACCAAAATTCACGGCAGATGAATAGTCTCAAAATGCTGTTTCTGAAAATTTAAGCAATACAGAAGGCAGGTTAGAGGAGACCAAAAAATGAGAACAGTTATTCTATATGTATTATATATATTGTATTACTGCAGTATCCAATGATTCCTCTCAGTGCTGATGCTGTCTAGAAGAGTGTCAGAATCTTGACACAAAATTGCAAATATTTATGTCAAAGTATCATGAACTCATCCCTGTTGTGATTCCAGCTTGCATACTGTGTCCAAACTGGAGAAAACTTATCTAGGTTATTTCTATACTGAAGTTGTGGTAGTAGTGTAGTTGTACGAAAACAAGAACTACTATCAGACTAGAATCTAATTAGAAAATGAAGGACAACTGCAAGGGGCTGTGAATCTCTTCCTGAGAAAGAAGTCTTCTCCAGTATGGAGACTTTTGGAAACCTCACACAGGGTGCCTAGTATTCTGTTCTTAACCAAGAGTATGAAGAACCAGAGAGCACTAGTCTACACTGCATTACTTTTATGATTTCTAACCTCATAGTAGTTCAGACAGGCATATCAAACTTTATTCTAGCTATTTTTCTTTTTTCTTCTAAGAAATCTTAACATTATTTCAACCTCATTTTTCTCAATGGAATAAATTGTTAGTAATTCTCGTCCCAGCTTGATTGTCATTTACTTTTGTTGTGTATATTTGGAATCTGTTCAGCAATCATTTTTTGGCTTTTTACAATCCTTTGAAAAGCTTGAATGAGTGAACACAGTGTGTTTGTTTTATATGCCATGTGTAATAGGCAGAGAATCAAAGTGCTGGTTAAAATTCAATGCTGGCATTCGCAGCTTGCTTAACTTCAACCGCAATGTCATCAGTGCTCACAAAATCAAGAAAAAACTAAAAAGCAGAACAGACCGTAATTTATCCACATATTCTGCTGCTTCCACTATTGTAGTCTGCAGGCCACAGGGCTTCTGATGATGCAAAAAAGACAACAATTTTGATATAATTTCAAAATGGGTTTATGACTTGATGTACTTATTTGACACTAATACAGTAATAGATGTGGGGTAATATGGCTATTGCAAAATAAACTGTCATTGGTAGCAGGGTCCTGTTGACAATTAAGGTATGAATACTGAAAAATAGTAGAATTCTGACTGACAAAATGACTGACAAAATGCATAGAACTTGGCAAGATACATTTTGAGGAAACAGTCACTTCCTTTACAAGAATCACAGAATCCCAAGGGTTGGAAGGGACCTCAAAAGATCATGTAGTCCAACCCCCCTGCAAGATCAGGGTAACCTAGAGTACATCACACAGGAACTTGTCCAGGCGGGCCTTGAATATCTCCAACGTAGGAGACTCCACAACCCCCCTTGGCAACCTGTTCCAGTGCTCTGATACTTTAAATTCAAAATTAAGTGTTCTTAAAATAATGGAGGTGTTCCCATCATTCACTTACATCTGAAAATCCTACTTAGAGAAGAACATTTTGTTGTTATGGATAAGATATAAAAGATGTCAGTGAATTAGATAGCACTTTATCTGTATTACGATTTAGAAAAAAAGGAAAATGAGATGTCAAATTTTGGTTTAGGGTTTAGCTTCTTACTTTCAAAGTTCACCACTTTTTTTTGTTTTTACTTTTATATGTCAGCATGCAAACTTTACTGGTCAAATCTTGACTGATGTTTGATGATGCTTGGGTTAGGAAAATATTGGCAACAGTGACAATCATAATTTTGACAAAAAACCCCGAAGAATATTTCGGGTTTTTTTGTTTGTTTGTTTGTTGTTTTTTTTGAAACACGGTTGGGGAAATTAAAGAGGGTGCTCCGGTTAACTTCTTTAAAACATATAAAACATTTGAATTTTGACAGCTAAAGAGAAAATTGTTTGAGTGAGTGACATCTCTATGGAAGAGCAGAAACATACTATGAAAAATAAATCTCAGGAAAACTCAGTTTAGGTGATTATTTCAGCTCTGTGTTCACATTAGGAGTTCTTTTGGATTCAATGGAATCTTTCACTGATGCTATCAACACAGGATTCTGCAAAAGGAGGGCAAGACATGAATTGTCTCAGCCTTGGTGATACCAATAACAAGCGGCATAGTAGTTGCTAACCATGAGGAGCAATCTGTGAGATAAGGGAAGAGGAAAGTTGGCATAAATATGTGTCATCCCTGGCAGTGTTCAAAGCCAGTCTGGATGGAGATTTAAGCAGCCTGGTCTAGTGGAAGGTGTCCCTGTCCGTGGCAGAGGTGAGATGGAACTAGAACTTTTATGGTCCCTTCTAACCCAAATTATTCTATGATCTCATGAGGTTATGATTTGTGGGCGTAACAGAGCACAGAAGTTCTGTACAGGAGCCTCTTTAAGCTAAGAAGCATAAGAAACACCAGGATGTGTTTCTTCTCACATGTAATACCATGTAGAAATGAAATAAACTTATATAGACCTGATATTTTTTTCAGTAAGCACAAGCTGCCGAATTGTAGATTAATATGTGGTTGAAGTACATTAGGACTTGTTTGCAGTCTTTTTGGAAGGGTAACAGCTATTTCAGTGGTGGTGGATGTGTTATCATTTATTTGATTTGATAATAGTACCTTAATTGTGCAAGATCTGATGAAAACAAATGATCAAAAGACAGTTCCTCCTCCAAAAGCTTTCAGCTAAAAATGATTGACAACAGATGGATAAAATACAGATTGCTGTAGCGCAAGAAAGTATTACACAAATACTGATTAACCTGATAACAGCAATACTTGCAAATAAATAACTATGATCTAGCTTTTCTGTGAGCACCATAGCCACAAAGAGTTTTAAGGAACATATATTTGTGTCTATATTCCCTTTGTAGTTGCAGTGCAAACTGCATAAAAATAAGTGATGTTATTTTCACTGTGTGAGATCTGGAAGAGAAGCAGCCAACTTGTAGCTATAACAGGCAGCAGCAGTAACCATCACCATTGTCAAAATCTGGCAGACATTTTTGCTGTCAGCATTATTTCTTAAAATAAGTAGTTTGTTGTTAACATCTCTCTTCTTCATTCTCATGCCATCTTGATATCTCTGCTTGCTTTACTGCCTTAGTAAGGGCATTGGGAGAGGAACTTAAGGAGTTCCAAATTTGGTATGAATCCCTTGTGGAGGTATAACCAGAGTTCATATATCTCTGGTTATATATGACTCCTCCAATCTCTTTTTGTCTCAAGGGGAGTGTAAATATAAAATTTTAGCTTTTTAAGTTTTTGTACTTTTTCTCAAACCAAGATTGTTAAAGATAATTGAGCAGATGAAAAAGCAGATTTTAACACATAAATTACAAAACAGCAATCTTCAGCACTGTGGGTGCTTCCAACATAATATAAAATATTCCAGAGAAAAGCTGATGAAATTTTGTTTAAACTAAAACTAACTAAAACTAGAGAAATAAGGCAACAACCCTTCCAAAGAAAAGCATTACAGTATTTGAGAAAGAAGTAGGAGGGTTAGATGTAAGTAGATAGTGGTAGTATACTTAAATTGTCATTCTTGCTATTATCATTGCTATGCAAAATAAAGACCTCTTGTGCACTGAATTATCTCTTCTGTCCTCTGTATTCCCTGATATCTTTCATAGTTCTTTCTTTGCCATAGTTATTGCTCATTAAAGTTTAGAAGTTGTTACCAATCTTGTGTTGGGAAAATGGAACACACCTTAGCAAAGGATTTATTAGTCTAACCAGCTCACCTATGAGCTATTATTAGCACAATGATACTAACTCTTATAGCTGAAGATTTCTATGCACAATTGCTATGGGTCAATTGCTGAGGTGAGTAGCTCGAGAGAGGACGCCTTGAACACTGGAGCGGGGGGAGATCAGTGTCCAGGAGCCTCAACTCAGAGCAACAAGAGCCACTGAGGGAGCCTCGAGTCCTCGACAGGACCTGCCCAGGAGCCGGCAGCTCAGCTGACGCGAGGAGGGACTCACAGGGGGCGGAGCCAGGAGGAACGGCGCCAGCCCTGATTGGTTAAAAACCTGCCCCAGGGAGCGCGAGTGAGCAGGAGCACGGCCAGGCAGTTTGTGCGGGCAGGCGAGCGGGATGGTGAGCACTCGCCGTGTGACCAGGGCCCACTCTGGGAGCTCTGCTGTGGCTGCCCGGCAGTGGCCACCGTAGGCACCCAGACAGAGCTGATGAGAGGGGAGGCTGCAGTGCAGACTTCGGGGTGTAGAGAGTGCCTGAACTGCTCTGGTGAGGGAAAGGTACACAATGGGCAGGGCTGCACTCGGTGCGCCCTGGTGGAGGTCCTCCTGCAACAGGTGACTGAGCGGCAGGAAGCTATTAATAGGCTACAAGATGTCAGGGTAGCTGAGAGGAAGCAGGAATGCTTGCTCACTACCCAAACTGTGCAGAGTCCTCAAGCTTCCCCTGTAGCTCGTGGAGGAAAGAAGGAGGCTGTTAACCCGCAAAGCTGGGAATTGGTGACAAAAAAAAAAAAAAAAAAAAAAAGGAGAAAAAGGACAATTAAAAGCCAAGGACTTCCTCCTAAACCTGTTGTCCCCACACAGAACCGCTTTGCTGTCCTACAGGGCACTCATGAGGAAATGCACTTGCGCCAGAAACAGCCGGCTGATGTACTAGTAAAGAAGATTTCTACTGGTGCTGCCAGGAAAAAGCGGCGGGTCATAGTAGTAGGGGATTCTACTTTGAAAGGGGCAGAAGTACTCGTCTGTCGTCCTGACCCGGTCTCAGGGGAGGTGTGTTACCTACCAGGGGCACAGATCAGGGATGTGGCAGAGAGGCTGCCTGCTCTAGTAAGCCCCATGGACTACTACCCACTTCTGGTGATACATGTGGGCGCTAGGGATATAGATAGTAGTAGACTGGGGAACATAAAGAAGGACTACAGAGCCCTGGGAGAGGTGGTTAAGGGCTCTGGAGCTCAGATAGACTTTTTGTCTATTCTCCAGGATACAGGGGAGGACCTAAAAAAAGCTAGGAGGATTAGCCAGGTTAATAAATGGTTAAAAGGGTGGTGTCATAGTCAGGGCTTTGGGTGTCTTGAACAAGGGACCCAAGTTTGTAGGCCAGGTCGAGCGGGGGCTGGTGGAGCTGGTCCGATAAAGAAGTGCAGTTTTGGTAGGAGGCTTGCCAGACTGGTCAAGGAGGTTTTAAACTAGATGTGTTGGGGGAGGGGGTTATAATTCCATCCCAACACACCCAGTCAGTTGCCAGCACCTATAATAATGCTCAGAGCAATGTAGAGATATTCCGGCTGCTCCAGCCAATGAGCTGGCTTCATTTGGAGCTCGGCTCAGATGCCTCTATACAAATGCCCATAGCATGGGGAACAAACAAGAGGAATTAGAGATGTGTGCTCATCTACAGGGGTATGATATAATAGGCATCACAGAAACACAGTGGGATGTCTCCTATGACTGGAGTGTTGGAATGGAAGGTTACAGACTCTTTAGAAAAGACAGGCCTGGCAGGCGTGGAGGGGGAGTTGCTCTTTATGTTAGGGATAGGCTGGAGAGTATGGAACTCTGTCTGGGGACTGGTGAGCAGTCAACAGAGAGCTTGTGGGTCAGGGTTAAAGGGAAAACAGCAGTGGGAGACATTACTGTGGGGATCTGTTATAGACCGCCTGATCAAGAGGAATCTGCGGATGAAGCACTCTATAGGCAGATAGGGAAAGCCTCACGCTCACAGGCCCTCGTTCTCATGGGTGACTTCAACCACCCTGACATCTGTTGGAATGACGGTATGGCCTGGCACAAGCAATCCAGGAGGTTCATCATTTGTGTGGAAGACAACTTCCTTCTGCAAGGAATAGAGGAACCGACAAGCAGAGGTGCCATGCTTGACCTTGTGCTCACCGAAAGGAAGGGCTGGTTGGAAATGTGGCACTGCAGGGCAGCCTTGGATGCAGCAATCGCGAGATGGTTGAATTTGAGATCCTTAGGACAGTGAGAAGAGCACTTAGCAAGCTCACTGCCCTGGACTTCAAAAGAGCAGACTTTGGCCTCTTCAAGAACCTGCTTAGTAAGGTACCATGGGATATAGCCCTAGAGGGGTGGGGGGCTCAAGACTCTTGCTCTTCAAGGATCACCTGCTACAGGCTCAGGAGTGTTGCATCCCAACCAGAAGGAAGTGCAGCAGGAGGGCCAGGAGACCTCCTTGGATGGATAAGGAGCTCCTGAGAAAAATTCAAATGAAAAAAGAGTCTTATAGAAAGTGGAAGCAAGGGCAGGCGGCCTGGAAAGAGTACACGGATGTTGTCCAGGACGCTAGGGAGCAGATTAGGAAAGCTAAGGCCCAGTTAGAATTAAACTTGGCTAAGGATATTAAGGATTCTTAAGGATATTAAGGAAGGGATTCTACAGGTACATAGCAAATAAAAAACAGATTAGGGAGAATGCAGGCCCCCTCAGGAAGCTCTCGGGTGAACTAACTACACAGGATTTGGAGAAGGCTGAGGCTGTGAATGACTTCTTGATAATCTTAAGGTCCTTTCCAACCCTAACTATTCTATGATTCTATGATTTTTAGTATCTAATCTTTTCCTCTAGTGCAAATTTTAGTGTCTCTCTAGATCTCAAAATTAACAGCTTCAAAAAGGGGGAGAATGGGATTTACAGCAAGTTATCAACATCCTGAATCTTTTTCTGGGAGAAACAAAGCAAGGATTTCTTCTCCTTCACTCTTGGGTCCATTCATGGTCAGTAGGTTACAAGGCTGTGCTTCTTTAGTGATCAGTAACTGGTAACTGTGCTTTGTGCCTATAGTTTGGGGTCCCTGGTATCATCCATCATCTTTGCTTTCTTGCACTGTATTTTTGTTTTAGGTTCATAGACATCTTGCTCCACACTTACTAGCTACTCTTTATTCCTCCTCAATAAATCACAAGATGTTACACCAAGGGCAGGCAATAGTCATTTTATCACTGAACTTTCACTGCTCCATGTGACTTAGCTTGAGAAAATTCTTGTTTAATCCCTTGGAAAGCTGGATCTCAAATATGAGAATCTGTACCTAAAGGCTGTGAGGGAATTAAAATACAGAGAAGTGAACAGTAAATTTCACAAGCAAGAGAAATATTATATGTTTGTGTCTGCTGCTTGACAAGGGCACTTCCCTTGACCTTGTGGCACCTAAATAAGAGGATCACATTCACTGCTTATATAAACCCAGTATATTCACTGCTTATATAAACCCAGTAATATTATAAAGTCATACAAAGGAATGCATTTGTCCTAGAAACTAGTCTCATGCAATAAGTTGGTGTTTGTCAGTCCTAAAATTCCAGCACTCACAGACACATGATAAAATTTCTACGCCATTATCATTAATGTGATAATTGTTCTTCCTCTGTGTGATGGCTTTTGAATTCTTTGACTGGAAATATATTCAAACTGTCCTGGGTTCAGCAATAGCAGTCATTTTTCTCCTTAGTTGCTGGTGAAGTGCTGTGGTTTTGACTTTCAGCCTGGGAACAGCACTGATAACACCGATGTTTTTAGTTGTTGCTCAGTAATGTTTACTCTGACCAAGGACTTTCTGAGACTCAAGCTCTGCCAGGTAGGAGGGGAAGCTGGGAGGAATCAGAGACAGGACACCTGACCCAAACTAGCCAAAGAGGTATTCCACACCACAGCACGTCATGCCTAGTATAGAAACTGAGGGCAGTTACCTGGAAGGGCTAGATCACTTCTTGGGTCAGGCTGGGTATCGGTCGGCAGGTGGTAAGTGGTTATATTCTTTTCCCTTGTTATTTCCCTTATCATTATTATTATTGGTGGCAGCAATAACTGTTTGTGTTATACCTTAGTTACTGGACTGTTATCTCAACCCATGCGGGTTACGTTCATTTGATTCTCCTCCCCATCCCTCTGGGAGCAGAGGGAGGAATAAGGGCAGGGAGTGAGCTAACGGCTGCATGGTTCCAGGTTGCCAACCGCGACACAAACCTAATGCTTTCTTCCTTGTGGGGAAATATGCATACTTCTGATATATTAAAGATTTAGCTATCCCACAGAAGGAAAAAAAAAATAAAAATACTTCACCATATTTACAAATTTTCCAAAAAAAAAGAAAAAGTTGACAATGAATTTTTTTAAAGAATTTTGTATTTTCTTTTACTTATATTGGTGAAAAAGAAGAGGAGAAAACTGTGTATCACAGACCTAAATTTCAGAAATCATCAATCACTTGCAGAAAACTTACTCATTTTCCTGATGTCTTTAATCCTTATGTTTGGGACTGTGGAACAAAGACTTCAAAAGGAACAGCAAAAATGTAGCTCCAGAAATTGGGTATAATGAGCAGCCAGATTGTTGGACTGGGCTGACTTCCCTCTGACTCTTGAAGCATTTTCCAGGTAGCATTTTCTCCAAACACAAGTCTGTGTGTGTGATTGTGTCCACTGTGCCCCAGTTCACATGGTATACTTCTTTTATGTTAAAGGTGCCATTCAAATGTTTTTATCACCCTTTATGAAGGTGCCGGAATGTCTGGGGAGTGACTCTGTGGCAAAAGTAACAGAATCCCTCGTCAGTTGTTATATGTGATACCTTCTTTCATTTTCCTGATGACTTCACAGGAACAAAGGAGTATGCCTTAATTATTTTTCATTAACAGGCTATATTTAATATCATGGCAGACAGTTATTTGTAGTTGTTTATTTTTTCTCATCTTTAACATACTGATATAAGTAACTAAGACCTTTTTAATGAACACTTACTGCTTTCACCCAGTAAAGCATATGTTGTAAAGCAGAGCAGAATATTGTTTGGTGCTGTAGTTTTTCATGTGCCATTTTATATGTGGCTAGAATATTTCTTGCCATGCAGAGAATTAATCAAATGGGAGCAGTAAATGAGAACTATGGTTGTAAAACATTTTAAAGTTAGGAAATTTCAGGATTAAGACTGCCAGTCAAATTGAAATTATTGTTGTTTGCATACACGTAATTTTTAAGCATCTGATCACAAACCACTTTTTACCCACATGCCACTGAACCTCTAATTTTTGCAACCTAACCATCAGTGAGATTCAGATCAGTTGCATCAACCTCAACTTTAACAGCATTTTAATTATAATCTCTCTTCTACTGTCTAGTATGGAGTGCAGCATAGCATGATTATACCTTCTCCACATACATGAACTGAAAGAAACTGCAAGAGGTGATGTAGAACAGTTACCTGCTCATCTGAGGAGATCAGTTATTGCAGACATGTTTCTCAAAACCCTTTTTAGCTTTTTCATGGCTAGTATAATTACAGAATTGGATCTGTTGCACCTAATAAAGTGCTGCCCATTGAACAATACTAAGCAGTATTAAGTAACATTAACTGATAGATCATAGCATTTTAAAGGTGTGATTAAAATAAAAGCATTGATTAAAATTAGAAGAAAATCATGCAGTCGGTGAAAGTTTTGCCAACACTTCAGCAATGAGCAAGAAAGCAACATCATCCCATGATGTATGGCTATGATAAGTGTCTTGTGCCTGGCCTTTTCTTTCTCCACCACAGCATTTTTCCTAAGTGGATTCTCAGGAAGGTGTAAAGTCATTAAGAGCCTCTGTATGTTTTATAGTCTATCATCAGCCCATCTGCTATCCATTACATTCTACGTGGCTACTGTATGTAGAGTCAAGGGTCCTAAATGTTCACACTGTGGATGTTGTACTCAAGAAACAGTAGGGTTACATTATGAAACAGCTCTACATGTATATTACCTCTCTACTATCAACCAGCTCCTGCATGATGCATGGTGGAATTAATAGAGCTCTATGACATAAGGGTAGGGACATCACCAAAGGGTAGATGAAATACTACATTTCTACCCATACACTAAATCCTGCCTGCTAGTCGTATGAAATCTTAAATCTGCTGGATTTCTTTACAGATAATGAAGACAAAGGGGAGTGGCATCACATCAGGGCCACAAACACATGCCAGGATACAGAATAGGCTAACTGAACCAGAATGGGGTTTGCAGGGACCTACTGCTGTTAACTGAACAACACTGGGATTACTTTATGCTTCCTCTTTATCCCAGGGATGACACTGGGCTGTCCTGGGTCTTGTCTCTCAGTGTCAGATGTCAACACTAGGAGTGCTTATGAAAGGGAAGACTCTTCTCTCAGTGTAGGTTTTCTCTCTGAATGGAAAAGTATAAGTCCACCCTGTAAGAAACATATACAGACATATATGTCTGTAAAACCCTGATAAAAAGTGCTCTCACCTTCCCACAATGCCCCAGGCTGAGTCAATGTTACTCTGTCATACCATACCCTAATTGGAGATCCTTAGGGCTACAAAGTCTGCATAACATTTAAAGTGGGATGCTAACAGTTTTTTGTCACTGGTAGCAGTCCCTGAGTATTCTGTGATGGAGTTTATTTTCATTAATATGGTAGAGAAACATGATATTATTTTTGCCTTTTCTATTGTGTTATTCAAGTTTGTAAATCATAGTAAAATAGTGCCCACTTGATACAATGCAGGAGTCAGCTTTACATGCATCTGTGTGTAGATGTGTATGCAAATGTATGTGTATATGCATATGCGTATGCATATGTATATATATGTGTACCCACTTACTTTCCACTTCAGACTCTGTCATCCATTTTCTATTTCTTCCCTGATACAAGTGAAACTTCAAGTCTGCATCTGTTTTTTTTTATCTTCATGATAAGCAATGATCCTTTTACACAGCCCCACTGATTTCGTGTGAAGATAGCAGCTCACCTGTGTGTCAGCACTTACATGTAATTTTCAGTGTGTAAGTGATGGCATAATCAGGCATTAAGCTGCATGAACTGCTTAAACTGTCTGACAGATAAAAGTTGCTACCTTCTAATTCACTGTACAAGTGCAAATTTAGAGGCCTATGTTAAGATTAGCTTGCAGATTAGTCTTTGTTTCCCGAAACTGAAAGCAAAGCCTGAATATCTTGCTCCAGTAACAAAAAAAAAACACCACCACCACCCCCACAAAAAAAAACCCAACAAAAATACAAACAAACAAACAAAAACCCCCAAAAGAAACAAAAACAAAAACCCAACAAACAAACAAAAGCTGAAAAGATAAACAAGGATACAAACAAAAAGCAGGTGAAAGGCCTCCATTAAAGAAAGCCACCACAACTAATTAGTAATCAAAAAAGAAGGTGCTGCCAATTAAGTTTTTAACATGCAATTTTCTAGTATGTAAGTACACATATTAGAAATAAGAACCTTCCTTTGTGAACCAAAAATTAAATGCTTAGACATTCCTCCCAGGAAATAAACATCATGTGGTTTCACAAGCTGAGGTCACATCAGCTTGTGGTAACTGGATGTCAGTTATGTTCCTTGGTAACAGTGACTACTAGAGGCATTAAACTCCCAGGCTTTTGTGAGAGCATAGTATTTTACCTTGTGAAGATGGCAATGATATTGCCTATTGCTACTATAGATAATATGTCTGTGTAATGCAACGGAAAAATATTTCTTTTCATCTGCTGCATTTCTAACCTTTTTGATATGATCAGTGATGTTGTGTGAATGAATGTGCCAGGATTACTGAATCATTCCTGATTAATGGTGATATCATCAGCAGCAATTTTTTAGGCTTAAAGTATTGGCTAGTCCTCAGTACCAAAATGAAGTACATTAGAGAGGTAGAACCACAGAACACAAATGTGACTCAACTAAGCATGAGATACATTGGCATTTCTAAAACATGTTAGATGGAGATACTATTTACGGGGTGAATCCAGTGCAGGGAAAAAAAAGTTTTAAATCCAGTTTCAAATGCTTTTCTATATCTAATTGTTATCCCTAGTAACTTAGCTGCCTAATCATTATTTTTCAAAAGCTTATGTTTATCAGAAAGCTGGAATGTTTCTTTTTCCTTCCTTAATGATTTCCACCATGAAAGATATTTTCATACACTCTGTCATCTTTCTACAAAATGAAAACTTCTGGTAACTAAAATATTGAGAGAGGAAACTGCTCTGGACCTTAGGTAATCTGAGTTCAGTTTTAATTTCAAATTTAAAATTATTCCAATATTGAAATGTCAGGGGGAAGAAAGCAAATTAACAGACACTAAAAATTACCTAGCTTCTTATCTCTGCATAGAAAATTGTTAAATGTTGGTAACACATTTCCCAGCACCCTTTATGTGCTTGGAACTTAAAATCTTTAGAGTTTGTCTCCTGCCCATTCAAACATATAGGAGAAGCGAATCTTCCCATCTCACCTGGGGTGATGTAGCAAATATGAGAAAGGAAGGGAACAAAAATGGAAAATCTAACAGGGTAGGTTTTTATGAATATATTTTTTTTTGCAATTCATAACCAACACCAGTATAATCACAGGAGTTACAGTGACATAAAACTGGTAAGAGAAGAGAACACAGCTGATAATTTCAAGACTGAGCCTTTCATGTTGTTTTCAGAGGAGCTTTCAAAATGAGCACAACAGGCTTTGAAAACTGCCTTGGAAAAGACAGTGGTAAAACAGATGTTAAAGATTAGTTAAGAGTTTCTGTAGTCCCTGAACCACAACATAATTTGATTTTGTTGCTCTTTTGATAAGAGCAGCATTTCTGGAGCATAGTCATGCAAAATAATCACACATCTCTCTTTCTTCTTCAATTAATGCAAGTAACCTCTAGGGAAGAAAACTTTTCCAGTGTTAATTAGGCTTGTTTTCAATAAACTTTTGTGCTAGATAGAAGTGTATAGTTTAATATTCTTTTATATTTGTGATCACTTCTAAATGGATTGTGCCTGTTTCCACTTACTCCTTTTGTATTAAACTGATGAATACTTATTGGGGAAATATGCAATATTTTTCTTTTGTAAATATATTAATATTCCTCACATCAGTGTGTCTATGTCAGTATAATTTTCAGTAGGTCCATAATATGGGTAACCCCAACATCTCCTAATCACTTTCTATTGCCTGGAATTCACATATTTTGCAACTGAACTGGACAGATGTGTTGTGCTGCTGTGCTTCAGGTGAATATAAATTCCATGGAGCCTTTTTTTTAACCAAAAGTCCAGCAAATTGCCCTGTGCTTTTTGCTTTGCTTTAAGCAAGCATTTGTAATGCCTGGATAAATACAGACAGGAAACGCATTATTTTTTTTCTACAGAACAAGCATACTAACTATAATGTTATGAGCATACCAAATTCTATATTTTCTGGCCAGTGTCCTCTGTACTTGAGCGAGAAGTTTTCATTCTACTGTAAGCTGCGATGTAGATAGACATTTAGATATCTCTACTATCGCAATATGATTATGGGGACATTTTTGTAGTGGGCACATACAGTGAATTAAACTGGCAGTCTTTGTGTCATTGTACCATGCTTAGCAATGATTTAGATGCAAGATCAGTTAGCAGTTAAACTTTTACTAGCCTGTAAAAGAATATTTGCGAAAAGGAAACTAGATGCTGGTGCTGTAGTTGGTCTGTGTGTGTATCAGTTAACCGTGGACAGATGCTAAGCAACGTTAACTGAGCAGCTGCTGAGCAGAGATTAACAGGATAAGGAAACTGGTGGGAAAATCCCTCCTGATTTCTAATCAGTAGTTCAGTCTGAATTTAGGAAATGCCCTAAAAACTAGTGCCTGGACACAATATTTGATAATATGAGACCCTACCTGGAGTACTGTGTTCAGCTCTAGGACCACCAACACAACAGGGACATGTACCTGCTTGAGAGAGTCCAAAGGAGTGACACAGAGATGGTCAAGAGCTGGAGTACCTATCCTATGAAGACAAGCTGAGAGAGCTGGGGCTGGTTGGCCTGGAGAACAGAAGCCCTGGGGAGTCCTAGCAGCCTTCCAGTACATGAAGGGGGGGTACAAGAAATCTGGACACTTTTTACAAGTACAGCATGCAAGAGTGACAGGACAAGAGGGAATAGTTTTAAGCTGAAAGAGGGTAACTTTATATATTAGTAGGGTGGTGAGATACTGGAACAGGTTGCCGAGAGAAATTGTGCCCTCAGGGAGGATGGGGCTTTGAGCAACATGGTCTAGTGGAAGGTGTCCCTACCCATGGCAGGAGGTTGGAACTAGATGACCTTTAAGGTCCCTTCCAGCACAAACCATTCTGTGATTCTATGATTAAATGATTGTTTAGAAGTAATTGTAAATAAACAAAGAAAAAGTGGAAATTACATTTGAAACAGTTCAATAAACTATCTCACTAAATGTGACTATTTTATTATAATCTCTATGATATCAGGATGATTTTTCTTTAAAAAATAGGCAAAAGGAGATTACAACACTTGTGTTTACATACTTCAGATGTTAGCCTTAATAGAGCTAGAATTGTTTTATTTTTGATTTCTCCCATTAGAAATTTTATAACTTTATAAGTCTGAAATAATTTTCCCTTGACCTCTGGGCAAAATCTCAAGACTTGTTAGTCTACCAAATCCAGTATACCTAAATTTCTACTTACAGCCTGCAAAATGAAGCCTTTTTCCATCCAAACCCCAATCTTTAGAAATCCTATAAGAAAGCATGTTCTTCTTCAAGGAGCACTGAATGAGCTTCTAGGTAAAAATAATTTTGTTTTATAAGCTGACACTTTTTTATTCTCTGTTAATTCAAATGATGTCTTAAAAACATGAAAAGATTGACTTTGTCTTTTTGTATGTAGTTTTTATAAATTCTCATTTATTTTAAGCTTTTTCTCATGCCTGACATTATTACTAGAATTATTTGATAAAGTACACATTTATTAAGATCTCCCTCAAATTTTAAGGAATGCTATGTCCCTTTTCATTTATTCTAACAAAGCAGCAAACAAAATAACTTGAATAAATTTACAGTAATTTAATTCAAATTCATGGTAGCAGTTTTCAAATTACTTAAGAAAGTCAAAGAATAAATAAGTAATTGCTCTAGATCTCCAAATTACACACGCATATTTCAGATATACATCTGTTCACGAAAAGTAAAATTATTAATAGGTTAAAAAAAAGACCTTTAAGCACACAAGCAAACCAACAGTGACCTGCTATTTATTTTGCACTTACCAATGCATAACTAGAACATGGAAAATGTTCTTATTCAAATGCTTTTCTAAACGCTATAGTACATAACTAGTTAAGGCTTGAAATATGTGAGGTTTTTTTCTAGCTATAAAGAATAATAACACAGCTGTAATAGTTTCTCCTGTAATAGCTTTTAACAGATTTTTTTTTTTTTTAAGTTAATAAATATCTGTTAAAGACTGTTACAGGGCAACATTCTGAAATGGCCAACATGCAAAGGTAAACCAGAAAAGAAGGATTTTTTTTTTTTCCAGAATCCTATAAAGTTGAAGCTTTTTGTTCTTTCCTTCTTTCACAATTTCTTCCCACAAGAATATATAAATTCTTTTCTCAAGGGCATATGACTTGTTAGTATAAAGAACCATAAGTAAGCCATTCTGGGTCAGGAAAGACTATTATCTAGTTTATGACAGTAGCTGATAGCAGTCCTCAAGCGAAGAATATAAAATATACAGTAATGCTTACCCATCTTCCATCACTCTGTGGCTTAGAAGCCTCTTAAATTATATCTATCTATTGTAGTTAAAAACTTTAAATAGTATTTACCTCATTGTTTTGTTTAATTGCTTTTTGTATCTATTTATAATTTGACATTAACTACTTCCATTTAACAAAAAGGTTTTCCACAGTCTATCTGCAGCATGGAACAAGTACTTTCCTTTTGTTTACAACTCTCCTTAGTGATTTCTTTTCATTAATTTCAGTGCTTTTATTAACAGAAATATTGCAAAATCACTCAGTTTCTGCACACCTCTGTCCTGGGTTCGACAGTACCAGTCATTTTTCTCCTTCTTAGTATCTGGTTCAGTGCTGTGTTTTTGACTTTCGGCAGGGGAACAGCACTGATAACATCGATGTTATGGTGTTAACACCATGATTCTATAGTTGTTTTCCGTTCATTGTTTCTTTTCAAAGGTGAAGTGCATTTTTCTATATCCTACTCCAACCTGATATACATTTAGATTGGATATAAGGAAGAAATCCTTTACTCAGTGTCCGGCTGGTGTCCCTCAGTGATTGGTGTTGGGACCGGTCTTGTTCAACATCTTTGTTCCTGACATGGAGAGTGGGATTGAGTGCGCCCTCAGCAAGTTTGCCGATGACATCAAGCTGTGTGATTCGGTTGATACGCTGGAGGGAAGGAATGCCATCCAGAGGGACCTTGACATGCTTGTGAGGTGGGCTGATGACAACCTCATGAAGTTTAACCATGCCAAGTGCAAGGTCCTACACCTGGGTCAGAGTAATCCCAGGCACAGGTACAGGTTGGGCAAAGAAGAGTTTCAGAGCAGCCCTGTGGAGAAGGACCTGGGGTGTTGGTCGATGAGAAAATGAACATGAGCCAGCTTCAGTGTGTGCTTACAGCCCAGAAAACCAACCATATCCTGGGCTGCATCAAAAGCAGCATGACCAGCAGGTCGTAGGAGGTGATCCTGCCCCCCTACTCTGCTCTCATGAGACCTCACTTGGAGTATTGTGTGCAGTTCTGGTGTCCTCAACATAAAAAAGACATGGAAGTGTTGGAACAAGTCCAGAGGAGGGCCACAAGGATGATCAGGGGACTGAAGCACCTCCTGTATGAAGACAGGCTGAGAAAGTTGGGACTGTTCAGCCTGGAGAAGAGAAGGCTGCGTGGAGACCTCATAGCAGCCTTCCAGCATCTGAAGGGGGCCTATGTGGATGCTGGAGAGGGACTCTTCATTAGGGACTGTAGTGATAGGACAAGGGGTAAGAGGTTAAAACTTAAAGAGGGGAAGTTTAGATTGGATATCAGGAAGAAATTCTTTCCTGTCGGGGTGGTGAGGCAGTGGAATGGGTTGCCTAGGGAGGTTGTCAATGCTCCATCCCTGGCAATGTTCAAGGTCAGGTTGGACGAAGCCTTGGGTGACATGGTTTAGTGTGAAGTGTCCCTGCCCATGGCAGGGTGGTTGGAACTAGATGATCTTAAGGTCCTTTCCAACCCTAACTATTCTATGATTCTATGAATTAATAATTCTATGATTCTCTATTCTACTGTTAGGGTGGTGAGGCACTGGAATGGGTTGCCCAGGGAGGCTGTGAATGCTCCATCGCTGGCAGTGTTCAAGGCCAAGTTGGATGAAACCTTGGGTGTCACCGTTTAGTGTGAGGTGTCCCTGCCATGGCAGGGGGGTGGAACTACATGATCTTAAGGTCCTTTCCAACCCTAACTATTCTATGATTCTATGATTCTATACTCATGAAAAAGCAATTATTTCCTCCATCACTGTCTTGAGTGGTGGGGATGAAGCTCTCAATACTCAACACTCATGATACAGACACATCATATTTATACAGTCATTTAATGATCAGTGTTTTATTCTCCTTTTGTTTTCCTGAGTAACTCCTACATTTTGACCATCATTTTGATTAACACTCTTCACAGTGATTTTCAAGTCTCTTTCCTGTGTAAAGTAGGTAGCTTAGAGCATGACTCAGCACATATGCTCAGGGCTATTTTTCATCATGTGTGTTGCTTTGAATTTATCATTCTTGGATATAATCTGCCACTTTATCATTTAGTCTCTTGATACCATGTTATTCTCTGGAGCTCTTTAGAGCCAGCTGTTTTTATTATCCTCAGTAATTTTGAATCACCAGGAAGCTTTGTCATCTCACTAATTATCTCCTTCTGCATATTATTTTTCAATATGGTGAACATCAAAAGTCCAAGCACAAATCCCTGTGGGATATGCCTGAAAAGTGATCATTTATTTACCCCTTACCACATCATTTAGCTGACTATTAATCCACAAATTCTTAAGATCCTTTACTGAAGGATCTTGCCCAAAGTTTTTCAGTGTCAACATATGTAGTACATACTTTTAAATAGCTACATAAAATTCATATTGAGTGAAAACTGACTCATGATGGTAGTATATAATGATGAAATTGTTAATTTTGCTGCCTAAAATTTAAAAGGACACAATAACTATATAACTTTTTTCTTAGCCTATGGGCTAAATGAGATGATGTTGTCTGGAGTGTTTCTGCCCTTGCAAAGGCTTTAGCCATGAAAAGAAACTCTTCTTTATAAGGGAAAAGTTGACTTCCCTATATTTTTGTTGTTTGTTTTTGTTTTGTTGTTTTTTCTTTTGCTGTCCTTCACATTTTTCTGTAATCTAGCCCATCTGCAGAAACCAAAAATCCTGTTTGAAATCCAGAAGGATGACAGAATTATTGTTCTGGATTTAGGTATTTTTATAGCAATGCTCCTGACAGCAGTCATACAGAAGTGGCTCTACCATCTTTTGTATCCCCCCAAAATAACAAAATGTGGTTCTTGCTATAAGGTAATCATGGCTAATTTTCTATGCAACCCAAGTGGTCTGATTCTTTCCCAATACATTCTGTTCACTACTTATCGCTTGCCTTGTGTTTATCTGCATTCTAATTTGTATTTAGGAAGAAAGGTTTTCCCATTTCACCCAAAGGCATTTAATTGAAGTGAAGGTGACCAGCAGGTGGTTTGCATAAAATTTCATTAGCCTCTTAGATTGTTTTTGACACCTTCATGAAAGAATGCTTCATTACCATGCAAATGGTCGTCAGCCCCATTTCTAAACTAATCACCATATAACATGACATATATATCACAGTGTTATATTCTCTAAGATTCATATGATTAATTCAGCTAATTTCAGAGTTATAATGAAACAAATAACTGCAGAATGGCGAGTATCTTATACAAGCCATATCATATTATGCCATTAAGAGTATCTAGTTCTATTAAGATAAAAAAAGAACTAAAACGTGTTTGTTTGATACAATCATCCTTTGAGATAAAGAAAACTGTGATTTCTTTCCAGGCTTAAGATGGTTCTAAGACAACTCAGTACAAGAACCGGTATTAACTTTCCTACGAATAAATTAAGGTCTTTTTGCATACAAGTTTGTAAACCAATAATACATGGAATTTCCAAGAAGTATAATTTTCAAAATATAAGTAAAAAAAATTTTTTTTTAATATTAATTGTGTGTTTTTCATATTGCTGAACTCTTTAAAAAATATGAGATTTTGGTCTTCATTTCTAGCTTTTACATTCATTAATAGAAAATTTCACATCAGTACTCACAGACTGGTTGCTTCTTTTCAGTGTATATATAGTTTGCATGTTCTCATGTAGCATTCTAATTTTCAGACTGCTTCTTTGAACATAGCTTTCAAACATGGATTCAATGAATTTCAAGTAATACAAGTTACATGTATAAGGAAATAGTGCAAAAGTGGAGTGATTTTCACTGAAATTCTTCCCTTTTGGGAGTACTTATTTATAGAATGATCATTTGAACATAATGAGACTGCAGTTTTATTTTAATAACTGCCATCCAAATATAGCAAAATATGTTTTTAAAACCTTTTTATATGTATAAATAATTAAAATAGAGCATCTTAAGTATTTTGAACTGCAGATAGCCAATACTAAGGCTGTTGGATATTTCAACCTGATTTAGCACATACTAAAGGATGAATGCCTGAAAACTTGAACTGAAGTTGCATGTAAGCCAAAAGACCACAATAATATCCTATGTATTGGACTGAGAATTTGTACCTTTTTTTTTTCAAAAATGTGTAGCAATGAAAATACTCCATAGACTCCATCTCTTTAGAGCTGATCTTTTTTTTTTTTTTTTTTTATCATGGACAATAATTTGTCTTTATCTTTTTCTTTATTGTAACATGTAGCATGTAAGAATTTTAATATAATTCCTGTTAACATTTATGTTAAAAATTCAAGAGTTACTTTTCAGCACCAGAAATGATAGAGCCTTGATGTTCTGCCTCATGTATGCCTGTCTGAAAAATATATGTCACCAGCATATATCATTTTATGGACAGCATCAAATATCCGTGAAAGACTGGAACCTGCAGCACAAATTTACAACCAGGGGGTGCAACTTGTTGATGCACTTCCAGCTGGTCTGCTTGTCCTAATGAAGTGCCATTAATCAAGGTGAAGGTCCTGATGAAAATAATGTAGCTGGAAATTGATGGTGCTGAACGGCTTCCAGAGATCTGATTGTTATAGACCCCAAGATTATCCCCTATAGGACTGATGCTTTAGGCTTTCCCACAGATCCTTCCTTGAGGTCACTGCCTATCCACACATTACCATCTCAGATCCCCTTGAGGTCACTGCCTGTCAGCAGGACCCAATAGGCACACAGTCACCACATGTGTAACATGATTTCTTGCTGAAGGAAAGCACAGGTCCTCCAAACGGCTGCCTGATTATTGTATTAAGATTTTATTAGTGTTCTCTATGTATAGCTGGAGCTCTAGTAATCATAGATAATGATGTTATTAAACCATCATCCTCAGGAAAGGCCCATGTAAAAAATGAGAATGCTCTAAAGTGCTACACAGCAGATTAGATGACTATGACTTTCATCTCTTGCCTATCACCACAACAATATGATGATGAAGATTACATATAGTGCTTTTCTGAAGTCTGGAATCAAATTAAATTCATTTCTTTCTACATGAGTGTTACCCTTTTTCTTTTATTTTCAAATATATGTACATATACATATATATAAATATATATTATATATATGAAGTGAAATTCACACTTGCCCTTCTTTGGAAAGGAGACTCTTTCAGCAGATTCATATCTGTGTATATTCTGGCCCTGGTTTGGTGGTCCAGAAGGGTTTGAAAGGAGAGTAGCAGACTACTAGCATGAAATTAATTGCAAAATTTCAGTGTTAGCAACACTAAATGATATTCAGTTAGCTAGCTGACAATGTTGCTGTCATGACAATGGTTGCTGCTACTACTGCTACTACAGACAATTTCTGACTTTAACAAGCAGTGTCATTTTTTCTGAAATTCATAATTTGCTATGATAACAAGTGAAATTATATTACTTAAAGGACCGTGTCTTATTCTGACATATGACTTTCTCAATTAGTGCTGTAAATCTTCATGCAAATCATGGAAAATAAGTCTCAAAAGCAGTATTGGGAAATGAGGTAGGCTGCTGAATAATTTAGCAGCTTCAAAAAATATATAAAATCTCAAGACTTTTTAAAATTAAATTTTAGCATTTATGCCTTGAATTGTTTACTTACTGTGATAGTGAAGACTTCTTAGTCAGTCTGGAATAAGTGAAATTAATGTAAATTTCAGGAATACAGACCTTTTCCATAGGATTTTCCCAAATCTTTATCCTTATTTAATAATTTATTAAACAGATCTCCAACCTTTTTTTTTTTTTTTTTTTTTCCTGAATAATCACAACATTGGGATGACGGTGATCAAGAAGAGAGGGTAATTTCAAAATTTCACAGTCTTCATCATAAAGCTCCAGGTACTGACCTGTTCTTTTATTAAGGAAGAAAGAAAATAATTTAAAGCATTTCTGCTGACTCAATGGGTAATGCAGAATAAGGGGAGGGAAGTGATTTTTCTTATAAACTAATCTCAGACCATTTCAGATTACTATACTTCATAACCATGTCTTTAAATTCCATGAAAAGATGAATGGACAATCACTGACAGTCTCTGAACATCTGTTTTGCATTTCAACATCTTTGTTTTTTGAATAGTACTAAGGTATGGTATAGTGCTGGGTGTTTTTTATTTAAAGACTCTTTGCCATGTTTTCATTACTTTGGTATTCTACTATTGATTTGTGTCACGCAAAATATAATATACAAACTATATGGTAGAGTGTGTTGACTCCCCCCCCAACACCCACCATGGCAGAGTGGTTGAAACCAGATGATCTTTAAGGTCCCTTCCAAACCAAACTGTTTTATGATTCTAAATGCATGGTATAATTTGTATAGTGCAGTTGTACAATGCATAGAAAATAAAAGCATGAGAAACTGTGTGGCAAGCTAACTGAAGAGGATAAAAAGCTGACTGGAGCACTTGTATAACAATTCAGATGCCAGCTGGAAGTCTAAAATCATGCCTTTGTTGTAAGTACCAGTAGATCCTGATAAAACTACAGCATGGTAATTAACTATTAAATCAATGAGAGTAACATTGCTCACACCCAACCTCAGCTTTCTTGCCTCAGTCTTGGCTTGGTTGAGCTTCAGAAAATCCATTCACTGTACCGAACCAATCTCACATAGGTACTGCTTGAACATCACTGCCCAAATCAAGCACAGCATGCAATCCTTATGTAGCACTTTACACCAGAAAAAGCTGACAGTTAAATCTTTTACTGCAGCTTCTGTTTTGGCTTTTCTTTTGAGGTCTTGACAGTGAAACCTTTTAGTTGGTCAATTTAGACAAGTCATATGGTATGAATCAATACTGCTTCTGGAACTCAGGATAAGCATACAAGTATAAATACAAGGTAAAATTTTATATTTTCCCCTGATGTTTACTTAAAAACTCTCAGTTTCCACAAATATACATTAAAAAAATCATTACTTAGGACAGCAGCAGAGATACAAATGAGGCTAATGTGCAGCTATGGTGATTGATTTCAAGATGCAAATTAGTGTTTTCAGATTTTTTCGAGAGAAGAAATCAAACAGTTTCACCTAAATTGTAACAACAACATAAATAATATTTATATATCTCATTCATAGCATTCTCCCGATTTCCCTGAAGAAGCATCATGAGGTATAGATGATGTATTTTTACCCTAACGTCTATTTTTTTGGGACATTAAGGATTACAGTGTTCCCACAGTTGGGAAAATGAGAAAGAGAGAAAAAAAAAAAAAGACTAAAAAAAAAAAAAAACGGGTTTCATGTGTGCTTAACTAATCTAGAAAAGCCAAGGTCCCATCTCCCTTCAGAACCGACAGAAAGCATCTCGTTTCAAGAGCGTGTGTGTGTGAGGGGAGAAAACCCTCAGTATTGTCCTATATAAAAAGATTCTGACAAGAATTTGTAGTTATAATTTGACCTTAAACTTTTCCAGGATCAGTGCAGCTGTACACAGCTGCAAAGTTCTAGCTAAATGCTGCAATATAGTCTTTAATATCTTTATCTGTTATGATTAATTTAATATTTTAATTAATTAAGCATTTCCATATTTATAATTGAGTGGGTGTGCATGGGTAATTTTCACATTACTACTTAAGTACTGTAAACAACTTCCCTCTCTGAGATTTTTTTGTCTTTTTTTGCTTTTCTTTCAAATGCACTGTGTTTATATGCAACATTATTCAGCAAATACAAATAGTAAGAGAAATATTTATGTCTTAAGATATTTTAATTTAAATGTAATTGTCTTTTACATATTTAATATAAATAATGCATAATTAATATATTGTAATTAATAATATAAATAATAAATAGTATTGCTACTTAATAATATAAATATAACTGAGTTATGCTGACTAGCTATTATTACCTGACAACACACAGTAGTAGTACCACCTGATGTATGACTGAATCCAACTTAATCCTAAATTGCTTTAACATTCACAGAAAAAGTTGCAACTTTAGAAGTTACAGATAACTGTATTTATAAAATCTATGATGTATTATATTTTCTATCACAGCAGTGCCTTAATCTTTTGTATATTTCCTAGGCTGTATTTCCCCTGTGCTAGGTTGGAGATTCACATTCCATGACATGGCTGCATCAGCTAATATCAACCCGTATTGCCAGGCAATTTTTCCCACCATCAAGATTCCGTCTGTTTTTGCTGCTACTCACGGTTGCATCCAGCTGTTTATGCAGTGAACTGGAGAATTGATCCAGTTGTAAGAAAGCTCAAACATTCTTTTGTAGAGATAATTTAGGATAAATTAGTTCATCAATCCAATCCATTCTGTGGCTGCATAAACACTTGTGCTGGTGCTGAGCAGGGGCTCCTGCAGCAGAAAAAGCCTGAGGGATGTGAGTGAGCTGGTGTATTTTACAGCACAGTTGCTGCTGAAGGATCACAACCTCAGCATCCAGGACTTATATTCAACTGTAGCATACCTGGGACATATAATTAGCTCATTCTGATTAAGGCCAGTTTTCGTCATTGTTTTGCATGTGCACATTTTTTGTGAGGAGCAGTTACATTAAATTTCTGTGTTTTCTGAAAGTTAAGACTTACATTTTTCTCCCAAAAGAGAAACTGGTAGCTGCAAGTCTCACAGGCCCAAAAGGTGCCTGACTTTCTTACATTTATTTATGAGCCATCCTGTGCCCCAATCTTGCCTCCAGACCTTTCAGTGTGGACTTCTGTGCCTGTCACTTGAATGCAAATAGTTTCTCAGAGGCCCAAAAGGCCAGTAAATGAAGATGAGAAGTGCTTAAAGCAGGATAGAGTTAGAGAAATAAAAATACTATCCTAGCTGACTTCAGCATCTTTTTTACTTTCAGCCACTGACAATTCTTTCAAATGCTTAGTTTGTTCTAGAATATTTTCTGCTGAAACTGATGATAATAATTTGATTCTTAGAATCATACAATACCAAATTGGAAGGGAACTCAAGGATCATCTGGTCCAACCTTCTTCACAAAGGCACATTCTAGACAAGATGGCCCAGAAACCTGTACAGCTGAATCTTAAGAGTGTCCAGTGTAGGGGAATCTACAATTTCCCTTGCCAAACCATTCCAATGACTGATTGTTCTCACTGTGAAAAATTTTCCTTTTGTGTCCAAGCAGAATATCCCTGGGAATAACTTGTACCTATTACCCTCATCTTTTTTATATGACTCCTTTTAAAAAGGGAGTCTCCATCTTCTCTATATACAACCTTTAAATACTGAAGCATGGTGGTAAAGTCTCTCCTAAGTCTTTTTTTTCTCAGGGTTGAACAAGACCACTTCTCTCACCATTTCCTCATATAGAAGGCTTCATGTCCTTTTTTCATCTTTGTGGCCCCTTCCTGGGCCCTCTCCAGACTGTCACATCTTTTTTTATACAGAGGAGCAAAAATTAACACAGTATTTAGGTGTGGCCTGACAGGTGTTGTGTAGATAACGGGATAATGATTTCTGTATCTCTACTGGTGATGGCTTTGTTGTTGCAACTCATCATCTGTTGGGTTTCTTAGCTGCAGCTGCACACTGTTCACTCATATGAGCTTGTTGTCCACCAGGACCTGCAGGTTCATTTCCACTGAGCTGCTCGTAAGCTGGAGAGATCCCAGACTGTGTTTCACTGTCGAGGTTTAAGCCCAGCCAGTAATGCAGAATCATGCAGCCACTCACTCACCCCACCCCACCCCCCCCAGCCTTATTCCTCCCCCTGCTCCCAGAGTGATGGGGAAGAGAATCGAAAGAATGTAACTTTCACAAGTTGAGATAAGAACAGTTTAGTAACTAAGGTATAGCACAAACCACTACTGCTACCACCAATAATAATAATGATAAGGGAAATAAGGGAAGAGAATACAACCACTCTACCTGCCGACAGATACCCAGCCCGACCTGATCAGCGATCTAACCCTTCTGGGTAACTGTTCCCAGCTTCTATACTGGACACGACGTGCTGTGGTCTGGAATACCTCTTTGGCTAGTTTGGGTCAGGTGTCCTGTCTCTGCTTCTTCCCGGCTTCCCCTCCTCCCTGGCAGAGCTTGAGTCTCAGAAAGTCCTTGGTCAGAGTAAACATTACTTAGCAACAACTAAAAGCATTGGTGTTACCAGCACTACTCCCAGGCTGAAAGTCAAAACCACAGCTCTGCACCAGCTACTAAGGAGGAGAAAAATGACTGCTACTGCTGAACTCAGGACAGTATTCACCCCTTATTCTATACCATTCATGTCATGCTCAGATCCCACAGGTTTCAATATACCATCACTCTTGTCTCATGTATATACATACTTATATATATATATATATATATACACACATCCATACACAAGGAGAGAGATATTATTCCTTAGTGCATGGACCAATCCCTGTAAAGCTGCTGGGTTCATCTGGTCCATGATGTCAGGCTCCACCACTTGTAACAGTCTTTCAGAGCAGGAGAGATGGTGAGCAGTGTTGGATTGTTACCTGCTGATGCCACTGCGGAACTTGTCTGTTCACTGCTGAGCTTGTCTGGTTTCATCAAACTTAATTCTCTGTTGGGATCATGGTTGGAGGGAAATCAGGGCCAGTTTCTGGTGACCTGAAGGCATCTAGTTGGTGGGCTATAAAAGTGCTACATAGCAGGCAACAGCATACAATTAAGTTCATTGGCTGTTTTCCCCTAAAATCAAATCCCATTGAGTTATACATCGGATTTCCCCATCTTCCCACATTACCCACCAAGTAGATCTGGGTCCCTGAGCAAAAGCAATCCCATGAGTGGGTTTGCCTTTACCAGAAGCAGGAATAACACAGACTGTCTTCCCCAGGAAATTCTTCATGTGTGCCACAGGATCTTTATCCCCTTCTACAGTGTGTAAAAGTTCTGACTGGGCTGGGCCAGCCCTATTGGCAGATCCTCTGGTGTTGACCAACCAGGTAGCTTTTGATAAATGTGTATCCCAGTGTTTGAAAGTCCCACCACCCATTGCTCTCAGTGTAGTTTGAAATAGTCCATTGTACTGTTAATTTTCCCAAAGGCTGGTACATGGTAGGCGATGTGATATACCCACTCACTGCCATGCCCTTTGGCCCAAATGTCTATAAAGTTGCCCTGGAAATGGGTCCCATTTTCTGACTCAGTTCTCTCTGGGGTGCTGTGTCACCACAAAATTTGTTTCTCAAGGCCAAGGATAGTGTTCCGTGCAGTGGCGTGGGGCACAGCGTATGTTAACAGCCATCCAGTGGTTGCTTTCACCATGGTAAGCACATGGTGATTGCCTTGTCAGGTTGGTGGGAGTGTGATATAATCAGTCTGCCAGGTCTCCCCATATTTCAGCCATCATCCTCCATATTAAAGAGGCTTTAACCGCTTGGCTTGATTAATTGCAGCACATGTTTCATAGTCATGAATTACCTGGGCAATAGTGTCCAGTGTTAAGTCCACCCCTTGATCACAGGCCCATCTATATGTTGCACCTCTGCCCTGATGGCCTGAAGTGTCGTAGGACCACTAGGCCAAAAATAATTCACCCTTATGTTGCCAATCTAAGTCCATCTGAGCCACTTCAATCTTAGCAGCTTTATCCACTTGTTGGTTGTTCTGGTGTTCCTCAGTGGCCCAGCTCTTGCGTACATAAGCATCTACATGACGTACCTTCACCACCAGGCTCTGCACCTGGGCAGCAATATCTTTCCACAGTGTAGCAGCCTAGATGGGTTTACCTCTGTGTTGCCAGTTGCTCTGCTTCCATTGCTGCAACTAGCGCCACAGGGCATTTGCTACCATCCATGAGTCAGTATAGAGATAAAGTACTGGCCATTTTTCTCATTCATCAATCTCCAAGGCCAGCTGGATGGCTTTCACTTCAGCAAACTGACTTGGTTCACCTTTTCCTTCAGCAGTTTCTGTAACTTGTTGTCAGGGACTCCATACAGCTGCCTTCTATCTCTGATGCTTTCCCACAACACAACAGGACCCATCAGTAAACAAGGCATATTGCTTTCCACTTTCTGATGGTTTGTTATACGGTGGGGCCTCTTCAGCACGCATCACCTCTTCCTCTGGTGACATTCCAAAATCTTTGCCCTCTGGCCAGTCCATGATGACTTCTAGAATTCCTGGATGACTGGGTTTCCTATTCAAGCTCGTTGTGTAATTAGAGCAGCCCGCTTACTCCACGTAGTATTGGTTGCATGATGTGTGGAGGAGATTCTGCCTTCAAGCATCCAGCCCAGCACAGGCAACTGGGGTACCATGAGGAGCTGTGATTCAGTGCCAATCAATTCTGAAGCAGTTCAAATCCCTTCATAGGCTGCCAGTATCTCTTTTTCAGTTGGGGTATAACTGGCCTCAGATCCTCTGTACCCCTGACTCCGATAGCCGAGGGGTCAACCCTGAGTCTCCCCTGGAGCTTTCTGCCAGAGGCTCCAGGTAGAACCATTCTCCCTGGCTGCGGTGTAGAGTACATTTTTTACATCATGATAGAGAGCGCTTACAATCAAACTGTAATTTGTGATGTGCATTCTCCAGAACCCCAACACCCAAGAAAGCTTGTGTTTGTTTCTTATAAGTTGGTGGAGACATTGCTGTTATCTTGTTTATCACATCCGTGGGGATCTGGCAACATCCAGCTTGCCATTTTCTTCCCCAAAACTGAATCTCCTGTGCAGGTCCCTCGACCTTACTCCGTTTTATGGCAAAACCGGCTTTCAGCAGGGTTTGGTTTATTTTCCTCCCTTTCTCAAAAACTTCTTCTATTCTATCACCCCACACAATAATATCATCAGTGTATTGAAGGTGTTCTGGAGCTTGCCCCTGTTCCAGTGCAGTCTGGATCAGTCCATGGCAGATGGTAGAGTTGTGTTTCCACCCCTGGGGCAGTCGATTCCAAGTGTACTGGATGTCCTTCCAAGTAAAAGCGAATTGTGGCCTGCACTCTGCTGCCAAAGGACTTGAGAAAAATGCATTGGCAATATCAGTCATGGCATACCACTTGGCTGCCTTTGACTCCAGCTCACACTGAAGTCATACTGAAGTTCTAGCATGTCTGGTATGGCAGCACTCAATGGTGGTGTGACTTCATTCATGCCATGATAGTTACTGTTAGTCTCCGCTCTCCGTTAGACTTTCACACTGGCCGTATGGGGCTATTAAAGGGTGAGCAGGTCCTGCTGATCACTCCTTGGCTCTCCAGTCTACGGATCAGCTGATGGATAGGAATCAGGGAGTCTCGGTTGGTGCAATATTGCTGCCAGTGCACTGTTGTGGTTATGATTGGCACTTGTTGTTCTTGGACCTTCAGCAACCCCACAACAGAAGGATCCTCTGAGAAACCAGACAAGGTGGACCGTTGCTTCATTTCCTCTGTCTCCAAAGCAGCAATACCAAAAGCCCATCAGTACCAGTTTGGGTCTTTGAAGTACCCTCTCCTGCGGTAGTCTATGCCAAGGAGCCCCTGGACCAGGTACAGTGGGGTACTTTTGCTACTTCTGTCCAGTCAGGCTGATTTCAGCCTCCAGTACAGTCAACTCTTGAGATCCCCCTGTCACTCCAGAAATATAAATAGGCTCCACCCCTTGACAGCTTGATGGCATCAGGGTACACTGTGCACCGGTGTCTACTAGAACCTTAAACTTCTGTGGGACTGATGTGCCAGGCCATCTGATCCACACACTCCAGTAAATCCAATTGTCCCCTACCTCCATCTGGCTGAAGGCAGGGCCCCTCTAATAGTGATCACAATATTGGTCACTTATTCTTGTAGACAGGGATTAGTCTTCTTTATCACAGGAGCTGGAGTAAAATCAGCTCTTCCACTCCATCTGGGAACCTGCTCACCAGAGACTGAAGCTGCAGCTTTCATGGGATGATCATCCTTGACCTTTGTTCTCTTCTTCAATTCACGCACCCATTCCTCCAGAGCTGAGATAGGTTTTCCATCCCACTTCCTCATGTGTTCTCCATTATCCCTCAGGTAAAACCATACGGTGTCCCTTGATGTGCACCTCCTATATCTTCTCTCTCAAGCAGTAGGACATCTTTTATTAATAGCTGAGATGTGAGTTGGTACACGTGGGGAGCTGGATATATTGGACAGATCATCTCTCAAGTCTTTGAACTCCTGGGACAGTTTTTCCACAGCTGTAATGATGGAAGGGGCTGAGATTGTCTTGAAACTCTGAGAGCTAATAAATCACTTCATCCACTTCTGGTGTTACTATGTCATGCCAGGTTATTGCTGTCAATGAGTGGACATATGATGATGATGCTGTCTGTGTAAATTTCAGCCACATGGGTAGTGTACATTTGACTTCATCTGGATCTATGGATACATTCCTAGAATTCGCCCTGAGATGGATCATCTCTGCAATGGCTGATTCCCTCAGAGACTGGATGCCTTTCTCTAGTGTACTCCACTTGGCCGAACAACTCATAATGTCACCCTTGTATGGAAACTCTTCTTTCACAGCTGACAAGAGCTGCCTCCAAAGGCTGAGGGACCTTTTCTCTTTTTTAATTGTTTTCTTAATTCCCCCTCCCCTATCAAGTTGTTCCAGCTTCTTAGCTTCCCTACCTTCTAGTTTGTGACCTTCGGCCCCATTGTCCCAGCATTGGAGAAACCAGGTGATGATGTGCTCCCCTGGTTGACGGATAAATTATTTTTGCGTATTCCATAGCTCGGTTAAGGTTCGGGGTCAAAAAGTCATCTCTTCTTCCTTTTCCTCTGATCCACATAATAACAACTCTTGTTCAGATTCTGCCCCGTGTAGTAAGTGCATTGGCTCTTCATTTTTCTTCACCATATGGATTGGTTTTTGTGCCTCTTGTTTGCTTTTCCCCTTGCGTACAGAGGCAACCAACATTGGCACGAACTGGTCCTTTGGTTTAGCTGCAGTGATTATCACTGTGGTTGGAGTGACGGCAGTATCTGGTGTCGGGGCTGGTGTAGCTGCTGTGCTTGAGGGTTGAGTAGCACCAGCAGCTGCGCTGTCTGTTGCTGTCGGGGTCTCAGTATCTGCTGTACTTGTCGCTGGGGTTGGTGTAGCTGCTGTATTTGGAGTTGGAGTAGCTGTGTTGTCTGTTGCTTTGCCATCAGATTCAGAGATGCCTTTTTCCCTTGAAGGTGTTGGATGGTGTTGGACAGGGCTCTGTAAGCACAGGCAAAACCCCAGCACATTGCCATGATTTGTCCCTCTCTGATATGACCAGGATGACAACACACCTCATTTAAGTGTTTTACTAGTTTTTCTGCATTTTGCACTTGTTCAGTGGTGAAGTTCCAAAGCACTGGAGGGGCTCAGTGGCCTAGATACTTGCCCATAATATCCCACACACCCTGCCACTCATGACTGTCCAACCTCAGTGCTGTTCCTAGTCTCAAAATTGAAAACACAGCAGTGCACCAGCTACCAAGAAGGAGAAAAACGACTGCTGCTGCTGAATCCAGGACACTGAGTCTTGGCTTATGTCTTCCCACGTGTCCTTGCTGAACTTCATGAGGTTCTCATTAACCCACTCTTCCAAATTATCTAGGTCTTTTGGCAGGGTGGCTCTTCCCCACTCAGTTTAATATCATTTGTCAGGGTACACTTAATCTTGTCTTCCAGATAATTTTTGAAGATGTTAAACAGTGTTTGGCCTAATATCAATCCTTGGGGCACCCCACTATTGACAGGTTGCTAGTTGGAGGAGCTATGTATCACTGCCCTCTGGGTGCGAGTGCTCAGGCAGTTCCCCACCCACCATGCAGACCACTTGTCCAGACCATACTTTTTCTTTACAGCATTACTGGTGACTCAATCACCTCTCCTGAAAAGTAGGCCAATATTTCCCTTGTTTCTTCTTGTTGTCTGCCTACCTGAAGACCCCTTTCTTGTAGTTTTTGACATTTCTAACCAAATTCATTTCCAGCTTTTGCTTTTCTAACTGTGTCTTTACCCACTCTGGCAATGCACTTGTAATTCTCAATGGGTGCTCATCTGCTTTTCCATCTCTATTATGCTTTTCTTTTGTTTTTGAACAGACTCAGAAGCTTGCAGATAAACCAAGGGGGCTTTTGATTTGCGTAATTCACTTACCTTTAAAGCAGCTGAACTGTTTTTGTGCTTCCAGGAAAGTGTTCTTGAAAATCTCCCAGTACTTGCTGCTCCTTTATCCTCCATGGAAACTTCCCATGGAATCCTTCCCAGCTGAGCTCTGAGTAAGCTGAAGTTCGCTCCTCTAAAATCGAAACCCTTTGTCTTAGTACTAACCTTCAGCATGCTCAGGCGGAACTCAAACTCCACAGGGTATCCAAGCCTATCACTAATCGATACATTGCAAAATAGGTCCATAATAGGCTATCATAATCAAATAATGCCCTTTCATCATAAAAGCCAAATTTCTCACAACAGAACTAGCCATGAAGTCAGAAGTTGGCTTGGATACATGTCCCCAAGCAGCAATCAGTCCATTCTGGCTGACTCCCCCTAATTTATATACCAAGCATGACGCTCTATGGCATAGAATATCCCTTTGGCTAGTTTGGATCAGGTGTCCTGTCTCTGTTTCCTCTTGGCTTCTTGTCTCTTCACTGGCAGAGCTTGAGAGATTAGAAAGCCCTTGATTAGAGTAATCATTACTTAGCAAGAGCTGAATCACAGGTGTGTTATCAACAATATTCTCAGGCAAAACACAGTACTGCTAGCTACCAGGAAGAAAATTAACTCTATCCCAACCAAAACCAGGACATTCTGGCTGCACATTTTCCTATAACTGCTAAAATGGAAGGAAAGATAACCTGGGCTCTAATACCTTTTGCACTTTTGTGCAGGTTTTTCTATTATACCCTCTGACAATACAGTTCAACAGGGGCTTTGAACATTGGATTTATGTTTCTGGAATAAATTTTTAGGAATTCCCTTAATTTGTTCAATTCCAGTTTTGAAAGAATTGTAAATGCAGTCTTATATATTCATCTTTTACTGAGAAATAGCTTGCAGTCTTTACTTCTACTCGTCAGCACTCATGTTGTCTATATTGCCTACCAATATTTAGATTTCATTATGCTGTTTTTGAGCAAAACTGAATACCAGCTTACCACAGTAACAGTTTAGTGTTATCAGTAAGGGGACTTGGGCTCAGCACTCCAATGCCATACTAATGTTGTATCAAAGCAATTCCCCTAGAAAGCTGAATTAGAGCTGGTAGTTGAATCAGAACATATTTCTCATTCTCTTTACATTATTCCTGAAAGTGATATCTTTCAGAGGCAGTGCTCTCAGGAAGAAAAATAATGTACTGCTTTTGCGTCTAGGTTATGTATTTGTAAAACTACTCAGGCAGCAAGAGAAGTTGAATACTTCAATATCTGTCCAGTCCTACTGTATGGATACAGAAAAAAAAAGAACACTGAATGAAAGGTGCTATACCAGTGCAGATTTCTGAGATCATTTTCTAACAAGGAGCAAAAGTGCAGTAGTTCTGTTTGAAAATACTTGCACATCTGGCAACTGCGTATCAAAACTCCTTGTTTGTTAATGTACATCCTTTGCACTGCAGTTGTTTGGAGCATCAGTGTGCATGTCTTTGTTGAAAAACAATTTCCCTGAAGATATGCAGAGTGTAACCTGAATAAATCAGCTAGAAGAACCCAGAAATATACAGACATAAAATGTGCACATTAATTGATATGTTCTATAGCTGGTTTTGAAATTACAGAGTAAGTTGTTCACACTAAGCAATGATAACAGTAAGTATAGCATGTTATCTTCTAAAAGCTGAACCAAAAGAGCTAAGCATAAAAAAGTTTTAACTTATTAGTAGAAGTCAGACATACAGAGTTAGGAGATATGACTTGTCTAATGCATTTTATATTAGATCCGTATTTTATGGATATAGAAGAAAAATTGTGAGAGGACCAAAGGTCTGATGCTAAGTAGATCTTCAGAACTAACATTTATATACAGGATAATTATTAAAAGTAGAATTTCCTGTAGATGAAATCAGTGTAGAGCTGCTTATGGTAGATATTTGCACATTTTTATTAAACATTGCCTCAGTGTATAGAGAAACGATGTCTCACAGGGAGAGAACATTATAATAGTCTAGCAGATTACCATCTTCGTGTGTAGATCTCACTATAAAATCCTGGCTGTCTTGCAGGTAACTTGAGGACCAGTAACTTGCTAACCTGAGTCTTTGGAGTTAGCTAATCACAGAGTTCTTTAAATCGCTTGTTGTTGGCAGGGGAAATAAGGTTGGAAGGGTTGCGATGCTTCTGTGTTTTGAGCTCTGCAGTCTCTGTATAAGAGCTCTGTGGCCATAAACACAGAGATTGGTGCATTTACTCTCCACAGCAGGTTGCAGTGCAGAGGTCTCCAAGCTAGCAGAAGATATTTAAACTCAAGAGATTGAAGAAGTATAAATACATGGACGGACTGAGATTGCTCGGAGCTAATAAGCCCTGCTAATGGGCAGCTATTTAGTTGCAGCATAGCACTGTGCTGATTCTGCTGCGCTGTTTTGGAAAATATGTATTCAGCACCCCAGCTCACTGAGTAGACATGGCGGTTTGCTCAGAGGGCTTTAGTGCAATGCTGCACTGGCCTCTGAAGACTTGCTCATATCTCAAATATTCTAAAGAAATGTACAAGACGAAGCTTGCATGATGAAAGGTTCATACTTACACCCACATATCTTGCCTTGTTCCTGTAAAAATCTGAGAAATCACCTTAGAAGATGAGAGGAAGTATTCTATGTTATTCCTTTACTGAAGATGTCAGGCAGCTACTTATATGACTACCTAGGGTTACATACAGATTCAATTCTGTGAACAGTTAGTTCTTTGAATAGTATGAGGTGTCTCTGCCCATGTCAGGGGGGTGGAACTAGATGATCTTAAGGTCCTTTCCAGCCCTAACTATTCTATGGTTCTATGAATACTTCTGAAAGGCCACAGCTCTTGTGTGTGCTTCAGCAAAGAAGTGCAGAAGAGAGCAGTGGTATTGTGCAGGAAATTCTTGACTATTTCCTAGCTACTTTACTGTTTACCTAAAAAATGAAAATTTTTGCATGTGAAACTTGCAGTCAGTGTGGACGTAGGTATGGTTTAGGTCAAGAGACACACTTTGATTTAAATAAATAAATATGTAAATATATAGAAAGAAGACCTCCATGTCGGACACAGATTGTTCACATTAAATACAAATAATCCGGATTAAAAAAAAATAAAATCATCTGTCATTCTGGTACATTTATTTTTCACTTTATATAAAGGGTCCCCATTTCTGATTAAGGAGCTGTTGCCCCTGTGCTATATCTCTGTGTCCTAACTGGACTTGCCAGTGATGCTATAATGACTAGCAGTCAACATTTTACAGACATTAGCATAAAGAATACATTATACCACTATTCAAAAGCTACACGACACTTTATGAAGTTGTTTCGTTATTACTATAATCGGTATTATCATCAATATTCATATTCCAAAGCTTGAGAACTGAGCTTCAACATCTGATAATATTTTGCTTTCTGGTGGCTTAGAGGATCTCTTCTTCTGGCATTCACATTTCAAAAGAATAAGTAAATTCAGTATCTGTGCTGGAAATAATGATCATCTCATTCAATATATGATAAATGGTTTATGGAGAAAGTCATGACTTAGATACAGTTTCAACATCTGGCTAATAACAGGTAGACTTCATAGTATATCTTCAACAATTAATAGGGTTTTTATTAACTGGCCTAGGACAGTAGATTTTTATTTTTGTGTTGGACATTTTTGTGATTACTTCAAGTTTCACAGTCCTTGACCTCACCCCTTAATCCATTTTCATTCCATGGGTGTACTTGGAAAAGCAAGCAAAAGGAATTTGGTTTTGCACTGTCATGGTTTAGACCCAGCTAGTAACTCAGAACCAAGCAGTTGCTCTCTCACCCCCATCCAGGGTGGGATGGGGAGGAGAGCTGAATGAACATAAACCCCACAGGTTGAGATAAGAACAGCTTAATAATCAAAATAAAGTAAAATATAGTGATAATAGAAAGAGCATCTTTAATAATAATAATAATAGGAAACAACAAGAGAAGAAATGAAAGCTCGGAAAACACAAGTGATGCACAATGCAATTGTGCACCATCCACTGACTGATACCAAACCTGACCCAAGCAGCAATCCTGGCCTTCTGGATAACTCCCTCATCTTATATACTGGGCATGATGTGTTGTGGTTTGGCTAGTTTGGGTCAGGTGTCCTTTCTTTCTTCCCTTCCAGCTTCTTGTGCCCCTTCTCTGGTAGAGCATGAGAGACTGAAAAGTCCTTGATCAGGATAAGCATTAATTAGCAACAACTAAAACATCAGAGTGTTATCAGCATTATTCTCAGACTAAAGCAAAAACACAGCTCTGTACCAGCTACTAGGAAGAAAAATAGATGTTATAGCTGAAACCAGGGCATACTGGAACATAGTTTGTGTGTCTCAAGAAAACTAAAAAAATGCCTCCACAGAAGTCTTTTGTCACTTAGAATGTGACAAACCTGTGGAGTATTTTATTATCTCACTAATTAGTTTTGGCATAAGTTAAAACAATTTTTAAACATTAAAGCAAAGGAAAAAATTTCTAGTGTTACTTGTTAGAAGAGCAGACTGTTTTCTGAAAGAGTAGATGACACTGTTTTATGTAAACAACTTTATGCCTGAGCATGGTTGTTACCTCTTCTATTGCTCCTCCATTCTCTTCATCCAGCACCTCATGAGCCTAAATTAAACAGGGTAGGGAGATAAAATTAGCATTTTAATATATGCACACATTATAGTGTAAAAGTAAATAAATAAATAAAATTTCAAACATACCTCTTAACAGAGATATCCTTACAGTTTAATGAATAAAAGTGCTGATAACTCCATACTGAAATGCATAATTCAGCCCTATGGAATACATTTTTACAGCAAAGATGTGTTTTGTAAGTATGTATAAATATGTATCTAGTTCCTCTAGTGTCCTGGGTTTAGCAGTGGCAGTCATTTTTCTCTTTCTTGGTAGCTGGTGCAGTGCTGTGTTTTGACTTTCAGCTGGGAACAGAGCTGAAAAACAATGATGTTTTGGTTTGGCCAAGGACTTTGTGAGCCTCATGCTCTGCCAGGGAGGAGGGGAGCTGGGAGGAAGCAGAGACAGGACACCTGACCCAAACTGACCAAAGAGGTATTCCATACCACAGCACGTCATGCCCTGGATGTAACTGGGAGTTACCCGGAAGGGCTAGGTGGACTGCAGGGTTGGAGGAGGTATTGGTTGGTGCTTGGTCGGGATGGGGGGGGCGAGTTATCGGTCGCCTGGTGATGGGGTGTTGTATTCTCTTTCCTTGTTATTCCCTTTATCATTACTATTATTGGTGGTAGCAGTAATGATTTGTAACCTTAGTTACTAAACTGTTCTTATCTCAACCCCTGGGAGTTGCATTCTTTCTGATTCTCCTCTCTGTCCCTCCAGGAGTAAGGGGAGGGCAAGAAAGGGGGGGGGGGGGGAGTGGTTAACAAGCTGTCTGGGTGGGTTAAAACCACGACATCTGGGTATCTACACTTCAGCTGCCTTTGATTTCACAAAATATCTCAGAAAGACATTATTAAACATAGGAGGAACTTTTATTTAAAACAAATAGTGCAATATTCCTTTTTTCTTTCTTTTTTCTGTCTTCCCTTCCTGTGGTTGCATGATTGGGTGTCTGTAACTACACTACAGTGTTTCAAAAACAACTCTGAAAAATGATGTCAGATTTGCCATATTTATTGAGGCATTTTATTAATTAAAAAATATCTTCCAAGCTCCTTCATATTGACAGCTACCCTTATGCTTAATTTAAACTTAATCTGATCTCACACCAGACTTACAGTGGAGTATTGCTAGCAATTTACCAGAATTAATCATGTCTTATGGTGGCCTACACTTGTCATTGAATAGCTTCTATTCTTTATGACTTGAAAGGTTAAATTTCAGTATTTCTGGGGCTTGTTTTTTTTCTTTTCTTCCCAATTTCAGTATTCTTCCATGCCTTAACAGTTAGGTAATTTATAAGCAACATTTCATTATCTGAGTTACATAGTATTTTTTTATATATTTTTAATGGATGAATGTTTAGCATCTTAGGGAACAGAAAATGTTTTTCAATGGCACGATGCAGTTTTCCTCCATCTCTAGAATCTCTACTGCTCATTTACACAACACGCTTGATAACTTTTCCAACTTACCTGAAGGGTACTTCTGTTGAGTAGAGGCACTTCAAGGCAAAATCAATCTTCTTAATGGCAGGGAGAATTGTGCCACCTCAGTTGGTATTGCAGGTTATTTAGCATAAATATATGTGTTCCCATTAAGGGCCATCCATGTTCAACTCAAATGAGTCACTTGTGTAAGAAGTTTTGTTTATAAATCTGAGACTAATTTCCCTAGTCTATTCTGTATGTGCCATGTCATGTAAAATTGTACAAATGTCAGTATGTAGCCTCATAATATATTTCTCTGAAAGTGAAATGTAAAGTCATTATGCAGTATATTTCTCAGCAGAATTATAAATAAATAGAACGTGAAATATGAAATCAGTTCTAGGTGAAGACCTTCACTACTTATCTTTCAGTTAAAAATGCAAATTTTCAGTAACAACAACCCACTGATATGGGTTATATTAATATACAGTTAATGCAGATTATATCAATTATCTACACAGGTAATGACCTGCCGGTTAAAAGGCTCCATTCTCACTGGTTTTTATAGCTCACTGTATTCTCCACATGCACATGATTGTACTGTGGCTGCCTTTATCTGTAAGAGTTTTCTTTTCAGTCTTGCACAACACAGATGGAGCCAGTCAGGTTTTTAACTTCTTGGAGGTGCCCTCTTTCAAGCTAGAGTTTGCTTTGGCTGTAAGAGTTAGAGAAGAGAGGTTTGCGTTTCAGAAAATGCTCAGTCTAGATTTTGGCTGCCTTTTATGTTCTAAAGTCTGTTGAAAATTTAGCCTTCCTATTCCTGACTGAGCCTCTTATCGTGCTCAGTGCTCACCCAGCTACACCTGTGCCATCACTGCAGGACAGCTGAGTTGGAGAACAGGAGGATGATACAGACATGCAAACCCAGGAGTCCAACACCCACTCCCCTTCAAGCGGTGGTGCTCGGCTATTGCTGAAAGGCCTCACTACAACAGGAGTGCCCCAGTGCACCCTTCCATGCTCCCACTTCATGTCATAGGGAGTATACTCAACCACACTACTAGCACAGAAATCATTGTGTTACCTCATCATGAGCTCTCCCTGGCATATCTGCATGAGGTACATCTGGATGTCACCTCAGGACTCTGCCTAACGTGTTGTATTAGCAGCATCTGCTGAATGATGCCCCGACTGTCCCTAAACAGTGATCAGCCCCTCCTGGCCAACTTCTCCCAGTTTACGTAATGAGCACGACATACTATAGTGTCATGGTTTAAGCCCAGCCAGCAACTTAGACCCACGTAGCCACTCGCTCACTCTCCCCTTTCTTCCCCCCGGACTCCCGGAAGGATGGGGAGGAGAATAAAAAGAAGGTAACTCCCACGGGTTGAGATAAGAACGGTTTAGTAACTGAGGTATGACACAAAACCACTGCTGCTGCCACCAGTAATAATAATGATAAGGAAAATAACAAGGGAAGAGAATACAACTGCTCACCACCCGCTGACAGATACCCAGCCCGACCTGATCAGCGTTCAAGCCCTTCTGGGTAACTGCTCCCAGTTTATACACTGGGCATGATGTGTTGTGGTATGGAATACCTCTTTGGCTAGTTTGGGTCAGGTGTCCTGTATCTGCTTCCTCCCAGCTTCCCCTCCTCCCTGGCAGAGCATGAGTCTCAGAAAGTCCTTTACCAGAGTAAACATTACTCAACAACAACTAAAAGCATTGGTGTTATCAGCACTGTTCCCAGGCTGAAAGTTAAAAACACAGCACTTCATTAGCTATTAATAAGGAGAAAAATGACGGCTACTGCTGAACCCAGGGCGTATGGTAAGGAATATCCATTTGACTGGTTTGGGTCAGGTGTCTTTTTCTCTGCTCCCTCTGTGCTTCTTGTGCCCCTCCTCACTGGCAGAGCATGAGAGACTGAAAAGTCTTTGATTAGGGTAAGAACTACTTAGCAACAACTAAAACATTGGTGTGTTATCAGCATTTATCTCATACTAAAGCCAAAACACAGCACTGCACCAGCTACTAGAAAGAAAATTAACTCTATCCCAGCCAATACAAGCACAATGTCCTGAACAGGCAATGACACCCTTATATGCCACCACTTCTTAGAGTTCACACTATTCCTGTAATCCATATAGAACTTTACATGACAGAATTTGATACCAGTCTTGAAAAGGGGAGTCTCAAATAAAGACCGTACATACTAGAATACAACTGCTAATGTCAGACCTCCGGGTTATGAAATCATTTAAAAGACCAATTGTTTAAATTAGGATTGTACTTTTGTGGTACACTTTATGATAGAATTTTTAAGTACATGCTCACACGATCTTTTTTTCCAACAAAATATGCTTGCATTATCGAATAAACAACATCAGGCCTTTTCTAAAGATGAAACAGAGTAATATATTCAAGACATGTGTTTCCCGCAGTTGCACAAAAAGTACCATAAGGTCATGCAATTAAAGACTATCATAAATCATTTGTTGAATAGGCAACTTCAATTATGACATTTCCTGACTTTCTAGTATTAAATTTAAAGTTTTTTATGTACTCATGAAGTAGCTTTTTCTGTGCATCTGTAGCTTTTTCTGTGCATCTATTTCCTATGTTAGCCTTCTTTTTGTTTGGTTTACTTTATTATGTAGTCAAAATGAATTTAGTTTGCCTAATTAGAATATATACAAGCCTGTATCATCTTCTGAAATGGAGAATTTCCAGTTTAAATGTGCAATAATTAAGAGCAAATGGGACTGAGTACTTAAAATAGTGACAGCTCTGTATTTTAACATGTTGAGATGCAGTTGTTTGGTTATAGAGAACAAGAAAGGAAAGCTGGAAGGATGCCAGTAAAAGCACACTTACTGAGAATTTACTTTTATCTCAAAGATCAAAGGAACCCATGGTCTTCAGCAAAAAAATCAGATTGAAAGTGGTGAAATTATAATGTGCTTTGCAGATGATAAGCTAAGTAATTGTTTAGCAATTTGTGAGAAGGTGAAGAGTTTTTATAAGAGAGCAAATGAAGACATAGAGTAGCCCAACCACGTTTATAGTTTGTTAGAGGCTACGCTTTGAAAATTGGAAGGGTAAAAGCCACTAGATATATTTTTCAACTGAAACCATACCAAAAATCAGGATGTACTCTTGCATAATTGGCACAACTGGGGACAGCTAATCTTACTAATGTCTCTGTAATTGGTACAGACTATAAAAACAAAGGAATAAAGAACACAATTAGTATAACGAGTTAGACTATTCAACCCTGACTTTTGGCAAGCACTTGCCTAAATGTTTCCACTGTGTATTCTCTCAGAAATAGAGTAGAATGATATACATTCTTTCTTAACAAAATAGCTTGACCATTTGTAATATTTATTGTACAGGTTAGCCAAGAATGTCCACAGATGGAAGAGAGGGTCGCAAGTTTTTCATTTGCTCCTTTTTTGCCCTGCACAATACTGGAATGAGGAAGTGTAGTACAGGGCAAATATGCAGCTTTCCCCCAGTATTATAACATTGATGGGCATTATAAAAAGACTTAAAACCATCCTAAAACATACAGAGGTTTAAGATAAGAAAGCTTCCTAAAAGCAATCCTCCTGTGCCTGTTCTGAAAAGGAAAGTTTACAGTAAATCCAGGGCTCTACATCAGCAAATGTGAATGGCGTATTTTTATTGACTCTGACAATTGTTCCTACTTGTTAATTTATCTTCAGAGCACCATTCAAATGCTTGATCTCCCACTGTTGCATGAAGAAATGGAGCTTAAGGATTAAATTTATTTTCCCTTTACATTGATTGTGTGCAGTTCTGCAGTTCTGAAGGATCTGGGGTTTGCTTATAGCAGCATGAGCTTCTTTCCTTTTCAGGACTTTAATACTATATCCCTAAAAGTTCAGAGATGAGCCGAATAACTGAATCTTAACAGTGGCTACAGTAAGAATACACATAGTATTCATAAACTGCTCTCACCAGATAGTAATTTTGTCTGTTGTTTGCTTTCAATGAGCTGTTTAAAATTCTATAATTAATTTAGTGTACATGGCAAAAATGACAGATAGTTATGATAAAGGAACTTAATGCCTTGTGGAAGAAAGTCAAACCATAGTCAGTAACAGATGTTTTCTGCAGAACCAGATTGTGTGTGTACTTATATATACATACTACATATATATGTGTATAGTAAGAATATGCATTTATATATGTGTGTTTATGTGTATGTCTGTATCTGTAAATGTTACTTGAGCATGTCTCCCACACAGGGCAATATTTGAAATATTTCTTAGTAGGGTAATGACCCCATTTATTCCTGTAGTCATACAAAAGAATTTTATCAAGAACAATTCCTTCAAAACTCTTTAGATTATAAGAAAACATTTAAACAGCTATCACTTTTGCTGACTGGTTTATAAGGTAGAAATAGATGGTTCTGGTTATCAAAACAAAAAAGTCAAAGAAATGGTTCCCAAAATTTTTAAAGTATGGTAGTATTATACAGAATTAATTGTACTGGTTTATTAGAGATTTCTGAAAGGCAGTTATTGAAGACACCAGTGAAACCCAGCTGGTATTTAACAGCAGTCAGAACAGCTGTTAGCATTTGACTGGACATAGAGTCAGTGAGGCTACAGTATCATGGTCAATCATTGGTTTTGAATATTATTAAACATTGATCAAAACAGATATTTTATAGCATGTGCAAATACACATTTATAAATCTAACCATCATAATCCCACAGGTGAAACTTGACAAATAAGGTAAAGAGGGATTGGACATCTCATGACAGTTCTTTCTACATCAGGCTGCTATCTCCAGTATTAGTAATCTCTCATACAGTCTTCTATTCTGCCCAACAGCTTCCCTCACAGGGGGATAATATGACTGAAGCAGGCCTTGGTATGTGCTTAGGACAATCAAAGTGTGTCATGAACAAGCAATGCAAGCAATTCAGGGACTGGTGATTTAGGCTCTAGGCTTTGGCTCTGAAAGGCTGAGAACCTGAAATGGGCATACATCCCAGACAAGACACAGCTCCATATTTATTTAACAGCAGCACATGTCAGCTGTTCTGTTCTTACATGCCTTCTCTTTGCAGAAAGGAGTTAAGCAGAAATCATGGTACACTCTGGGAAGGTTCTTGGCTTGGATGATCAGAAGTTAGGACTCCAGAGGTGTACAGAGCTTAGCTGTACTTTGCAGACCCTAGATGTTCTGAACTGATGTGATTTTTGCCACGATTCTAGGCTCTTTCAGCTCAGATGGTGTTCACTACTGCCTGTGAAGATTTTTTCATCCATATACATTGACACTGAATACCTATTTGTGCTGTTGAAGAGAAGAAAACAGGAATGAGTGACTTCTTGACTTAAATTCTGACACTTCTAAATCTGAAGAGCTCACTTGAGCTACAGATAGAATGCAACCTGCTAGTTATAAGAAAAAAATAAAATCAGGTGGGAAGTACTTAATTAAAAATTCTTTTGAGGATCACAACACTCTATTTAAGGAAAGAATTCTTTTAAAATAATTGTCAGATAACCAAGTTAAAATATTATGGGTCTGAATAAAGCTTTCAGACACTTCAGGTTATAGACATTTTATTTATTTATCACAGGAAAAATGCTCAGCTCTTACTTCAGAGTGTAAGAATTCATTTTTAGTAACATTATATTGTTACAGTGATGTCTTTGCATGGTGTCCCTGCTCTTAGATTTTTTGTCTTGAACTTGATAATTCCTGTGATACACTGAGTAATCAAACCCTTAAGGAACTGAGGAGGTTAAGTATCTTTCAAGTTATTTACTGCTCTGAGAAAAGAAGCCCACTTTTAGAGATATAGTGTATAAGAGAATAGTGTGCTTCTGAAGTCAATACTTTATTCATGATCTATGATACATGGAAATAAGGCTGCACATGCAATAACCCTATTTGCAGTAAACTAATAAGAATAGTTGCCCAACATTAAAGATAAATTTAATGGCAATACTCAAAATCAAGGGCTGCAAAATCAGAGAATTATTGCTATAAATCAGTAGAAGAAGTGCAATGCTGAATGGTGAGAGCTCGTTTTCTCTGAGCTTGCATAACCAGCTCCTTCTGGCTCTTGGCCTAATCATTAGACTAAATATTATGCTGTTTCATGATGTGGATCCTATCAGGATTTCTAGCTTAGTTTTTGTCATGCAAAAGATGCTGCAAGGCTTGAAGTAATCTCACTGAAATGAATAACTCATTTGAAAGTGAATGAAATAGAGACCTGTCTTGGAAATATTTAAAGATTTCAGAAGGCTACATTAAAGCACCCACACAAAGGATCCTCCCAATTATACTAGAGCTTTCACAAGCATGTAGTCCCTCCAGATGGAATCTATTAGGGTCAAGGAGATTTAAATCAGTGGTATAATCATTCTTCTAGAGAGCTTCTGTTGTAAACAGACAATACTGACAAAAGTACCAGATACATGAATTCCCATGAATAAAACTCACAGACATTCAGTGATGAGACTGGCTTAGAACTCAAGTCCTGCCTCCAAAAGTGTTTGTAAATGTCCAGATTTATATGTTGTGATGATTGTAAAAATACATGTTCTAATTCTGTAGTGTACTTTGTATAAGCTGAGGCTCAGTATAAAAAGCAAAACCAAACTAAATCACATTTGTCGTGGTTTAAACCCAGCCAGCCAGCTTTTTTCACTCACTCCCCCCCCCTCTCTGCCCCCCCCTTCTTGCTCTCCCCCTACTCCTGGAGGGACAGAGAGGAGAATCAGAAAGAATGCAACTCCCACAGGTTGAGATAAGAACAGTTTAGTAACTAAGGTATAACACAAATCACTACTGCTACCACCAATAATAGTAATGATAAAGGAAATAACAAGGGAAGAGAATACAACACCCCATCACCAGCCGACCGATAACTTGACCCTCAGCCCAACCAAGCACCAACTGATATCTCCTCCAACCCTGCAGTTTCCTAGCCCTTCCAGATCACTCCCAGTTACATCCAGGGCATGACGTGCTGTGGTATGGAATACCTCTTTGGTCAGTTTGGGTCAGGTGTCCTGTCTCTGCTTCCTCCTGGCTTCCCCTCCTCCCTGGCAGAGCGTGAGGCTCACAAAGTCCTTGACCAAACCAAGACATCAGTGTTATCAGCTTTGCTCCCAGCCCGAAAGTCAAAACACAGCACTGCACCAGCTACCAAGAAAGAGAAAAATGACTGCTACTGCTAAACCCAGGACAACATTGTAATATTCTATAGGAAAAATTAGAACTAACACTGCAAAATAAAAAGCATTATCAATTAAAAAAAATCATATTTGAAAGTGTTAAAGTGGTAATCTGCAAGTTGCTTCATGGAAATATTTAAACATGATGCTTCTTATGTTACAGGTTCATGTTGTCCTGTCACTTCAGTACTTCTCAGAGAGTAGTACTGCATCAAACACTTTCAATAAATCCTAATTTCTCTTCTCTCAACCTTTGATACCCTGGCACCAAGCCATATGATGAGAGCTAAACCTTAGGGTAGGTTACCTCTTGGGTCCAGGATATTACTGTCTTGACCCTCTCCAAAAGATCTTTGGACTGTACTCTCCTATTAGGTAGCAAACTCCTAGTTAAAACTCCACATCCCTCTTCCATTAAGTGACCTACATGTCAGATGCACCTGGTACAGGATACCTGGTGTAAAGAGTGACAGAGCGAGCAATACCTTAGAGCAACACAGTAAAGGAGAAAGGCAAGAGCCTGACAGATGAGGAATATGAGACAGAAGCAGGTGTGATGATACTCACATTTAGTGTTTAAGACTTGAAAGGCAGCTGGTTTGCCTGGTGGTGTTCCCAAGTTTGCATCAGCTGAGTCACCTGAAAAAAGAGAACAGAAAAGCCTTTAGGGAACAGGTGCTGACTCATTACTATCCTTAGCTTAGAAATCTTAGGGACAGTTCCATAAAGGACTCAGCTAGAGCTTCATTTGCATAACTTAGTGCAAATCTACTCATTCCTTTGTCACACTTTTCGTGTGTTTTATTTTGTTTGGTTGTGGGTTTGGGTTTTGGGGTTGGGGGGGGAGTTTTTTGGGTTTTTTTGTTTTGTTTTGTTTTGTTTTGTTTTGTTTTGTGTGAGTTGTAAGTGTAACTGTTGGCTAATCAAATTATAATTTAAAACTACTACTACTGCTGTTACTACTGCTACTACTACTATTACTACTTCTTCTACTGATAATCCGCATTTTCAGATCACATGCTTTTATACACTATTTTTTGTTATGTCATGGTTTAAACCTAGCCAGACAGCTTTTGCACCCACTCCCATTGAGTGGTGCCGGGCTGGAAGCAGTTGAGGCCTGCATCCCCAATCCCCCCCGGGGTCTCCCTCATTCCCTGCTCCCAGAGGGATGGGGAGGAGAATCGAAAGAATGCAACTCCCACGGGTTGAGACAAGAACAGTCCAGCAACCGATGTACAACATAAATCACCACCGCTACCACCAACGACAACAACGATAAGAGAAAATGACACGGGAAGACAATACAATACCAACCTCTAAAAAACGAGTCCAACCCAGAAGACCCCGTGTCCTCCGGGTAACTCTCAGTTACATCCTGGGCATGACGTGCTGTGGTATGGAATACCTCTTTGGTCAGTTTGGGTCAGGTGTCCTGTCTCTGCTTCCTCCTGGCTTTCCCTCCTGCCTGGCAGAACATGAGACTCGCAAAGTTCTTGACCAAACCAAAACATCAGTGTTATCAACTCTGTTCCCAGGCCGAAAGTCAAAACACAGCACTGCACCAGCTACCAAGAAGGAGAAAAATGACTGCTACTGTTGAACCCAGGACATGTTATCAGGAAAATTATTGTGCTCTGAAACAGTATCCTTCATTGAGAAAATGTATTTTTTAATTTGGTTAATAGGAATTTGTCATTGTATAAAATTGTGCAAACTATGTCTTGTATTATTGTTTAAATTCTGATTTCAGATGGTGTTAATCTTCTACCATAAATGTGACATTCTGATATGATATTAGAATATAGAGAATGAAATTTGATGGGAAAAATATTCTTGGAAATATTTATGCCTCTGTCTGTGTATTTTGGGGTTTGTCCACGTTAGAGTCTTTTCATTCTTCATGAACATTAAGTTGGAGATTCCAGTAAAGTTTAAAAAAATAGTAATCTGAGCATGAAAAATATAAAATGTAATAAATTAGAAATCAGAAAACATTTTCTTTGGAGAATAAGAAACCACTTATCAATATCTTCTTCCTTTCTTGGTACAGGCCATTTCTAAACATGCTACAGGAAACAGGAAATGCATCAGTACCAGAATGCCTTTTTTTTTTTTTACAGGTTTTTCAAATATCCTCTAGAATTTACCCTCAAGGACAGAAATTTCTGTCTTGAATAAAAAAGAATTTTAGAACTCCCAGATGGCCATTTCTCTTTTCCTTTGAATTGTTATCTAAATTTTAAATAAGTCTCTAAATGATGAAGCTCACATTCTGAGTTTTTACTGAAATGACTTATAATAAAATTACTTCAGTAAGGCACAATCATTTAAGAAGTCTGAAAATACCTTCTCTCCTGATGCATTTGATGTCAAAATGGAATAATTATCTATACACCCCAGAAGACTTATATTCATTTTGCATTATCAATGATATAGTTGAGCAAACAGCTAAGAGTTCATATTAAGAAATCCTCATATTAAATCAGTGTATACATATCCTCATATAAACATATGTATATATAAAGTATGGATGTATGCTTATGTGTGTATGCATACATATATTCATATATATATACATATAACTGAGTTTTCTTCATATTTTTCTGCTCTTTAAAGTGTAATGACCAGACAGGTGGGATATCTTTGATAACAAGATGCTCAGGAGAAGACTTCCATGAAAAGAAACTGTAAGCTTGGACACTGGCAGAGATTAATTTGAATTTTAAATTTTAAACATGAATGAAGTGGGCCTTTACTTGACAAATTATTCCAGTTCTAGTAAAAACTCTTTAACTTGGGCAAAAATATGAGAAAGACATCATAAACTCACATGCAGTGACTGTAGATATTTTATAAGCCAGACAAAAAAGGAGGTTTCTTTACATTTATGGTTTGCACTCCAGTGGCCTTGAATTCCCATCCGTGCTAAAAGGCAACAGCACATCACAGTGGCATAGGCTGATCAAAGTCAGAAATCCTTGAAACAACCATAACACACACAAAATGCTGTCACAAAGACTCTTTGAGAGACCAAGAGCACACACACATTCAAAAAAGTCTATGAAATGCAAAACCAGCATCACCAGCCTGGAAAATAGAGACAACGTTATTCTCACTATTGGAATGTATTTTCTCATTTGGTTCCTGGGCTTTTTCACAGTTAGACATTTCTTACAGTACATAATCCTTGCAACAAGATTCAGTGCTTACAGTACAATAACAAGCAGCAGCAAGGCTTTTTTACATATTCCTCCAAGTTATTTTCCTTAGTATGTGATCAAACTGAAAAATATGTTGTTTTGTAGCTGATTTTGTCATGTAAGCTTCTGCATTTAGAAATAGCTGCGTGAGCAGCAGGAGAATTTGTTCTCTGGCTTGGTCTCTGATTAGATTCAACTCTTGAGGCAAAGTTTCTCTCTGAATGTTACTGTGTGGGCTGGGATTTCTGAAAGAAGTGATTACCAGTTGTGATGATCTGTTCCAGAACTGGTACACGTGTTTTCAAAACAAATGACACTGAGCGTTTATTTGAGCTTCCTGCCACTGAAGTCCCTATAGCTGGCAAACTGGAGCCACAATACAATACTGGTATGAGAAAAAGGAAGCAGTGATTTAATTTCTCTACAAATGCTTTTCTACTCTTATCAGAAGTTACTATTCAACATCAAGCAAATAGATACACAAAGTTATATGTAAATACATATGCATATATAACACCACCTAACTAAATGACTTTGAAATGACTTTGACTCTTCCACCGCTGGTAGTTCAGGAATTTACAATATCAAGCAATAAGCTATAATTTAAACACACACACACACAACCCCAAAAAAACCCCAAACCCCAAACACAACAAACAAACCCAACCAAACAAAACCACCAACAACAACAACAACAAACAGAAACAAAAACCCCCAAGGACACTTCCCCACCCCCAGACTCCAAAACCAAAAAGACAAAAAAAAAACCCTGAACTAATTCCTGCTTAATTCTGGAAGCCTCTTTTTAACAAACAAAGGCTTCTGTACACTTAGAAACACTATCTATCTTCATCGCTAACATGACAGTAGTGTAAGTTCCTTCTGCTTGGTGTTGAAACCCTCTACTCACAAATCTAAACTCTTAATCTCAAATAGCCGGAAGAAAATTTCAGTCTAAGTAGTAAATGTTTTGAAACATTAAGGGATGCAAGTCAGCAACATGCCAGATAAAGCCCAAAGTTTTGCAACGACGGTCTTTATTTTGAGAAATTTAAAGTGTACATTTGATGCAAAATAAAGCATGTCTCTTTTAACAGCACGTACATATGATGGTGTATTTAATTGTGTGAAGGATTTCATGTTAAATTCTATTACACTCCGACCGTCTTGCAAAAGAACAATATTTTTAAAAGTCCCACTCCCTGCTGGTTTTATTGCTATGTGTGTATGAGAAGCACAGTGTGCATACTGTTAGTAGTTTCTCTTAACAACATTAAATTAAAGTCTTATGCAAAGTTTCAGGGAAAACTGTGATATTCTTTGTCCTTCTTAACAAAATGACAGGTAAATCTTTTACCTTCTTATCCTCTCTCCCCAGCTTCTGATTAGAAACAAACACTTTTCTCAAGTTTGAGAAGCATTACTTAGAAAAAAACTAAATTATTACTCTCATCCCAAGCCCCTATAAATCTGTAAATCCCAATTCATTAATCTCTAATATTTTGTATTCAAGGTGTGATTGATGCAAAATTTCAGCTCTCTGCCTTGTGTTTTTTTGGAGCGGAAGTGAAATCTGGAAAGCACACTGGTTGCTATGGGTGTAATGTCAGCCTGACAGCCTACCTGGCTAACCATTGGTCCTAGCAGCACTAAGCTGTGTGCTCCTTGGCCATGCTGAGTGACTGCATCTTCCATTTACTTTAGTTATATAGCTTAGATTCAAGCCATTCAAGAATCAAAAAATATGAGGATGAGCACTACAAAAAGTCAAGGGAGACAGGTAGCTGCTGCCTGAGGATGAATCAAACTGAACTGAAATGCCTGAACTGAAATGGTATCCAGAATCAAAGGAGGATTAAAAGGGGAACTATGCAAAATAAGCTCTACTTCTGAGTTAGAGATAGATGTTTCACTGTCTTCCTGTTTCAGCTGTTAAATCTCTATCCTACATTAAAGAACTTTTATACAACCAGTTCAGGTTCTCAGGGCAACAAGGCTCACCTTCAGTCACAGGAAAACATGCTGACCATGGCAGGCACTCTGATACTGTTAGAACAGGGAAAAATTCACAGCTGAAAGGTAGCTCAAGAATCTGATCTTAACCACCCTTTCACTATTAATTGTGGAAGAGAATAAGAGGCAGTCTTAATGGTGACCTTCAGACCCAGCTAGAAAGTAGCTGCCAAAAGGTCTCAGGCTGTTGCTTTTCTCTTTTCTCCCATTTCTGAGAAACCAATTACTGCTCAGCAGTCATACTGGCTTGATTCCAGCTGCTTGCTGATTAAGACTTCCTAAATGTATCAGTAGTAGTCATCTGGAGAAAATTTATCTTCAATATGCAGCAGAAAGTGCATATACATAAATGCTTTATAAAGCATAAAAATATAAAGCACAGGTTTTCTGCTCCAAACTTAAATTGAGCGTCTTTGCACCAATCTGCAAAAAAAGAGCTTCACATTAAAAGTAGATCTTGCACATTGCATCTACTGTAGTTAGAAGACACGATGCTGCAAGCTCAAAGCCTGTATGCCCTAACAGGGTAATAAAAATTTAGAACTTAAACAATGAAGAATGCATCTTGTTAATGTAGTCCCATGACAGGTATTTGTGTAATATTGTTTTGGGGGGGGTTTTGTTTGTTTTCCCTGAACAGGATTGAACACTAGCAAAACGCTAGTCAACTAATTGAACACTGGATGAGTTCTTCCCTTTGTGAAGCAATTCTTTTATTACCATCATGCTAGTAATTCCTCAGTATGGCCATTTCTACTGTTGTATTTTGGGAGCTGTTGGACGTAATGGAATTATTCTAGCATAGAACTGAAATTCAGAATGAGACTCTTCTAGCTACAGCTATATCCCAGGGTTGAAAAGCTGTTAGCAGAACACAGTTTATTTTTTCTCCAAAAAGCTAGTTTAATGGAAAACTATTATTTCATTACTTGCTTACACATCCTCTATTCCACATTCAGTGATAGAATAATAATTCTTTATCAGTTCCTGACTTCTGGTTGAGACTATCCAGCTGCTGAAAAAAATGCAAGAACATTGTTAGCAAGTTGCTCAAATTATTTACTTTAAAATGTTAATTTTATTTCTAGCTGAACCTCCCTAGCTGGGCTATTTTCTTGAATTTGAAAGCATGCAAGCTTTTTTTGGGAATCATTCTTGAGCTGCTTCATTTGGCATGCTCTTTTTTAGACCAGACACATGTTTCTATCAGGTGATATACTTGCTTTCAACAAAACTCTCCTCCAGTTTTGGTGACTGGTAGCTCAACATAGATGCACAAAAATGTTAAATGCAACACAATTTTTCATACATATGAAAAATTCTGCTAGATAAACTGTGGGGAATGTTGCACAAGAAGCTGTGCCAGAAGACCTGGGTGACAGCACGAGCATCCTGACCCTCATCAGCTGCAAAACATGTGAGTCAAGAGGAATCAAAGTTAAAACACTGAGAAAATCTGTGAGAACTGTAGATACTGAAACAAAGAAGTTACTAAGGACAAAGATATAATGTTGTACCCAGGGCTTTTCTAGGAGCTAATGAAAGCCTCCAAAGTAGACTGAGGGGACAAAAGAATGTTTGTTCAAGGAAAATGGAAAGCAATAATGTAGCAGAAAGTGGTAACAGAAAAATGTGCTTATACATCTGGGTACAAATAAGTTGTTCAAGCAAAGGAGCCTGGACAATAATGTGATTGGTTGAAAAGGCGCGTAACCAGTAATGTCATTGGCTGGGAAAAACGTATGATGTTGCAAGAAGTACCAAAAAGACACTAACCGATACTAAAAATTACTAACCACTAAACAGGAGTCCATAAAAACCTGTAAGCTCACTCAATAAACGATTTTGTTTTCACCACAACTGGAATCCATGCCTCAGTTGCCACAATAATCTAAGTGGCTTGCCTGACTCCACACCAAAAAAAAAGTAAAATGAGGTGCTTCAGAGTGCATGGTTCTTGCATCTATGGATCAGACATACCACAAAATTCATGAGATACCAAAGCCTTCCAAATGCAATTTACTATGAATCACTATTAGCAGTTGTCTTGGGCAAAATGGCACTGAATTGTGTCATCAAAAATGTACCGTGGTATATTATGTACTTATTCAGATGTAATAATTAGCTCACATTAACGTAATGTGCATTTTGGATTTTGTAGCAAAGATTATTCATGACAGTAAATCTGAATGAGATATCTCTTTTTATTAGCATTTCTGACATGTTGCATTTTATTTAATTAATTCAATAAAACTAATACCATCATAAAACTCTTGCATACTGTATCATGTGATTGGGATTTAAAGAACCAGTGGCAGATGCAAGGTTTTACAAGGAGTTCTGTGGCATAACCTCTGGAGAATTATGGTCAAATACCAATGACAGATCAATAGTTACTACTTTCAGATGCAAGAGCTTTGATAGTTTCCCTAGAAGCAGTTTACAGTATGTAAAGGTGCCATGCATCTGCCAGGAAACCTACTCTCTGCTACCCCAAATTTCCCTGTCAATAAGAATGGAAATAGTTTGACCATCAGCACTTAGGGGGACAAATTGCATTCAATACCCACTGGACACAATATACCAGACCTCTAGGGCCATTAGGGTTTATCCATTAGGATTTATCCTTTGAGAATACTTATACTCTCTGAATATTTTTCATTTCAGCACCTATTTTTACACATTGTGAATAATCGTATATCACATCCGTGCCACAAAGTAGTCCTAACACTACAGTAATGCAATATTCTTTACCTTCCATTGCCACTCAGTTACTGAGTAAATTACATTGCAGTGTGAACTTTTCTTCATATACATTCGTTTGATATGTCTTGGCACAATAGTAATTTCAAAATGAAAACCAAGGAATATGCTACTGAATGATCCACTGGGTAACGGATGCACTTTCCATGGCTACATCATACAAGATACTTCTCCAAATATGCCAAATTTTTCCTAACTTTCTTCCTATTTCAAAGGCAAGACATAGTTGAGACTCTTAATTCTTCTTAAAAAATAAAACTTGAAGTTATTAAGAAGCAAATTATAGGTTTTTGTTGTGATCATTAGCAATAGTATTGAATCACCATTTATATGGGAAATAGAACCTCACAGCAAAGAAGCTGACTGAACAAAACATGACATTTTAATTTCTTTCTTGAGGTTCAGTGCTTGCTTTTATGAGATTCATTTTCTTAATAGAAGCACAAAAGTTTAACTTCAGAAGCAATATTTTTAATAATATATTTTCACATTCTGCTATTTAAAACTGTACATTTTTTGTCAGTCATTTTTGGAGGTCTGGAACTCCACTTCCTGCAAAACACTCTTTAAAATATATAGAAAATTGAATTGGTACACACAACTATTGTGCTTTAGCACCACCCTGACCTTGTCTGAGTAGCTGGAAGCATAAGATTTCCCTAAAAAGACATTGTTTACATGGTTATTCTTTTCTTATGTACAGACCTTACTGTGCCTGGTTTAATATCTAGCCAAATCTGAAGATTCAGCTAAAGTAACCAGGTAGCTGTTCTCTGCAGGTCCAGCAGAGGGAAGTTTGAATTCCTTCCTTTTATTCTTCAAAGAGCTAGTGAAACTGCCAAAGCCATAAGGTGTATAGTCTGACATTAAAATGTCAGTACATATCCACTTGTTGTTATAAATATGAGAAAATCTGATTTCTTGGCATCAGATTAAAAAAAACTAAATCTGTAGAACTAATTTATTTGACACTCTTACATTTTATATGCATTGAGAAAAAACACAATAGCTTTTTTCTTGTTTTTGGTTTGGTGTTGGTTATTTTGGTGGGGTTTTTAATACAATATTTTTTCTGTATGAGAAAATACAACCTGTGTACCTGGCAGGCAGAACTTGAGTTGTTCTTTGACAGCAGAAATAATTTTGTTAATATATTTGACTCTTAACATCTTAGGTGGATATTTCAAGGATTCTTTTCAAATATTTCAGTATCTTGTTTGAATTCACTGTAGAAGACACTGCTTGTTTTATCTTCTATTCAAAACTCCATCTGATTGCTGGCAGATTCAGGAATGTGCAGAAGCAGAGAGCATTATTCCATGGAATGGCAATGCAGCCACTACAAATTGTCTTCTTATTCTAAGTATGTGACAACATAAAAAAAAAAAATAAGAGTTTTCTTTCATATGAAAAATACTATTAAATTGCATATTTGAATATTGGTTTACTGCTGACATTTGTAATAATAAGCAATCAGCAACACAATAGAAAAAATGCAAACCCAGATTTTCTAAACCAAATACACTCAATGTGTATTTCTAGGTTGCTTTAATGAATACAAATATATGTCTGTATGTCTATATTGGATAGTTTCAGGGCTTGCTTAGACACTAGAGTGCACATGAAGAGCTTTAGCAAGAGTAGAAATAGGTAGCAAATGTATGAATTTTTCACAGGCCACAAAAAAGCTTCCTGTAATTTTGCAAGCATGTCAATAGCCCTTCTGAAAGCACACATGAGACTACTCACACATGTAAAACTATTTGAAAATATAAATATACGTTCAAAGAGACAGGGAAAAGCTCTAGGTAAGTATTCTTCATGTAAACAAGCATGGCAAGAATTGCCTGTGTTAGGAACCTTCTGTAAATAACTAAGCAACATAGGATGCCTTCATTTCTAATATCAGTAAACTTCCCTTAACCTTTTCAATGCAAAAGGATATACATAAGGACAATATTGTGATTGCTCTTTTAACACAATAGAGACCATTGCTCATTTCATCAAATCAGAACTTTCACACTACTTTTTTTTTTTCTTCTTAATTTCTTTTTAGTCCAGACAAGCTCAATACTGGAACACAGCAAAGTGGAAAGAAAGTGATTTGGACGTCGCTGATTTGGACTTTGCCTTTAGTAATCTAATCGAGATAAAATTCTAGTTGACAGTAAAATGTTGATGATTCAAAAAAACACTTTTTCTTGCCAAAATATATTGCAGTGCAGGGGTAGTCTAACCCTGCCCCTTAGCTTTTTCTTGTGTTTTGTTGGGTTTTTTTTAAGCTTTCTGACACAAGTAACAACATGCTTGAGCTCATGAACAATGATGTTCTCTATCCCATCCTTTCGCTTTGCAGTTTCAGTCAAGAATCACATGGTAGGGTAAAATATTTTGTTGTGTCTTAAAACTGTCTTCCTCGCCACTGAGAAAGAAGGAATATGCATCTATCTAGGTGATTCTGCATTATTTTTATCAGCACATATCAAAGGGCTTTATCAAACCTGAATATCTTTCCTTCACCATCATTCACATCAATGAGGAAGAAAACACATGGGTTTTGAAACTGTCAGATCTCATAAACTAGTTTTGTCTCTGGAGAGCCACATGGAGCAATTCCAAGACCAAATATGCCTCTTTTTAATTAGCTTAGGCCCCAGATATCATATTTCTATCATATTCTGTCGGAATGCTGGGTTCTGTGCTTGAATTTCTTTGTTACAAAAAAAAAAAAAAAAGTGTTTGTGTAGCCAGAATTGTCAGTGGGGACTGCTTTATCTGCAAGAGGAGAGATTGCCTTACCTTATTCCCTGGAGAATGAATAGTGCACTCTCCAAGAGGCCATTTGCTCTTCCTAGAAGGCTCCCTAATTTGAATGAGAAACTGTTGTCTCTATGAATTTCTATGTATAGAGAATCTGAAAGAAAAAGAAAAAAGGTGATAATGATTTTGGGAAGAGTGTGATGTGCCTTTCTTTTGTATACCTAAGGCAAAAATTCTAAGAAAATACTACAACAGAATACTTTGTTCTTACTTGCTTACTTACTGTAGTTGTATACCTTTTCAACAGAACTGGGGATAGTTATGAAAGAAACAGGCTTTAATGATCCTTCAGAGTCTGGCTAAGTATTTTTGAAAGCTAGCAATGCTGCTGTATATAAGAACATAAGAAAGGTGCAGCTGGGTTCTGTCACTCTGGACCATGATCCTGCTCCTGAGAGGGCACCTACAAAAATGTGGAGAGGGAATTTTACAAGGACATGCAGTGATAGGACAAGGGAGAATTGCTTTAAACTGGCAGAGTATAAGTTTAGTTATAAGGAAGAAATTCTTTACTATGAGGATGGTGAGACACTGGAACAGGTTACCCAAAAAAGTTGTAGCTGCCCTGTCCCTGGCAGTGTCCAACGGCAGGTTGGACAGGGCTTTGAGCAACCTGGGCTAGTGGAAGGTGTCCCTGCCTCTGGCAGAAGGGTTGAAATTAGATTTTTTTTAAGGTCCCTTCCAACCCAAACTATTCTATGACTCTATGCAATACAGAAGGCAGAGAAAGGGCAGGTTAAGCTTAATTGATGGTTTCCCCTCATGCTCTCTCGGTCTCAAAAAATTTCAGCCTCCTTTCGCAGGTATGGTAGCAACTGGTAATTGTCAATCCATTCCCTGGCATGTGTATGTTCGGTTTCCTTTTGAAGCCACACAATTTTTTAGCATCTATAACATCCTCAGGAATAAAGATCCACAGACCTGCTTTCTGTTCAGAGCATATTTTAGTGTTCATAATGGAATATACAGATGGAGTATTAACTGCATCTCATAAAGTCTAAACTAAGAAGGGGAAATAAAAGAGGTTTTCTAACATCTTTACAAAACTCTAAACTAGCAACAGATGCATAGCGGATGCAGCATTCTGTTTAAGGAATTTTATTTTGCCTGTCTTGCAATCAAGAATGCTGGTAAATACTTCTCCATCTTCAGAGCTAAATTTATCATCTTGAACAAAAAGTAGTACCTACTTCACTAATCCTCCACTGGTGCCAAAGCACTCTTTTGGAAAGCCTTAAAGAGTGTAGATTAAGTAGCATGTATGGAAAGCTTTACTTGAATCAAATCCCTTACTTTGTATTAGTTATTTGTATAAGAAAGTACAGTCATTGCAGAAACTTCTCTGTTGTTAAAAACAATCAGTTGAGCACAGAGAAACTGATTAAGACTTAAAATTCACAGCAAAACTGGACAAAGTACGCTAAGTTAAAAGTAAGAAAAGATTTGCAGTCACCTTGAGTACCTCCATTTAGCATCATATGAAAAGCTGTTACTGACGGAACCTCATAAATTCATGCTATAGAGCCTGTGGCATACCAACATGCTATGTAGATTTTCTTTTATGTATGTGTGTATGTCTTTCTGTGTGATTAATAGCTGGCAGCAGGAGTTTGGCAGGAACAGGCAAGTTAGTTGTTGAGTAATGACTCACAGATAACTAGGTAGTTGGAGGTTTTCTGGTGGTATTTATGGTTTTTTTAAGATTTTTGGCCCAAAGACACCATTAGAGCCTCTTGAGCAACAGAGGCCATAGAATTGCTCCAAGTAATTCTCACAGAAAATAAATAGCATCTCAAAGCAAGCACTGCTTTTCAGAAAATGTTCTGTCTCTGTTTAAAAGCTCACATTACAGAGAATCCACAAAGGTCTTTGTAAAATATTTCAAACATTACCACACTTCCAAAGAAACCAACAGTTTTTCCCAAACCTAAATTAGTTTAGCATTTATTTCTAATTTTTGTTCTGTTATTTCTTTGCCTGTTAAATGGCGGAACCTTTCACACTCAAATATTGTATTGACTTAGGATTGGGAGTGAAGGCAAATAAATCCTCCTTTGATTTAAAAGACAAAGTATTTTTCTAAACAAGCATCCACCATTAAGTATTATGTAGAAATACATTAGAAAGTGTAAATATGGCATGCTTATGATTGTGATTATAATGTGTAGAAGTGAAAAGGAGAAATGTTCATTTATCTCCTTCCTAAGTACTTGGTTTATGTACTTACGGTAAAACACAATGCAGCCTACTTCATCATGGTACACTGCCTGGCATTCATTCTACACCTATGTAGAGGAAGATCCCCTGGGAAGAGAAATCTCCTCCCCTATATACAGGGTGATGAGTTCTGAAATACATAGAAGCAGGGCTTATTCATCTGCATTATCTCTGCATTGAAGATTTCAGAGAAGAGCATGAAATGTAAATGTAAAAAATCCTGATCACTCTTGGAGAAAGGTTGAGGTATAAAACTTTCATTAAGATTGATTTTGAACTTTGCTGCTCTTTGAGTTAATTAATTAAAAGCAGAAACAGCTGAAATATACATATTAATATTAATACTCTATCAGAAAGAACTTCCTTCAGTCAACAGAAGAGGATGAACCAGGGAGACCTTTCCTAAAATATATGACTTGGCCTTAAGGCCCTTTCACAGCACTTCTTTTAACACTGCTAGCTGGGAAAAGGAGTGCCTTTCAGGCTCTCCTTTAGAGGATCAGTAGTCTTCACACACTGTTACTTCATGCCCTGTTTTTGCAATGATCCTCTTGTTCATTAGGAATGCTCTGCAGTATTGAGCCTAGACCATCTACACAGTGATAATAGCCCCATCTTTGAGTGGCATGGAAATAGATGACCTCTAGTATCAGTGAATCATAATGAATGCAAGTGTGCTCTGAAATTACTCCCATCATATTCACATGCGATTATATACACTGAAATTAGAACAGGCTCAGGACAGCAATGTTTATGTAATCAAACTCAGTGAATAGGGTTATAATACAGATTTGAGTGCAGGCAATGTTAGTTAGCAGGCATCCTCAAGCCTCATCTATCTTTTTGTGCTCTTTGTCTTCAGGGAAATAGGAGATTGGATGCCTTTCATTAACTGTCGAGAGTATTTCCACAGCTGATAAAAAAACTGATTTTCATGGCTAGGAAAATTTGGATCACAACATTCTTTTGCAAATCAACAACAAAAACTATGTAATATATTTTCTTTTAAGAATTTTTCTTGTTTCAGTAGTACTAAGGTCTGTGTATATGTGGAAAGGAAACAAAGGGAAATTCAATTTATTTTTTCCCAGTAAATTATTTAATTCTAAATTTACAATAAATTAAATCTGATTTGACTATAACTGCAATTTCAAGTCTACTCCTACTTATGCCACAGTTGGTTTTCAGGTTCACATTAGGAGTCTCTATAGATAGAGACTATCTGGCTATAGATTCTCAGTAAATCAGAGAAAAAGAGACACAGTTGTTTTGTGGCTTTCTATTGCTTTCCTTATGCTAACATTACATTTTGTTTTTTAGCAATAAACATTATATACTTTCAGACAAGGAAAGTGTATCCAAGCAAGACTGAGAGGTTCAGCTTGAGGCTTTTTCAAATTATGCTTCCCACGTGAGAGATTTGAGGGAACAAGAGGGAAATAAAATAAATGTCATGAGGACCTGCAAAACACACAGATATGCAGGAAAAGGAGTTTAAACTGCAGCACACTGTCTCAAAGTTTCCTGTGTGGTAGCTCTTCTAATATGACAGGACGCTCTGCCCAAAGGAAGGCAGGGCTAGCCACATCTCCTAATGCTGCTCCTTAGGATCACAGAATAGTTAGGGTTGGAAAGGACCTTAAGATCATCTACTTCCAACCCCCCTGCCATGGGCAGGGACACCTCACACTAAAACATCTCACCCAAGGCTTTGTCCAACCTAGCCTTAAACACCGCCAGGGATGGAGCATTCACAACCTCCCTGGGTAACCTATTCCAGCGCCTCACCACAACAGTAATTTCTTCCTGATATCTAATCTAAACTTCCTCTCTTTAAGTTTTAGCCCATTACCCCTTGATCTATCGCTACAGTCCCTAATGAAGAGTCCATCCCCAGCATCCCTATAGGCCCCCTTCAGATACCGGAAGGCTGCTATGAGGCCTCCACACAGCCTTCTCTTCTCCAGGCTGAACAACCTCAACTTTCTCAGCCTACCTTGACATGGGAGATGCTGCAGTCCCCTGATCATCCTCATGGCCCTCCTCTGGACTTGTTCCAACAGATCCATGTCCTTTTTACGTTGAGGACACCAGAACTGCACACAGTACTCCAAGTGAGGTCTCACAAGAGCAGAGTAGAGGGGCAGGATCACCTCCTTTGACCTGCTGGTCACTCCTCAAAGATGCAGCCCAGGATACAGCTGGCTTTCTGGCCTGTGAGAGAACACTGCTGGCTCATGTTCAGTTTCTTGTTAACCAACTCCCCCAGGTCCTTTATAGGGCTGCTCTGAATCTCTTCTTTTCCCAACCTGTAGCTGTGCCTGGGATTGCTCCAACCCAGGTGTAGGACCTTGCACTTGGCATGGTTAAAATTCATGAGGTTGTCATCCACCCACCTCACAAGCGTGTTGAGGTTTCTGGATGTCATTCCTTCCCTCCAGCGTATCAACCGAACCACACAGCTTGGTGTCATCAGCAAACTCACTGAGGGTGCATTCAATTCCACTGCCCATGTCGCCAACAAAGATGTTGAACAAGACCGGTCCCAACACTGGTCCCTGAGGGACACCACTTGTTACTGGTCTCCAGCTTGACATTGAGCCATTTACCACAACTGTTTGCGTGCTGCCATCCAGCCAGTTCTTTATCCACTGAGTAGTCCATTCATCAAACTGATGTCTCTCCAATTTAGAGACAAGGATGTCGTGTGGGACAGTGTCGAATGCTTTGCACAATTCCAGGTAGATGATTTCAACTGCTCTACCCTTGTCCATCAGTTCTGTAGCCCCATCATAGACGGCCACCAAATTGGTCAGGCAGGATTTGCCCTTAGTGAAGCCATGCTGGCTGTCACCAAGCACCTTGTTTTTTTTCATGTGCCTTAGCATGCCTTCCAGGAGAATCTGCTCCTATATTTTGCCAGGCACAGAGGTAAGACTGACTTCACAAGAGGTGAGACTCTCCTTCATAAGAGACGGGAGCATACAGGAATGTTATTGCAGCTAAAGAGGGCAACTATCCCATAGCATTAGAAAAAATACCTAAGCAATGTGTAGGCCATTCTAAGAAATGGGTGCTTGCTGCACAGAGAGGGACTGCCACGGAAAGAGGCTGTAGTGAGGCAGAGAACAGAGCCCTCTGTACACCCCCAGCTCCCTCTGTTTTGCTCAAGTCTTTGCCCTTGTTCATTCATTCTCGGTTGCTTTCTCTGCCTCACTGATCAGTGAAAAACAAAGCTGTGGATTATTAGCATGTACTAGCCTCAGTGTGGGTTTTTTATGCCTTCTTAAAATATGATTTTTTGTGAGAAATAGTGTTTGTTTCATCTAAAAAACCATTATTTTAAACTTATGGGACATACAAGTATTTGAAGTAATCCTTTCTAAACTGGTCAAGGAAATGCTGTTTGATGCATCATAAACGCATCCTGTGTGATGTACTCTAGGTTACCCTGCTCTTGCAGGGGGGTTGGACCAGATGATCTCTTGAGGTCCCTTCCAACCCTTGGGTTTCTGTGATTCTGTGATAAGCCATTGCTCAAAGGAAAAGTTATTTGTTTGCCATACTTTTTATGTGTGTCCCAAAAAATCATAGTTATTCTATGTGATAATGTGGTTGTACACTTTGATCTCAGCCTCTACATGTTCATTCTTCTTTATATGAAGTATGATTTAATCCCCTCTTCTCTTGTCAGATTACCTGTGTTTTCCCACCTTTTCTAACTCATAAGGTCTATCAAGTGACCTTTTGAAACAAGGTTGAGTCTCTTTATGTAACAACCCACCTCCTTTGAAAAATCACATCCACAGCCTGATGCTAGGTGGCACTCTGCTGGTTTTATGACTGTCACAAAGGATTCTGCTGTCATGACAATTTTAAACTGATATAACTATACTGATGTTAATGGAGTGCTCCTGGTTCGCGCTTGAAGAAGTGACAATAGACAGATGCCATTTATTTTAAAGGATGTAAAACAGAGGACAGTTTACACTAGAGTCTTTATCAAATGCTGGTTTGAGTGGTCAAACCAAGCTTATTTCATTAATCTGTGACAATAATTTTAGATTAATGTAGCTAATTTCACTGTGAAGTTAGCTAATTTCATAGAAGGGACTCAGTGAACTGAAGAATCAAACCTGAAGTCTATAATTCAGATTTATTATAACTGTACTCAGGAGTCTTAACAGGAGCCGATCCATGACTAGTGATAAATAGTGTAACTGTACTGAAAACAGTGGAACTTTTCCAGTTAAATTAAGTGAGATAAAGGTTACATAAAAGAGTTTTTTATTTTCAATTAGACCCATATAAACACGCAAACTATACAGAATGTTTCTCTTTAAAATTTTATACTGCAAAAGCTTTAGGTATCAGGAAAAATGTCATTATAATTCACACAGACAGAATTTCTCCAGAGCTGTCACGTAGAGACTATCTCTAGTCAATACAAAATACAAACTGTTCCATTTATCTAGACCTCAGAAACGTAGAATTTCCAATAATGAAAGGCAGATTTTTTTTTTTTTTTGTTGTTGTTTTTAAGTAAGTGTTCTGATTCCTGATATAAATTTTGGGTTTGATTCATTCTTACTAAAGGAAATGAAAACCTCTCTCAAATGAGGGGCAAATGAGGGGAAATGAAAGAGTAGCAAATCAGACTCAATTTTCTTCTAAGAACTGATACAGAGGTAAAATTAGAGATAACCACAGTAACAGCGAAAACTTATCAGAACTTCTCCTTGCATCCTCCGAAACTCTGTGTGAAAATCCCCAGACTGCATTAAGGTTTCAAATCAGACAATGCCCGTGAAGGTTAGAGATTTCTGGGAAAACATCTCTGTACGGTTGAGTGGCATTAAGGAGCGATCTAACAAAGACAAGCTAATGCTTCATGTTCCAATTACCAAGAGCTGTTATCAGGACTTCTTTGCCAAGCTCTTAGATTTCTTGATAAATAAGAGAGACAAGTGTTATATGTTATTGTTATGGTTAATGACATTGATTTCTTGGCATGACAGCTAGAAAGATACAAAGACAGACTGAACTATATGCAATGCCTGCTTTTTTTAGTGCTAGAATTCTGAAATATTCAGGGTTGGGGGGGGGGGGTTTATAGAAAGAATGAAATGAAACAGCTTCTGAATTATCCTTACCTCTTAACTAAAGCGTGCTTTCAAAAGAAGATGGGTACTTCTGCATGGAAGACTTAATGTGGTTAAAGGTAAATTTCTGTACTGCTTGGATATTTAGCTTTATTTCGCTTGTTCAAATCAGTATAATATTCTGATCCAAAAACTACTTCAACTGTCAGGAAAAAGGTGGAGAATTTCTTCCTCCTGCCCAAATAAAGCATATTCTTTGTGGTTGGAATCAGTCATGTTTTAGTCAGTTTAAAGGATCTGATCTAATCTCAGTGCTGCTCAGAACAGTTTTGGTATACTGAACTCAATATGTCAGCCAGAAGTGACACCCTCCAATAAATGACAGTTAAATAAAATGCTAGAAACCTTACCAGAATCTGAATGTCAGTGTAAAGTTTTCCTGCTTCAACAGTGGAATTTTTTGTTTCTTTAGCTGTTCCTTTTATTTCCACTTGCTTTGTTTCTGTCTATGCATTGTGTCCTGAATGCTGCTTGGATTTGTTCAGTTATGTGTTTGTTATTGTCTTTTGACTTCTGAAGAAAGCATATTGAGATGGGCAGTATAGAAATAAATAAAATAGGATTCCAGACAGCTACACCCGAAAATCCTCTTATGGATTATGGATTCTTATTTCCTAAACACAATAGCTGAGATTCTATAGTGTATGTTTCTAAAAAAAAAAAAAGAAAACACATCAGAGTCTTGGAAACAAATGAGAGCTAGACTGATGTTAAGCCTGTCTTACTATTTTTGTTAGGTTAGATATTGGTTCTGCTAGCATTTCAAAAAGCCTCAAGGGACAAATAGCCTTTCTGTCTGTCTGGTGGGATGTAACACCACATGGAGTCTCCGCTGCCCCATGTAACCTGACTCTGGCTTCATTCAGATGTTCTTACCCTTAACAAGTTGCTGACATCAGGTTTATAAGAGGATGTCTTTGTCTCAGTTTGTAAGCTAAAATCAGCATGCCCAATCCAAACTGGAGCAATAGAGAACATGTAGACCTTCTGCCAGACAAAAAAATAAAGGGGGGGAAATTTTACTCTTTTTCTTTTTTTTTTTCAAAAACCAGGACATTTTGTTAATACAGTTGTATTAATATTATCTTTATCTGCTCTGTTCTCAAACTATTTAGGGTCTAGGCCTTTAAGAATTCCTTGATCCTTTTTTTTTCTGTTTTGGCGCAGTCCTTCTGCACAGGCTGATGAGTCAGAAAAACCGAAATTTTGGCCCTCTCAACAGATTCTAGTTCAAACAAAGAGATAGGCCCTATAATATGACTTAAAGAAAGCAAATTCAGTCAGACTGAAGAAGCAGATTACAGTGATGAAGGTTCTCCACTGAGATTATAAAATTTAAGTTGAAATCAAGGAATATAGGAGCTGTTCATCTTAGAATCCCAGTTTATTCTACTTGTCAGTGAGAACAAATAAGAGAGAAAGATCTCTCTAAGAAATGCAGTTAGACCATAAACAGCAAAATCTTTCCCCAGCTTGCAAGTTAAAATCAGTGCTATTTTTTTGTGGAATATGCATGTAATATGTACCAGTCATGAAGAAAGAGTAGGAAGGCAGCTAGTTAAAGTTGCTGAGATACCATTTTCACTAAGTAACTGCCAAAATTAAACACTGAAAATATTTAATTAGAAGTAAATAAACATTACATTAAAAAGTTATTAATCTGCATATCTGTACATGTTCAAAACAACAGTTTTATCCTGGAGCCACTGAAACTGATGAATTAAGTTCAGCATGAAAGCTATGATATTTCTTTGATTACCTATAAAAGAGTTTATCAGAACCAGAAGACTGTGATTTTTATTAGTTACATGATGCTGTACAGATAATTGACTAACTGAACATCTGTCATTATTGCATCAACAATTAGTGACAAATAGGTAAAACCAGATTAAAATAATTCCTAACTTCATACTGCTATGTTAGAATTAGGGGGTTTATGCACACTCAGTCATCCACTTACTCATTTTCTCTTCAAAACAGAAATGCTAGGAAGTTGTCAAAATGTAGAATAAAGAATTTTCATTTCTTATTTTGTACAGTTAATTTCATTTGGGCAGAGATGTTAACTATATGCCTAAAAATATTACCCTTATACCTTATCAAGTTTTTGGTGGATATACAGTACTTCATCAATGCAGCTGTAAGCTCAGTTTAATGGATCCTACAAACATTCACTGTAAACAGACATTTTATACTGTGAATGTAATGCAAATCATCAAAACATACCAGTTTTTCTGTACTACCACTGACTTTAACAGACATCTGGTGATTTGCACCTTATGAACATTTAGCAACTCTGCCCATGTTTACAGAAACATAGTGCTAACAACCAGAAAACAAAGAGCCCACCTTAAAAAAAAATAAAAATCTTGACAAGCAAATATCCTTATTAGTATGTATGGTTGAAAGCTAAAAGAAGTCAAACTTCTTTCCCATTACATTGTGTTTCTCTGGTTTTAATTTTTTATGCGATTTCAAACACTATTGACAATGAATGCACAAAGTATCAGTGCTCAGTTTATTTAAGTTCACCTTCCTTTTATAATTATGACTCTTCTATTTGCTGCCACAGGCAAGATATTTATTTTTACAGTACCTGCACATTTCATTATTTTTGTGAAATTAAAACCAAGGGCATGAACTCTGGATGCTCTGATGCACCCTTACAATGATTTTCCTAACTCTTTTGTTGCTAATTGTTTTGCAATACCTATTATTCATTTTATCTTCTTAATTATTATTATTATTTATTCACTTTTCTGCTACACGTGACATCCTGTGTAGTCCTACGTAAACAAGCAAACAAACCTCAGAAGTATTTTCTTATATTTCTTCCCCTGGATCTCTTCTGCAATCTGAGATTTTCTTCTTTCCTGTATAACTAACTTGCATAAGTGAAAAGTCTCAGAAATGTGAAAAATGTGCCAGTAGCTAGATCTCCAGTTAAATCAGCTGAAAGCTGCTGAGTTTGTTGCCCAAAACCTGATGACTCAGAAATGAAGCCTTTACTTCAAGCAATGTTATTCAAGAAGCTTTTCCATATTAGATCCTGAAAGAATTTAATGTAAGTTGTCTCACACTCTTAACTCTTGAAAAGAGACTTCTAGGGCATTTTTTTAGTGCTTGAGAAGGAGATATATTTTGAGGTTTTCAGCAGAACTGGCAGTAGGAGCAGGAAGAGTTTTGTTTCCCTCACATGTTGCATAAACATACACTTTGAAATTTCAGTTGCTGAGTTTGTCACACTTCAGATTTTAAATTGTCGTTAAGGATTAAGTGGTTCTTGTTTTATATTGACAGTGATACCTTCTTCACATTCTTAAATAAAAAAGAATATGAAACACCTGGTTTTCTTTAGATCGTGAATGCACAATTACTTAGAATCTCAAAATAAAAAGTAACAGTACAGGATGTGAAGCGTAATCTCCAATCTGAAAGTTTTCATTAAAATTATAATACTAAGGGCTAATTATAACACATGTTCATAATGATAGCACCAGCCTTAATAGGAAGTCAGAAGACAATCCTTAAAGTTGCATTGAAATTGCATGCTACCCATTCTGAGTGAGATGGCAGAATCTGGTCCTTATTTTCTTAACATATTTTATCACTAAGTGGTAACATTTACCCAGCCACCTTGCTTATTAGCTAAACTAAGAGGAAAACTTACATTCAGCTGTCACCTACTCCAGCAGTTTTAATCTGAGATATTATCAATTATTATAAATACTACTGAAAAATTCACCTGAGAAGAACTATTTTATAATTCAAACACCCTGCATGGCAGGTGTGATATTTAATAGACTTTCTAGGATTCTATCATAATACTCTACAGTTTTTTCCTGAATCTGAAAAATAATAAAACCACATTTTCAGACTCCAAAAGACATCTGCTATTGTTGTTATAAATACCATGTTGCCTTGATACTAAGGAAATGGTGCCCACCAACAAAGCCCCTCAAAATGTTTGATCTCCTAAATAAATTAGTGTCTTTTCTGTCACCACACAAATGTCATGCCAGAGCATCTTTTCACATACATAGCTCTAGAAACTAATGTACCTAATGTTTTTTTTATATCATAACCATGCAAAGTAAAAAGTTTATTAAACCCTCACACTGAACCTTGCTTCCTGTATGAAGAAATGTGATGTACAGCATTTGGAGTTAAAAGAAATAAGCATATGAAAGTCTACATTTCAGAAGTTTATTCAGAAGTTCAAGTTTATCAACATTACTTCACACTGAGAAAAAAGAATTGCTAGGCTGGGTAGAGACAAATTAGAAAGGAGATGGGTTTCTAGCAGGAAATATTAGTTACTTTTTTTTAAAATAATTTAACTTGGTAGCATAGCAAGAACATAAGCAGTCATTCCCTACCACAAACAAGCAAGCAAACAACAAACAACACCCCAAAGAACAAAAAAGAATAGGACCTCAACAGGAGAGAGGGGCTCCTGACCTAGTGCAAATGCAGCCTGCATGTCAGAACATTTACCCACAAATTTCAAGCCACCTTCATGCTACTTTAGCTACCTTTTTCTCACAATTTACCCTTTGATGCCACAGACACCTCCAGTCAAATACATAAGCACAACAGCAAATAGAAGAAGGTGTGTGCTCAATGAGGTTCTGAGATGTGGGCAAGCTCAGGAGCTATTAATGACTGTATTTATAGTAGAAATACCTAAGATTAAGGTAAAGTTAAGCAGATAAATTTGAGACTATTTTTGTGCTTTGGAAATAAGACAAGTTACAAGTATAACTGCTTCTTAATTGAAGTTTTCCTCTTCCTTGGATTTCAAAAGCATTTAATTATGCTTCCAAGACATCAAATAGGAGATAGGATTTTAAGAATGTCTTATTCTATTGCATAATAGACTACTTGGAGCCATTACAGTCTATATGAGGTCAATAATACTCATTCTGAAACTCAGCAAATAAATATTTATAAATGATAAAGAAACATTGCTCCTTGGAGTCTATCAATAATTCATATTTTGGAAGGCCTTAAATACATGATAAACCATAATGGCTCCAATGGAACAGTCAAGTTTCATAAATTTCCAGGAGGAATTATTTTTTTATTTCAGGTAAACCTCTATTACAATTCTATAGTAGAGGAACCATGCATTAAAATAGCTCTGTAAAAGTGATCCTGTAGATGTAGATGATTAAGACTAATTCCCTCTGTGGCTAGGGATAAACTTCCATTAAGTGTAAGGAATTTAGGCTTTTATTTTTTATGCAGTATTACAAATGCACAAAATGCCTAGGAATTTCCTTTTTCCAAAAAATTATTTTTAGTTGGTTTGCAGTTGTGTTGAAGAAATCCCCAGTGCATTAAATACCATGCAGAACATAGGAAACCTTAATATACATGAGCAGCATGGCATCAAAATATTAAATGGGCATAAAAATGCTTAGACCAATCTATATTAATCCTGTAAGAAAAGATGGATATGTATGTTTTTTACTCCTAAGTGAAGTAGTTACCAGTGCCAAAGTCTGCTTTCGGACAGGGACTGAGAAGTGGTTCCCATGTTGCTTACTATTTTGCCAGGTAAGACAAACATAAGGTAAAGCCAAGAAAATGAGAGACTCATGAGGAGGTGAAATTACTTTCATATATTAATGCAGCAGGTTAATAATGGCAGCAATGAATCATTAATAACCAGGGAAATAGATGAAATACTTACTGCCATGTATGCACAATCCAGCTCTCTCACTGTTCACTTAACAACATGGAGTGAATTAATGAGTTTCATCCTTTAACTCTGCATTGCATTTACCTTCTGTGTCTATACTATCAATTTAAGCTGACGCAGTGAAGCATGATACTGTGATACTTCCTCTGTGACTCTATTCAGTGTCACTAGAGAGCAATTCAGGTAAAGAGACCTCCTCATGAAGTAGATTAGGACATCAGCAGCACTGAATCATAACCAGAGGAAAAAAAATAAAATTTTTATTATCAGGCACTGCCTGCTTCTTTCTCTCTAGAAACCTCCTAGCAGAATGAGTCCTCTTAAGATCTCTCTATAAGACAGATGCAGTTGCTATTAATTTTTTTTTTAAAAAGCTTTTTAAAAAATAATGAATTTTTTACAGTAAACTCTAAACTATTTGGTGAGGCCAGTTTGGAAAAGGATGATTAATTTCTCCTGATTTATTCCAGTAGCAGCCTGGTGCTTTGCTGGCTCTGGAAAGTTTTTCCATATTTCAACCAGTATTAATAAGAGTAAGTTTTAGCTTAGGTAAACCCATAATGAAGGTAAGGCATACACACACTGAAGCAGAAGTAAGCATGTTGAGACACTGGCACAGATTGCCCAGAGAAGCTGTGGCTAGCCCATCCCTGGCAGTGTTCAAGGCCAGGTTGGATGGGGATTTCAGCAACCTGGTCTAGTGGAAGATATCACTACATATGGCAGGGATTTGGAACTAGATGATCTTCAAGGTCCCTTCCAGCCTTAACTATTCTATGATTCTATGATTTTATGTTCACTTAAAGGAGGGATGAATTCCTTGCTCACAGGTCTAAGCAGCTCAGAAAACAGGTGAAGGCATACATGAAGCCACCCTCCTCACTTTGAATTTCTCCCATGATCCTCCACATCAGCCAGTGTGACTGCAGGAAAAAGCACCAGAGGAACCAACCAAACAATGGGGCAAATGAAACAGTTAAAATTACTTTTCTACTGAAAAGGTGATTTTTCTGAAAACAATAGTTACAGAAGGCCAGGCCTCTGAGTGCACCATTGGTCCATACTTTTTTCTGACCACCTCTCCTGGGACTTCCATCCCTGTGCCACTGCCCAGGAGTCCCACTGAAGCTCAGGCCTGAGCCCCCAGACTCAGATGAGCTGTGCCACAGGCAGGTGAGGTCCAGTGTTGTCCAAGGCTGCTCCTGACCTGCTGCTGGCCCTTCCTGCATTGAGTTCAGATCTGCTTACCACTGTCCTGCTCGTCTGCTGGTCACTGGGCTGTCAGGGGGACCTGTCATAGCCAGGAACTCTGTCCTGATTGTCTTACTCTATCCGAGGGGCAGTGTCCTTTTTGGAGGGAGCATCACCACTACTTGTGTTGTGGTCACCCTTGGCTTTAGCTTGTCTTCCCTCAAAAAGCTGCCCCCTGACCAGTGGTAGACAGCCCTTATCTGTATGCAGCTTAAATCTGTAAAGAGGGGAAGAAAAGTAACAGAATAGTATGGATGCTACTGTGTTTGCATCCTCCAAGTGCAAGATCACAGGATTAAGAAGTGATGACTAGGAACTGCAGCTCCTGCAGTCCTTTGAGTCTTACCAAAGGCCACTGTACTCATCTGCATGATACTAAGACACATGTAAGTGCCTTCAGTCAGTACACATTGAGAACAGGCACATTGGTAGCACAGCCCACACTTGAATGTCCTTCACTAGTTTTTTAGTAGGCAGAAAGTATGTTATCTTAATATTTCCTGTTTTTAAGATGTCTCTATTGATTTTCATTAACCTTTCCTTAGGTTCACAAACATAACAAACACTGCTCCTACAAGCAAATAAAATTGACTGTGTTCCATGTTATTTTTCAAGGCATTTCAAAATTCTAAATATACAAATATAGGCTTTAGCAGGCATCTTTTAAAGATATATGCATTATTACAATATATCAGTAAGATTTCATTGATCTGGCTAGCCAACAGTTCAACATCATTAAGGTTCATGCCATAAGCAGACTATAAAACTGTAAAATGAATTAGACTGGCATGAGCTTTTGAGGAACAAATACATCGTATTTTCCTTGATCCTTATGTGCTGTTTACGCAGTTGCAACCTTCAAGCAGAACACTTTGAACTTCAGAAAGTAATTTATACTACATATATGAAAACTTAACTGGTAGTACAATGTAGCTGATCTCAGAATTTTTCCAACAGTCACGGTCCTGTAGACTAAGGTTTCTGGTTTTGAAAGTAACCCAGAAAAGTAAAAAGAATGGAGTACAAGGATATTAGTCTCTCTCAAAGCCAAGTCTGCAGATAAAAGCTTTAACATCCTCTCTAAAAAAACCCAAAGCTTTGATAAAAATAAAGTTGCGCTGCATTATAGCTACAAATGTTCTTCAGGTCAGCCTTTCCTGGAATGTTACGACCAGCCAGCTATGAAACAGTACTTTGTACATGGCATTCATTTGTAATATTTTTGGGTTTGGTTTTGGGTTTCGTATTTTTTTGTGGGTTTTTTTTTACATGGCATTAGCAGGGAAAACTTGCATAAAAATGATTCTAAGTTGCAGTTTATGCAGTGTAAATGTAATAAGAAATAAAGTCAGAGACATTTAATTTTTCTACAGATTGATGCAACAAAATAATCCTTGTGTTATTAAGTGGAGTGTAAATGGGATTACTTGAGTCATAGCTAACACTGATGTCCTATGTTTTGAATAAATATATAGTTATTCCATCAATATAGTCAGAAGGAGACAAAGGAAAAAGAAAGTTACTTAATATTCAAGCAGTCTTTAGGGGATCTACTAAGGCAGTTGGGCAATTGTAACAACCTGTTGTTTCCACTGCACATCTGCATTATACATGAGAACTCTTTTAGAATAGCATAATCAAATAAGGTCATTGGTTTTGTTTCAATATAAGATCATAAAGCAAGATTTAAAATATCACTAACATTCTGCCTCTACATACCATTCTTACTTCTCAAAGAAGTTAAACTTGAATGCTCACACTGCAGTATCTTTCACTGACAGATCTAGATAGCCTGTAGGCTTTCTTAAGCTGTAATACAACTGATAACTCTCATGACTTTTTTGCTTCTCATTACTTCTACAACAGCTGCCAGTATACTAATAAAGTAGTTTTACTGATGCTCAACAACTGTGAATATCCGTGTAAAATATGGTTTCTCCACCCCATCTTTTATTTATCTGCTCTCAGAATTGCTTGAGCATGAAGGCAGAATAGTCTCTGAAGATCCCTCTTGTTTTCCTATTTCAGAGGGCAGGACTAGCATGCTGGATACTTATCATTTACTAACAAAAATCTGCATGCGGTACTTATTCTGTCTCAGTCTTTAGTGCTTCTTCTTGGCCAACATTCCAATTGGAAGTACCATTAATCCGAAGTATTCCCCCTTGTGCTTCAGTTTCAGGGACAGCACAAAATGCAAAGCTTAATGTAAAGCTCCACAATTCCCTGACTAGGATTATCTGATAATCTTCCACTACTTAAAGTCTGTGATTGGTAAACAATAGCTGGCAGAATTGACTTCCAAAAATTACATGCAAGATCATGTATGTGTCATGGATGAGTTTGTTCCAAGAGAGACAATCTCTATGCGGTATTGTCCCCCAGACCCTAGGATTTTTTAGTGAGCAGTTCTTTAAATGGGTCTTTATCATATTTTTCCAATGACATTTTTGAGATTATATTTTGAAATGTGTAAAGGCAATAATAAATCTTGCTCTTGAGAAGCACACTCATAAAGCAGTATTGAAAAGGTTAACATTTCCAGTTAAAGCAATTAAATGTTTTGTTTATTTCAGGGGAATTAAACAAGCAATTCAGGCATTGTAACAAATCAAGCTGACAAGTCCTATTCAGGTAAATGACAACATGCAAAAATTAGATTAATTTCCAAAATAACAGTAATTCCTTTACCCAGAATGCCATATTTATAGAAAGTATTCAGAACATCACTTCCAATTATTTCTAACTTTGCAACAAATTATTACAGAACAACCTTTACTTTATAAAATTACCCTATTTTGATGACTTGTACTTTTTCATTCTTTGTATAAACGAACTTTCTCTGTTATATAGGCACAGAAGGGATGTAATTGCGAAACAAAAGCAAGACAGAGGGGAAAATAATAGCTTCCTCGTTAATGTAGCCACACATTTATGAAAACTTTCCTAAATTAATGTAGCTTCAGGGTTCATAATGAACTATGTGCATTTATGCCTTGCCGGATGACGCATAAATTACTTCCTTGGAATTAAGCAGTCATTCCTATTTACCTCACAGTAATATCTTCTGACAGACACGTATGCATATATGCAACTACACTTACAATCATGCATGAAAAAGTCTGAAAATTAATCAATCTAGGGTTTTTCAATGAGAAGAAAAACAAATTAAAGAAAATGGTCATACTATACAGTAGGTAAAAGTGATCAACACAGCAAAAGTTAAGAAATGGCAGGGCAAGGTCCAACTGTTTCCTTATAAATGGCTCTTTCATTTTTGATTGTTAGTTCAGTTTTAAATCACAGTTCTTGTGATTGTTAGGCTGTTGGTAATCAGTTGCCAGTTGATGATCACACTAAAAAACATGACAGTCAGCTTTGTATCCCTGATATCTAGCTGCTGCAGAGTTACATCAGGTTTGCTTTTAGATCTGGCCCCTGCTGTCCAAAGTCTTTTAAACCTTAAGTTATTATAATGCATAATTTATCACAACAGATTAAAATTAGTCATGCATAGAAGACAAAAGACTGATCAGGGTGCTTGTCTAGGGGGATCTGTTCTGAATATTCATAGTTGTTGGTCATTGTCTCTCTAGTCCTAAATCAGAGACCTGATTATCCAAGAACTTTTCTGTCCCCTACCAGGGTGCATACTACTGGCAGAATATGCTTTGTAAGTGCTCCTGGATCTCTGTCACTTGTTTTTTATTCAGGAACAGTCCAGGAACACAGCCAAAGTCATTTGTGTATATAAGGATTTTTTTCAGAGAGAGGTAACACTACTTTTTAGGAGACAATTGTTCATGAAAATACTGTGGTTTATGTTATTCACTGTCTGGCTAAACTGAGCTGATTTGTTCACACTGAATATTTGGACTTTTTAATCCTGCTGGATGTAGAATACCATTAAAAGATTAAGTAGGAGAGCCTAGAGCTTTATATACGCTTTTTTTTTTACACGACATTAACTAAATAAGGATCAAAACCTAGGATGAATAGGGGGAGCACCATTTGTTTTTGTCATTTTCCTGCAGTCTATGGTTTTTTCTTTAGTTACACTCATATAAATTCTTACCAAGCTTGATATGCTTAGTTAAAAAGAGTCGCCCAATAAACCATCACATAGAAATAATATTCAGACTCTAGTCTAAAAGCTGGACTTCACTTTGTTCTATGTGTAAATGATCTTTCACAAAAACACAGCTAGAAAACATTTCTTTATCCTACTTAGTTTGACAAATAGTAATTTTCTTTTTCCCTATAGCAATTACAGAAGTAGTAATTATCCACTCACTTATTGTGCTGCACATATTTGGCTACTCAGCCAACTTTCCTTTGTTGGCCATCCTCTCAGGATAAGATACCCTGAATGAACAGTGTTATTTACCCCACCTTTTACTTCCTGCTTCTAAACACCTCTAAACCCTCTGTGTGATTCATTCATTTTCATCAAAGTTGTAATGTTGCACAGAGGTATTTTTGTGTTCCTACTACTCTCCAGGAACACAGAACCTTCCCTGAATAATAAAATAGGGCGCCATCCTGTCTTCTCTACTGTAATAGTTTTTTATCACATAAATGTGATATGTCCAGCTGAAGACCAGTAACGAGTGGTGTCCCTCAGGGATCGGTGTTGGGACCAGTTCTGTTCAACATCTCTGTGGGTGACGTAGACAGTGGGATTGAGTTCACCTTCAGCAAGTTTGCTGATGACACCAAGCTGTGTGGTTCGGTTGATATGCTGGAGGGAAGGAATGCCATCCAGAGGGACCTTGACACGCTTGTGAGGTGGGCTGATGCCAACCACATGAAGTTTAACCATGCCAAGTGCAAGGTCCTACACCTCGGTCAGAGCAATCCCAGGCACAGCTACAGGTTGGGCAGAGAAGAGATTCAGAGCAGCCCTGAGGAGAAGGACTTGGGGGTGCTGGTCGATGAGAAAATGAACATGAGCCAGCAGTGTGCACTTGCAGCCTAGAAAGCCAATCGTATCCTGGACTGCATCAAAAGGAGTGCGACCAGCAGTTTGAAGGAGGTGATCCTGCCCCTCTACTCTGCTCTCATGAGACCTCACTTGCAGTATTGTATGCAGTTCTGGTGTCCTTAACATAAAAAGAACAAGTCCAGAGGAGGGCCATGAGGATGATCAGGGGACTGCAGCATCTCCCATATGAATATAGGCTGAGAAAGTTGAGGTTGTCCAGCCTGGAGAAGAGAAGGCTGCATGGAGACCTCATAGCAGCCTTCTAGTATTTGAAGAGGGCCTATAGGGATGCCGGGGATGGACTCTTCATTGGGACTGTAGTGATAGCGCAAAGGGTAATGGGTTAAAACTTAAAGAGGGGAAGTTTAGATTGGATATCAGGAAGAAATTCTTTACTGTTGTGGTGAGGCTCTGGAATGTGTTGCCCAGGGAGGTTGTGAATGCTCCATGCCTGGCAGTGTTGTTCAAGGCCAGGTTGGACAAAGCCTTGGGTGAGATGGTGTCGTGGTTTAACCCTAGACAAGACAGCTCATTCACTCACTCCCCCCCTTTCTTGCCCTCCCCCTACTCTCGGAGGGACGGAGAGGAGAATCAAAAAGAATGCAACTCCCACAGGTTGAGATAAGAACAGTTTAGTAACTAAGGTATAACACAGATCACTGCTGCTACCACCAATAATAGTAATGATAAAGGAAATAACAAGGGAAGAGAATGCAACACCTCAGCACTAGGCGACCGATAACTCGCCCCCCCCAGCCCGACCAAGCACCAACCAATACCTCCTCCAACCCTGCAGTCCCCTCGCCCTTCCGGGTAACTCTCAGTTACATCCTGGGCATGACGTGCTGTTTTATGGAATACCTCTTTGGTCAGTTTGGGTCAGTTGTCCTGTCTCTGCTTCCTCCCGGCTTCCCCTCCTCCCTAGCAGAGCATGAGGCTCACAGAGTCCTTGGCCAAACCAAAACATCATTTTCATCAGCTTTGTTCCCAGCCCGAAAGTCAAAACACAGCACTGCACCAGCTACCAAGAAGGAGAAAAAATGACTGCTGGGGCTAAACCCAGGACAGATGGTTTAGTGTGAAGTGTCCCTGCCCATGGCAGGCGGGTTGGAAGTAGATGATCCTAAGGTCCTTTCCAGCCCTGTTCTATGATCCTATGATTCTAAATGTGAATGTACTGAGATTATATAAGCAAAGAAAAGAAAGACTGCACTGGGAAATGTACAATGTAATTTCTAAAATGACTGATCAAATGCCATAGGAAAATTACGTTCTTCATCCCCACAAACCAAGTCTGTAAACCAAAGGCCAAAAGAACATGCTGATAATGGTTAAAAAGAGGCACCTTGCAACAGCAGCTTGCAATTGCAGTTGTTGAGATACATTACGAAAAGTGACAGATTTTAGATCTGATCTTTTTTCAAGTCCCCTGTGAGTCACATTACCATTATTCCTTCATCTGTAGGGGACAAAGTCTGTCCCTTCTATGAAATATGTCAGCAATCTTCTATCAGACACATGCAATATTGTTAGGTGACACCTTGCAGCAGGTGTTCACTTCTTCCATATGGTACTTCACACATTTACTTGAACTATCATATCTGAAGCATATTGAATTTGCTCAGCCTACAGAAGTTGTCAAGCTAGATGGAAGACTTTCTTTTAAGTATGTACATTCCTCATGGCTTGACAAGTGTCCATTTGATACTGAGTAGAAATTCTTTTCCTGAGAAGGCTCTGGCATACCATATTACCTGTCACTATAATTCTTGTGCTGCCAGAACTTCACAAGAAATGTTTGTGCATTCCCACTGGCAAATTACTTTTATATTGATATGTCAAAGTGTAAAGTATCAGGACTTCTTGTTCTAAATTGGACAAGTGAGCATATTTTATAAACAATAGAAAAGTCCTTACCTTCTTTTAGTCTTTCATTTCATGAGAGTGTTGCTTCTGTGCTACTGCCTGTTTCAATACAGTATTCATGTAATTTAGAATGGCCTCTACTGGGAACTTGAATTATTATTTAAAAAAACAACACTAAAAACAAAGAAACATAATACCAGAACTAAAACATCTTGTTTTCTAGAACACATCCTATTGACAGGCTATGTAATTATTCTCCATTCACTCGTTCAGCACAATGCTACCTGCAGCAACGAATCTTTAGCTGCTCTTGTATTCATTGAAAGGATTCAGTCACTTATGTGTGTATAACTTTTGGCATCTTGATTTAGTTAAGGCTCCAAAGTCCGAGATGGTTTAGTAAGAATACTTATTGACTTGGACAAACCAGGGAAGGATGACACAGTCTCTGTGAAGTGGGATTCAAAATCAGCAGGCTAAAGAGTCATTGCTAATCTGACAAAAATTGTGCTCTGTGAAAACAAGAGACCTTTTTTATTTTATTTTTTTTTAACCCAATATATCATGGTAGCAAAAAAAAGCAGAAAGAAAAAAAACTCTTGGTCAATCTATGTTAGGATGATACATATGAAAAGACTGGTATATATATAGTAGCAAATGTCTCAATCTCCCATCTATACAGGGTTAAAGATTCTCTAGCCTAATTCCTAGTATTTTTCGGCACTGAACAGATTCTTGGCAGTAGCCCCAAAATTAATGAAGCAAACATGTCTCTTCTACAAAAATCTCTTCCAAAATAATGTTTTCCATAGCAGATTTCACTCTAACAAGCTGGTGTCACTTGGTACTTACTGCTGCATCTTCAGGATTTTATCTTGTTACTTGCTGTGGCACTGTATATCAGAAGCTGAGGCGAAAATATCCACAAAAATAACATTTTGTTTACGAAAACTAAAACTGGAGAGAGGATGATTCAGACTTTTAGGTCATGAAATACTGAGGCTTATAATCTGTTGCTGATTATGTTTAGGGAAATTGCTCATAAAGCGTCTTAGCCCTAGTTTCATTGGCTAGTGTCATGTAGGTGCTGGCCTTATGAACAGATATTTCTTCTTGCATGTGCTGTGATTTTACTAGAAATCAGGTTCATAAATAAGTCAATCCTGTGGTTGTTGAGGGTTTCACCCACAGGCACTGTTATCCAAGGAATTAGTGTTCAATATTTTCAGGCACTTCTGGCCTGCCTGTAGAGGCTGGTTGTGCGAATGGCTGTGGGCATTTTCCTGCCTGTCTTGTCCCACTAGTGAGGTTAAAAGCAGTCTATGAGAAAATTTATGAAGAACCCATATACATTTCATTTGTATATTCTGATCCTAGTAGACTGTCTAGAATATGGTAATGTTTATGAAGGGTTAAATCAAAAGTTCACCTAGCTCAATATGTTGTCCCTCATGCTGAATAAGGACAAATTTTACTTTGTCATAATGTCACTCAGACACACAGTATCATTTGAGATCTTTCTTCAAGACTGTGTTACCTTCCCATCACAACACCCCATGCCCTTTTCTCAGCAATCTCTCAGAGGCCTGCTGGTTACCCCCTCCCTCCCTCTTCATTCTTAGTTTAAAACCTCTGTAATGAGGTCAAGACATCCTATTGGCAAAAATAGCTTTGTCTTGCTAAGTAAGGTGATACCCATCTCCCCCAAGCACCCACTGGTCTGCAAACTGGGTCACATGGCAGTGAAACCCAAACTCCTGCCACCAGTACCAGTTCTGCAGCCAATTATTAACTTGTTGTACCACTGCCCTTCTACTCACACCCTTTCCCCTCACTGGCAGGATTGAGCCCACCTGGGGCCCCATGCTCTTGTCTACTGTCCTCATAGCTTTGTAATCACTTTTGATACTTTTATAACTCTTAGTAATTTTATGGTCATGATTTTGAACTTTCTTTCTTTGGGGTCTTCACTCATCTGTTGTGATGGCTATGGTAGCCTTTGTAAATGTAACTTCTTTTTTAAAAACTAACCTCTATTTCCCTTATGCTAAAGGCCAGTTTGAAAAGCAGATTATGCCCTATAAAGAGCTTTTTTAAACTTATATTAGAGTTTCTTAAAAATACTTGTCAAGTTTTTGATATAAAGTTTCGCAGTTTGTTGTAAAATCTTTTGTAGCAACATTTCAATTTTACACAGCTCATCACTGTAAGTACAGAGAGAAATGTTCAGTGTGAGAACCTCCCAAAATTCTTCTGTTTAAATCAGTGAAAAATGTTAGTCTTGCAAAGAGTTGTTTCCTTTCATGGCATCATAACTTACAAGCTTCACGACCTATTGCTTTATACATTAAACCTATGCTCCTGTGGTGTTTAAAAATGTGTTGGGATGAGGAAGCCGCCCGTAAAAATTTTTTCTTGTGCACCTTATTATACTTTTAAGTTGTCAAAGTTTGCTCTTTTCAGTTTTCCCCATTAAGACACAGTTTTCTCTTTCTTGAGAATGTCTGTGCTTGTAATCATTTTCTAATGGTACAATGGTAATGAGTTAAAACTTAAACAGGGGAAGTTTAGATTGGATATAAGGAGGAAGTTCTTTACCATAAGGGTGGCGAGGCACTGGAATGGGTTGCCCAGGGAAGTTGTGAGTGCTCCATCGCTGGCGGTGTTCAAGGCCAGGTTGGACAGAGCCTTGGATGGAATGGTTCAGTGCGAGGTGTCCTTGCCCACGGCAAGTGGGTTGGAACCACATGATCTTAAGGTCCTTTCCAACCCAAACCATTCTACGATTCTATGATTCTAATACTTTTATTTGATCACAATATTTTTTACTGAGTTCTTTTAAAGTCACATTTAATTTGTGGCTTATACTACTGATCTTCTGTGGTAGCAATGGTTATTCTCTGTGTGCCATACAGGCCCTTTACTTTTCAGCTGTGCCTTTTGACTTTCTCCTTCTTCATTTTGTTTGTTCCCTTTTCAGATTAGACAGTTACTACATGGTATTTTTAATTTTTCTTCTTTTTTTTTTTTCCCTACAAGGATTGCTATTTCACTACATTATTGCCACTAAAATAGAACTTTCCGTTGTCAGTTTTATCTTGAACAGTAATCTCAATGATTCTCAAGACATAACCAAGGACTGTCACAGATCTTGAAGTCTATAACCAGTTGATTCAAGAAATGTATGTTTATGTTTTCAAAAATGCTAATCACCATGATTGACTGTTTTTGTGTTAGTCTCAAAACAACCCAAAAGACAGAAGGAGCTGAGAGCTCATTATCACTTGGGCAAAGCCATGGGGGCAGAGCAGTGGATCATGCTCCTCAAAGATGGGGGATGTTTTCTTGTGTTGTCTACCCTGAGACTATGAAGATCAACTGCCCCAGCAATAAACTGCCTGGAGACAGCGCAGATACTGTGTCACCTGTCAGGGCACAAAATGAACTGGTTCTGGGGCTCAACAGATCCCCTGTGAGTGAGTCTCCACCTGTGGGAAGGTTCCAAGAGAGCCTTACCCTATAAAAAGCCACTGTCATTCAGCCACTTGGCCTGCATCTCTGCACCCTGGACATCCACTGACTCGCTGACTGCAAGGACCACAAGTACTCCAAGGACTACAACTCAAAGGCCTACAACTGGAAGAATTTCCACTTGCTGACTGAGAAGAGGTTGCTGGATCCACGAGGTGGTGATCTTATTCTTCTCGTTTTCTTTTGTTCTTTCTCATATTTCTCCTTTTCTCCTCCTACTTCATATCTTTTATAAGAATAAGAACAAGAACATGCCAAGATTTTGTTCCTCCTGACATAATTTTAGGGAAGTTTACAATAATATGAATTGAAGAGCCTGTGGTTTCTCCTGTGAACCCTGCAGAGTATGGTAAAAGATCAGCTCCCTCCACACCCGCTGAGCAGACACATGGTGCATTATGAAATTGACCCACTCTGCACAAAATCATTAAAACATCCTCTGTTGTGCACCTGCACCCTTTCAAATGTCTCTTACTTTTCACACTAAGTTAGATGGCTTACAGCAAAACCAGGTTATTATACTTGCTGCTCTTCAACACAGAACTATTTTTTTTTAGTCACAATTTCTATTTTCTTTCCTGTTTACAAACTTGTCACCTTGCTTTAATCACCTTTGGATAAATTTGTTATATTTCCATTTTAACCAACAGATTTTCATTAAACTTTTAATTTTGTAGGTTCTGACAATTTGTAAAGAGGCATATACACATTTCATGTATGTCTGTACATTTTTATGTGCATTGAATATCGATTAATATTTCTTAATGTTACTCTGCAGTATTTTCTACCCATATTTTAGGACTTCCTTCTTATTCATACTGAGGGAATACAGCGTTTTTCTGAGGGGATTGTAATAAACATTATCTTACACAGGGTGTTCTTTCCACTGTTATACATTCCCCTGCATTTTAGGTATAAAGAGAGAAAACCTCAAAGACTATCTTAGTTTTAATTGTTGTGGTCTGATGCAGTGTCAGCAAGAGACCATTTTGTTGTAGCAGTTTTTCCTGTAGAAGTTCCTTTCACTGTAAAGCCTTTCTGTGTTCTTATGAACCATTAACATCTCTCATGTTTTTTCCACTGTCCTGCCAACACTCATTCTCCTTCTCTTCAGTCCTGTGCATGTTTGTGTCTTCAAGAACCATAGAATCAGAATAGTTAGGTCTGGAAAAGACCTTAAGATCATCTAGTTCCAGCCCCACTGCCATGGGCAGGGACTCCTCACAATAACCCATGTCACACAAGGCTCTGTCCAACCCTGCCAGGGATGGAGCATTTACCACTTTTTTGGCCAATCTGTTCCAGTGCCTCATTGGAATTCATGTATTGCTTGGGGACCTCCTCAGAAGATAATCTTCTTATAATAATCAGACAGAAAATAGAGAAATTTCCAAGACTGGTAAGAAGAATATTGTTGCCCAAAAGACTACGTTTTAAAGCTTACAAGAAACAAACAAATAACTAAATCATTAAGCAACACTATTAAGAGCACTGCTGACTGGTAGAAATCTGATACTGAACCTGAAAATCTGCTCCAACAATATGTTGCAGTTTCCAGCAAGGGAAAAAAAATGCTGCTGCACTGGTAATATCACAGCAGTATGAGCAAATAGTGAGGGAGAAGAGAAAGAAAAACTAGAAATTTCTATCAGTACTGCCCAAAAGATTTAGTATTATTATAGTATATTATAAGTATGGTGAAAGAATCAAATGGTTCTTATCAATTTTTGCCATAGAGTGGAAACACAGTCACAGAAACTTCTGACCATTGCCATCCTCAGTCATTCTTCAGCAAATATGTCAGTATCTAATTCATTCCCTGAACTTGTCAAACTTACCTTCCTATATGCACCCATTTTCCTCTGCTGCAATTTTTTAAAATAAGAAAGTTCACTTTCCTTTTGCAAAGCTGTTTTTTTAATTTTTTTATTTTTGATTTTTTTCCTTTTGCATTACTGTTATTTACACAGCACTGCTTGTCACAAGTGCATGTGCAAATATAGGAAAATCATCTATATTGTATATTACCCCTCATGTAGAGATTTGTGTGCAACTAATCAGAATTGATGAGCTTACTTAAAAGATGTGAGGAAAAATATGACAGCCGATGTCAGAGGAAAAGGGTAAATTGTTTGGTAGCAGCTCTCATACGTAGCTGAACACACAAATGCCCCTTTCTGGCTCTCCACTGGAAGAAAAGGATATATATTTTAGTAATATAACAAGGAGAAGCTCTTTCGTAACTGGCTGGATCCCAGTGATAACAGTGTTGGTGATAATTAATTACATGTGTTGTGTACAATGTTTTCTACTTTGACAAGACAGTAACAACTTTATTTGTACTTTGTAGAGGGAATACTGAGACCAGGTGAGAGCTCTTCAGCGTGTCATCTTCATAGGGTGCACTCTGCATTGTGATTGATAACTGGGAAATTATTCCCTATTTTGAGAAAAGACAGGAAAAGAGAAGAATAAACACAAAATACAAAAAAAGTGAATGCACAGATGTATCTCTCCCATTACCATAAAGGCACAGCAGTAATAACAATGAGATACTTTAGTCTGGTAGTAAAGTTAAATTATAAGGATTAACAAAGCAAAACCAGCCAGGAGTCAGAAGAGCAGGTCAACTGAAAGGAGTGAACTTTAGTCACCATAATCTTCTTGAGACCTTGGGATCTAAAGACAGAAGTGTAAAAAGTATTTAATAATATTCATCGTATTTACAGAGTAGGAAATCAGCTAACATTTTCTGTGATATAAATTTGACCTGAGAAGAGTTTTAATGATTTGCTTGGTTGTCTGGTTTTGTTGTAAAATCCAAGCATGTTCACTTAAAGTATTATGCATGTATAAGCAGGCAAGTGATTGGAATAAGATATCTCTAGACCTCTGTTCTTTAAGTGTCAGGATATCCAGACTGCTGATCTGAATAAAATAGACCATGCCTTATAGAATCTGACAATCAAATAATTAAAAAATTCTGGTCTGACTTCCTTCTTCAAGCAAGACTTACTCCAAACTTAATATTCTCATGGCATTTTCAGTTGTGCTTTGAGATCTCAAAAAATTGAGACTCTACAGCATCTCTGGACAACCTGTACTTACCACTCTTGTAATGAACTCTTTTAATCTTTCTTTGTGACTGATAAGTTTTCCTTGTAACTATTGCCTCTTGTCCTTTAACTGTGAATCTCTGGGAAGGTTCTGACTCCATCTTCTCTCTAACCTCACTTCTGGAAATGAAGATCATTTCTGACTTAAACAAACCTGACTTAAACAAATCCTAGTCTCAATCTGTCCTATGTTATATCCTTCAGCTACCTGAGCTCCCTCCAGGCTTTTTCCAGGTTGTGATTCAGAGAAAACTCCAAGAACAAACTTTCCAACAAAGTTTTCAAGCTGACAAGCAGGTATTCTTTATTGCAGCAGTGGGAAACACGGGGAATAGCTCCTCCTAACGTGTGTCCCCAACTGCCACACAAATCGTCCTTTTATAGTCCCTAGGCATACATACATATTCATGAGGCTACGTATGGATTACATCATTTTCTAGAGAGTTCCCCGCATGCGTACAGAATTGTGGTGGTGGTCTCTGAGGGTCATTTACTTCTTCCAACAATCTTCATCACTTCTGGCAGCCTTTGAAGCATGCACAGTAGATGCTCATAACAGCTTAATTGGTTCATTAGCACCAGATATATAATAATCCTCCTATCCTCCTACTTATCAGTTAGTTTAACTGTAGCCCATCCTGGACACCTGCGGCTCCCAGATACTCCTTATTCCTGTGTCCTGTTCTTCTAGACTGTTTTTCTCCAAACTATGTCAACTATAACAATTTATCTTATGAGAATTCTCAGTATGTTCTCTATCTGTACTCTTTTTTTCTCTATGTATCATGCATCTCAGTAATTTTCCATTGCTACTGTTACAAAGCCATCAAACTTAACATTACTTAAAACTAATTCTAAAGGTTTCTATATTCTGTGATTTTGTGACCTTTTGTCTCAGTTGTTAAAAACTTCCCTGTGTCCAGAGCTGTATGCCCTATTCCAGATGTAACCTCAGGTAGATAAAAATGACCACTTCCTTTGATCCACTCTCCACGGACATGGTTACTTTCCACAATGACATGACTGATTCATATTCAACTGTGTGTTCACCAGAACTCCTGGATCCTTCTCTGGAAGTGCAAGTACAGGTTTCCAGTCTATGCCAGTTCTTGGGGTTCTTCCATTGCAGTTTGCAAGCTGATCTTGGCACTTGTCCATGTTGAACTTCATCTTGTTTCTGTTGGACAATTCCTCAAATTTATCAAGGTCACTCTGAGCACTATTTTGCTGCAATGTTGAAGACATTGTTAAAGTCAGGATAAACGATACCCACGGCCTTCCCCTTGCTGATAGATCTAGTCATTTTGTGATAAAAGATAGTCAATCTGATAAAGAATTATTTCCCCATAGGAAGTGTGTGCTATTAGTTTTCACTTGATATTTTTTTATTTCTTTTACCTGGAAATGGCTTCCATGACGACGTGTTCCCAAGAGCTAAGGAGAGGTTGTCTAGCTTGTAATTTCCCAGATCTTTCTTCTGGCATTTGTTGAAGACAGGTATTACATGTGGTGTTCTGTGTATACCAGGGACCCTCATTGCTGCAATTCTCCAAGATCCTTGAGAATGGCTTTGAAATGTATCAGCTAAGTCCCTATTTTACAACCACATTAAGAGTTTCAAACTAACTCTAAAGAATTGAAAGAACTTGTGCTGTGATACTGTACATCCTGTGAGTTTGCTTTAGACTTCATCGATGCTTTTTACGGACTTGTGGTTCATAGGATCTACCAGATTTTGACACAGTGACAGGTGGATGAAAAGGAAGAAATTTAAATTTGCTTCACAGGCACACCTTTCCACAAATGAAGCCTAAATTAGAGCTTGGTAGTTTTAGAGTTCATATTAAATGTGAATGAAGAAAACTTCACAAGAGTGTCAGTCATTTTAAGGACATATATTGTACAAGGCCAATTATCACCATATGTTTTTGAAGATATTTAAGTTCTTCCAGACTTTGACAGGGAGGGCTAAACAAGCTAGTTTGTTCCCTAATAGAATCAGCAAAGATTCACTTTAGGCTTGGAGCTTTACTTCTGACTGCCCTTTCTGTCACCAATTATTTTGTGCGCACACCAAAGGAAATCAGTCAAGACTGTCAGCAGCATTGATCTCACTTCTCTCTGCCAGATGTTATTCTTGTCCATCTGCTCACACTTGCTTTGCACAACATGAAAAAGAACTGAAGGCTGTGAGGTGGCCCTGCAATTAACCTTGTAAATTATTTCCGTTTTGCAGATGAAACTAGCCGTTGGGTCCATAACTTGCACAATTAAGAACAATGTATCTTAGTCATTTTTTGTAATCCTCCATTTAATATTTGATAACTGATTTAATGTTTAATACTGTGGAATAATCATTCTGTGTCTCTCAGTTCTTGAATGTCCTTGATTTTGAGGATAGTCAGCAAGACAGTAGCTTGATCTTGCAAAGCTTTATTTGTGTGAGTACTTTGATGAAGTCCAATGTGATTATTCACATGACTAAGGGTTTGCATGGGTAAATTCTTATATTTCAGACACCTTATCCCTCTCTTAGTAGTCTTTTTTAACTATTTTACCTTCTTTGGGGTTAGCTTAAAATTAATTGTATGTGTGGAGGAGTCTATAGGTGTTAAATGTAATTACTTTCAAAACTCAAATTTCTGTGCAACATGAAGTTTAACCCTGGAAAATTTAAACTACCTGTCAATATCATTTGATATCTTGTAAATGAGACCACACATATGTGTAGGTGATACATGTTAAAGTGAAAAACTTGGAGGAGTGAAACTTTCAGGCAGATATATTGCTGATATACCTAGATATTAAAATATCTTAATCCTTAAATAAAATGTTTCTGTTATTCCAGACCTCTGATTACATTAACTGTAAAGACTGCCAGTATGTTGAAGGCTTGGGATTTTCTGTTTGGTTGCTCGGTTTTGGTTTGGTTTTGGTTTGGGTTTTTTTTAGGAAAACTCTTATTCACTGACAAATAAATCAAATAAATTACCAGGAACCTGTTAAAATGGATGATTCAGATGACCAGTTCAGGAATTGCAGTTAGGTTTCCAGAGGTGAAAGCACATTTCATTAAATTACTATATCACATATCTTTTCTGTTATTTAATTTCAAACTGCACAAATGTTTTCTTATTCAGATGAAAGTCACTAGGTTACTGTAATAAGCACTTGTGTTGTGTGACAACTGCCACCTTGGTCATGACCGGGAATTGAAAATTGAGTCTTCAGCTGATAAAAGCTTTGGGTACTCAGCTGGAGTTATGGGGCTGACCCCTACACTTTTCAATAGCAGCATGACTTTACACACAGGGCAAGATGTACCACTTATTGCATCATGTGTTGTTGCAGATGAGCCCAGAAATAGAAGAACAACCAAGGGAAGATGCCACCATTGTGCTAGATCTTGGTAGATATGGTAGTAACTTTCAGGTTGCTTTAAATAGCATTTCTCTTTTTTTTGGTTGGAAAATTAAAACTCAGTCAGCTGTGAACCAGTTTTGAAATGTATGCTTCCCCCACAATGCCTGAGGAATCTAATTCAAATAATAGTTAAAATAAGTTATAGTGAATTACGTTACACTTTCCTGATAACTATATTAAACAGAATATGTTTGGTAAATATAGTAAAACCTGTCATTAATGTGTATCCTTTCGTTTTGTTTGGTTGGCTTTGGTTTTGTTTGGTTTTGGGTTGATTTTTTTTTTTTTTTTTTTTTTTTTTTAGTTTTTGTGGAACCTATTTTAAATCAGCTGAGAAGGTTCATTACTTGTCAATCATAATAACAACAGCTATATCATTTTTCTGTTGTGTGTGCAAACCTTCATCTTAGACTCACTGAAATAATCTTGTCTGCAAGGTTTTCAGTCATTGGGCTTTTTTATAGATTGCAACTTTTACAGTGCAGGTCTGGAGATACTGGAAAAATAACAACACAAAACTCCAGATTTTTAAAAGTATGGCTTCTCTGCATGGGGATGATCAAATTAAGAGCAAAAGGATCCTGAATCTATCAATATTTTAGGTGATATTACATGAATAAGTTTTGCCTTTTCTCAAGAAATGACTGATTATGAGAATTCAGTAACTCTTGTCACATTGTTTACAAATAATTGACAGATTAGCTTGTGCTGTGTGTTGCACGGGCTTATTCTGCAAGTAGAGCATTATCGTAGCATTGATCATGAAGTAAGGTATAGTTCACTCTAAATAAGTATGAATTATCTCAGAACTAGATGAAGACACATATTATTTATGAGTGTGTCCTTGGATAATGAAATTTTAAGAAATAAACTTACCCCAAGCACATAAGCAAATAATTTTAGTTCTTGTCACCTTCAGATGTCTCCAACATTTTTTCTCACTGTGTGTCTTTTTCAGTATTTAGAAAATGAAATGTAGGGTAAGAATATGGTAGGCTTTACTACTTACTGTCCAAGGGAAGTGACAATCAGCAAAAGTGAATGCCAAAGCTTTTCTAGTATTCATTTATATTCAGCAGCAAGTGAACAAGTTCTCTACAGAGTAAAAACAAAAAAACAGCTTCCAAATGTATTCTGCTCAAATTTAAATAATAACTTTCCTTCCCCTTCCCTTCCTTCTCCTCCCTTCTCCTCCTCTCCTCTCCCCTCCCCTCCCCTCTCCTTTCCTCCTTTAAATCCAGAGTTATTTTGCTGTTTAACTAATAAAGCAGAACTTCTTCTGACTTTTTGTTCTACATCTTCATCGCTTTTTGCCTCTATGCCACGTGAGAGAAAAAACAATTTGTAAAATCTACCACTGGTTACTGTCCCTTTTCTGCTTCACAGACTTGCTACAGAGACACTAAAAGTTGTTACTTTTTTGTGCAAGTTTGTTTATCTTTCTCTCTCTCTTTGTGCTGCCCATTTAATTAAAGGTCAGGATCTATGACTATAATCTTCTTCTGGGGTAATAGCTAAACCTAATAGGGTATCTTCTTTATGACACTGACAGTCTATCACTGCTGATTCCTCATGGTAGCTATTTCGTGCACCTCATCATTCTGCTGGATCTTTCAGTAGACACTGTCTTTAAAATCCCATTTGTACCATTTGGGTCAGGTCAGGAAGAGTAATGGCTCTAATCTCGTTGGAGTGATATTATTAATCCTGAAGCAGGTGAGGAGCAAGATGCTTTCTACTGCCAAAGAACTTAGACTTCAGCTCTGCAGTGGGTAAACCCAATTTTACTGCACATGTTAAAATGACTCAAAGATTAAGCTACCATTTTTTTGTCTTATTTAAATGTGTATGCTATGTTTTGAAAGAACTAAGATGGAGTGCTAAAGTTTCCCTCTCCAGTTTCAGACAGCTTGTTTTAAATTTTCTTAATATGTTTTTAGCAGATAATAGGCAAAAGTAAACAGGAGTAACTATGAATCACAGCAGTATTCCTCTATGACCATAATTGTATGCTGAGCTTTTTGCTTCTGGGCATAACAGGTGCAAATTTGCTGATGTCTAGAAATCTGAGAAATTAAGTTCACAACTAACGCCAGATTCAGCAATTTGACATGTTTAAATTCAGGAACGACCTGTTCTTTATAAAAGCCATCAGCATCAGCTGCAGTCACTCTCACTTCTGAACATCTAACCAGTATTTTTTGGCATCTTGAAATAAGACTTCCACAATGCTCTATGTGTGCATCTGTTTTGTGTACCCATTCAAATGAGTAGTGATTTAGGGGTAAGATTCACTGCTTTGTGAACAAGATGGTTAGCAAAGAACAGGAGGGAGTATCAGGCTTCTGTTTCATCTTGGTTTTGGTCTCCATGCACATGAAGCTGCAAAATGATAAGCATACTGTAACTGGCCAATATGTTTCTATAAATTACACCATTATATGTTAAATATTGTTAAAATAACACATGTAACACTGTTCCTAAAAAGGTCTCAAAACAGCCTTCTGCAAAATCAGATAGGTTTGTAGGCACTGAGCCATAGTCGTTCCAGCCTTTCACATTTCCAGGTATCTTTTGTTCTACTGCAGTTTCTTGCATAAGGTATTTCCCTGATTCTAGTCCACAGACAGCTTCTTTAAGCTGTCACAGACTGGGAGGCCTTAAAACCCCAAATTGGTTTCAAAGCACCAGCTGAAGGATGGTGTACATGGTGATCTTTAATACTGATGACATCGACCCTAGCTCTTTGTTTAGCAGACTGGTTCATTCTCACAGTTGTGTGAACTATTACAGGCTATGCTGGGATATCTTTGAGTACAAACAAAAACTCAGCACAGGTGTAAGTGAACATGCCAAATAAACTGAGTAAGGCTAATTGAAGAAAATTCAGTAGAATGTATGCATTTTGTTAACTGTCTACTATGTGGAATCACAACATTTAGAGAAACAAGACAAATGGGGAGCTGTTTCCATTTCTAGTTTGAATTAGCCCATCTTCAAATGTTACTAATATGTTTCCAACATATCATAGAATCATAGAATTATAGAATAGCTAGGGTCATAAAAGAAGTAAACAGTAGTAGTTGTACATGAAACACATGTATATCCTATTTAAACCAAATGAATCCTAGAAAAGCTCCACTGAAATTTAAAAAAATAAATCCCACATGTATACTTTAAAAATAGAGGGTTTGGTGATTGTTTTTTGGTCACATTCAACCTTGTTTGAATTCTCACCTGTATTACTCAAGAAGTTTAAAATGACAGAATATCTTTATTTTTGTCAAAAAAAAAATTTTTGCATAACAATGTTTTGTATAAATTGATATTTTTCACTATAAAAAAGCTATTGAACCTAAGAACTATCATTTTCTTTTTCAGCTCTAAGATGGAAATCGGATTTACAAAATGCTTGCTAAAAGAAACTTCTCAAGCTACTAGTACCAATAGCTTAGACATAAAATATTTTCTTTGTAAACGGTAGTGTAATAAAAATAACATGCATTAAAGCTGGTCAGCAAAGAGATGGTAAATAAGCCTTATTCCTAATGCACCTTGATGTTGCTATAAAGAAAAAGCTATTACAGAAAACAAGAATCAAGTTCATTGTCATTTCATGAGTTTTAAAAATATTTTCAGGTTCTTTCTCCATCCCAACATATTGACTGCCTTGATTTCACTTTCCAGGGAGGCTGCTATTTAACTTGCTAGATATTCAATGAAACATGGAAACGACAGACTAAATGTTGCACAAAGCTCACAGAAAGCGAGTGTACAGCTGGAGCACAAAGATGCATATTGCATCAGACCACTAAGGAGCACTCCATGCTCACTGCTGTTTCCATTGCTGAAATTCAGCTTTTCCTTTTTGTGCATGTAAAGGGTGTTCTTCTTGTTCCCCACATAGAAACAGGGACCATCTTCAGATGGTCCACATTCTCCCTAAATCTCTCTGCCCAATAACTTTTATTACTAGACTTCCATTCAACACTCTTCAAAAACTTTCAAGAATTCCTAGCCCTATGTTGATGGGAGGAGAAAGGCATGAAAGGACTTTACATATCACAGGGAAATTTGGGGAAAATTATATATTCTCTACAGACCAGCATTCTTTCTTTAATCTGCACAAGCACAAGGGAAGGACCCACCTCATATTTCACTTTGCTAATGTTCATTTCAACAGAAAAAATGAAATCTATTGTGAGACCTGACCTACTTTGAGGTATAAGAATGTGTATATTTAGGTCTGTGGTTTATTACTCAGTTTAAAGTTCCCCAGTGTTGTTTGTCCACTTGCATAAAATAAAAAATTAAAAGAAGAAGTTTTAATAACAGCACACCTTTTAGTAATATTTTTTCCTTTTGATTTAACCACATAAATAGTGTTATGCACTGGGTACTAATTGAGCAAAATCTCAATTTTATGTTTTGAAGTTGTGGGCTAAGCAGTGGAACACACCTGGCTTCTCTCTCTAGGCCCAGTTCAAACTGAAGGAGTCAGATTTCCTTTGGGTCAAAGAAGTAATTTTTATTATTTCACATTATAATGTAGAACTAGTGAAGCACTGAAAATAAGAACAAGCTGGTTTCTATTCTGGCCACTGCTGCCTAGTCAAAATTATTTTGACAGACAGAATCTTTACTAATGATGAAGAAGAAAGGAAAAATTACTCTTTCTGTGCTTATACTGCTGTTGAGGCAGAAAAATAAATATTTTGTAGAAAATATTTACTGCAGTTAATCCATAGCAAAAATAACTTTAGTACTGTTATTATTATTTTAACTACTGATTTTTTTTTTTTTCATTGTAAAGTCATGATTAAAACTTAGGCAAGTATGCTTTCAGAGGTTTTTGGTTGTTTTTTTTTTTTTTTTCCCTAGGTTACCACTTGTCTGATGTGAGATATTCAAAACACCCCACAGACTTTATTGAATCTTCTTTTTGCCATAGCAAAAGTTTATTTCAGAAATAGAACCAGCTTTCTACCCTATTATGATCGCCATAGCCTGGATCTTTTTTACATGGTACAAATAGATACCTTTTTTACTAGTACTCACTGATATTTCTATGTCTTGTGTGATTTGTTCTGTTTTGATTGGTGAACTTACATGTAGTTTGGAAATTGTAAATTGCATCTGCTCCAGGCTCCTGGGCTTTGGAGTACTGTAAGACTGAACCAAATTCTCCCCAGATCTTCCTCAGCTTGCTTGATAATTTTGTTCTTTGTAAAACCTCAGTGCTTATAAGCTTCTTGAGTGAATCAAGCCCACGTATTAATGGCCAAAAACATGTCAGCAAGCAATCAGGGAATTCAAACTGCTGCATGAAGAGGAAATATTAAGAACTGCTAAAGTGAGAAGTGATATTATGTAGATCACTGAAATGTTATCATCTTCTTAGCATTTTGGAAAATGTGAGGAATGTTCAAAGCTGTACTATATTTTGTAAAAGGAATTGGACTATTGTCTTCTGTCTGCATATATGCCTAATTTCTTCTGCAGAAATATGCGTATTCAGAGATTCAAATCCCACATGTAATTAGGAAAATGGAATTTTTATAACAAATGTTCTTAAAATATCAATTATATTTTAAAAAGAAATGAACATTTGTCTGATCTTGAGAATGAAATTAGTTGTCCATTGAGTAGGATTTCAAGAGTCTTCATGTCTATTTCCAGTGACAAGCTCAAATTATGAGAGTTATATGGTTTGTTTAGGAAAACTTATGAGTCTCCTTACAAGGAAGAAATGTTTTGTTTACAGAAGAAAATTTTGTCCTAAAAGAAACACCACAATAGACGTGTCAATATAGCAATGAGAAGCTCTAAAATGATATGATTACTTCTTCAGCATCAGTGAAATTAGGCAGCAACTTTTCTTTGGGAGATGACACCCAAGCAGTCAATAGAAGAAGGTATTTTTGTCAGAAAAGGAAGAAATAAAAGTTAAAAAAAATAAAAACAAGCAAACAAACTTTAACAATTGCTAAATGAGGTTTTTTACTTTTGGGGGAATTTTTTTTTAGGTGCATATTAAATTGCTGTCATTTGATAACCTAAATACACTTACAAGGTAATGCAATTTTCAGGCAGTGCTTCATGCCTAAAGCTATGGTTTAAGTTTAGCCATTTCTTTTTATCAGCTCAATATTATGACCATAGAAACAAAAAGCCAAAATTATAGACACCAAATGTGTTTTAAACAAATAGTAAATGACTTCTTGTCTCTGTTTGACTACAAACAGGGAGCTAATGCGTTTTTAAGCAGATCAAGTACATCATCCTCAAGATTTTTAAGTCTCCTCAGTATCAATGCATTGTTTGACTATTTTGTTTCTTTTGTGACCATTTACAGGTCATGGTTTGGCTTCATAAAACATGCAGCAATCTCCTGTGTGTTCCAGGCAAAAATATATTTTTTAAAAAAGCTTATTATCAGTGCGGAATCTTTTTTTTTTTTTTTTTTTTTATTTCTCCTTTTAAATGAAAGATAGAGGAAGACAGTCTTCATTGTCCAAATGCTTCACTTCAGCTTTACAGACCCAAGCTGGCATTTTAAAATATGGATGGAAAATAGAAACTGAGTTCAACAGAAGTTGTGAGAGGGCAGAAAATGAGCATGACATTAAATCAGTGTCTTCCCAAAACCTAAGAATATTTAAAAATAACGGTCTTAATATGCATTTCCTGAAGGTATATGAAGTGCAATAGCTATTGAGAGAGATTGTGATGACTCACGCTGGATCGGAAAATGACAGCTACAGAGGAGAATGAGACCAAATCCCATGGTTCTTATACCCTTTTTACTCAGGCAACTTGCCAGTGGCACAAAGAAACCAGAATATGAGAGAGCTGTAAGAGTTAGATTACAAAATCATTCTCTTCTTCCAATGCTAAGTTATTCCCAGCAGTACACTCTGAATTGTTTTGTCCTGGGGTGCCTAAGTGACACATGCAGTGAAGCTGAAACCCCTGAGCAATCTCTATGTGCTACTTAAAAGTCCCATTGGTTTAATGTATAGAATAAAAACCTGAAACCTTTTAGTGTCCTGACTACTAGACAGTTACGGCTGATATTCAAGCTCCATGCTCTTTTCTTCCTTTTATCACTTATAAGCCTTTTATTGCATTTTGTATTTGTCTCCAGAGTGATCAGAATCACCAGCAGTGCAGTGGACTACCTCAATTTAAAAACACATGGTCCTCATTACACTCCACCTCCAAGAAAAAAAGTATGTGTCTTTCCTATAGGTCTTCCTATTGTGTAGGGAAGCTAAATATAGCTGATTCATTCTACTTTTCCTCAAAGACCTGCCCCTTCAGATTTGATGCTGAATTACACCCACTAAGAGAACACTTTTGTGAAGAGCCACACAAAAATATAGCATACAGGTATGGCTAATAGATCCGTACAGGCTTGGTAAAGCCTTTTTTAAAGGCATGGTAGCTGCACTGAGATGGCTAAAGTGGTAATGATTTCTTCCTTATATATCAACCGTTAACAGTGTCTATTATCATCAACTAAAATTCTATCATTATTACTCCTTGTCATCTATTTAATTATATAGCCTTTAAATCATTAGTTCCTGAGGGTTTTTTTTATCCTTATTCATTCTGATATTAGATATCAGCAAGTATTATAGTATATCTACTGAACTTTATGCTTTTCAATACCAGCAATACTGCCAAGGCCCTGATTTCAACTACCGATGCTCAAGGCTAGCTCTTAGGTGTGCAGCTGTGTAACCCTGGGCTTTGTGGAAACAGATGTCTTGTGGGACTGAGAGGAAGGACCACCTCGCTCCTCCCTCCCATCCCCCTTTTGCTCAGGCCCTTGCACTTGATCAGGGCCTTGCACTTTTATCATTGCCTGAGCAACACTGTGGCTGTGTCTGCTACCTTCCTGATCCTGGCCTCTTGATCTGGCCACCTGCCCCATTGCTATGGTCCTGCCTGGTGGTCTGGGCTGTGGGTGGCCCTGAATACTGTCACTGGACCTGCTCTGGTGTTCCTGTGTGGGTGAGGGCACTGACCTGATGGCTCCCTTCACCCCAAACCCCACAGTGCAGCTGACACAGCTGCTTCCTGGCGCATACTTTGGGCTGGGGGGGGCTGATGTTTAGTGGCTGGCTCAGCAGAGAGGTATTTGAGGTAGCAGAGGAAAATTTCTAAAATCCATCTCAGTTTAAGTATAGAAGTTCATATCTTCAGCTGCAACATGCACATGGCCAGTGCTTGCTATGCTGAAGTGAAGAAAGACTGCAGTGAGGGAGATGTCTGCTTTTTCCAAGCTGGGTGTCTTCCAGAATTTGAGTCCAGAGAACTTCCACATTGTTTTAGTGTTCAATAGCTGGAAATCATTAGGTGGAATACTACATGAATCTGACATTTTTAGGAATATTTCCAGGGTGAAATCTGAGGATGGAAAGGAATCCGGCTCAGGACACTTTTGTTTCACCACTTTTGTTTCCTTTTAAAGAAAATTAGGTAAACAGCTTTAACAAACAAGCTCAAGTCATTCATTAGGCACAGGGGATCCCAAGTTTAAGTATTTTTTTGGTTTTCACATTTCACTTTTTATCTTGTTTGTTTTGTATTTAATAATTTTTTATAACCTATAGCTGAAGCTGATTACAGGTTGGAGGAAAAAGGTCTAATACCTTGCATATCTGCCTTGCTGTGGGTTAAAATTAAACCAAGCAATTCTTCCTTTACTGTTACATTAAACTAAGTAACTGAACATGGTTTGCAGTTTACACTTAGCTTTATAAGAGCTAGTTTATTAATTAATTAGACAATTTTGCTATAATTATATTTTTATTCCCCCTTATCTCAGATGTATTAAGAAAAGAGTTACTTTTTTATGAAAGTCTATCCCTAAAAGCTATGCATTGTTCTAACATTTTCTGGAATTCACAGCATTCATCCAGAATACTGTGCCTTTCATAATGTGCAAAAAAAAAAATAAATTGGAGGTAATGTGCAAAAAAAAAAATAAATTGGAGGTAAATACAAACTTCATTATTGAATGAAGTGGCTTTAATGGCTTTGAGCTGAAAAAGGGTAGATTTAGATTAGACATTAGGAAGAAGTCCTTTACTATCAGGCTGGTGAGGCAGTGGCACAGGTTGCCCTGAGAAGTTGTGGGTGCCATGTTCCTGGAAATGTTCAAGGCCAGGTTGTATGGGGCTTTGAGCAACCTCATCTAGTGGAAGGTGTCCATGGCAGGGGGGTTGGAAGTATAAGATCTTTAAGGTCTTTTCCAACCCAAACCATTCTATGATTCCATGATATTAATACATTCTGTGAATGTATTAATCCAGTTAAAGTTTGGTCTATAAGAGCAGCATCCGTAGTCCAATGTACTGGACAGTGATAGATTATAGGTTTGTCAGATGATTTGAAACAGCATGGCAAAAAATTAAAAAATGGAACCGTTCTGCTTTTAAGCAGAATATCTTGAAATTAAATCTGCCATTTAAATTTTCCTGACACAAAATCTCAATTTGTGGGCAAAATTAAAATATCAACACGTATATCTTATTAAAAATAAGATATACATGTGCTAGTTTGTGTATTGACTTATATTTAATGGAAATGACATTTTCTGAAGAAAAAATTTTCTGAACACAAATTCCTTGCCAATTATCAAACCTCATGGATTCCCACATTCCACACAGAAAACATACATTTTCAAAGAATAGTAGTTGTAGCAAGTGTTTGCACTGAATTACATGGAGTGGCCAGACCTAAAGTTTTACTCTTTTTAATATCTTCATAAAGAGAGATCACTGACATCAGTGTTTCTAAAACTCAGTGCATGTACATGCTTAGCCCATAAACTTTTGAGACAGGAATTTTGTGAAATGAATATACAATCTTTGTTTACTTTGTTTAAAATTGTTTAAATTATACTAGGATCCGCACCTTGCTTGCAAGTGTTTTTAGGTGTGTACAGGCTGAAATACAAAATCCTAGAGTCATCGTGCAAATTATGAAATACACAATCTGCAGTTGACAGTTCAATGTGAAAAGGGGGCAAAAATCCACTATTTTTGAAAATATTACAAAAGACACTCAAAGAGACTACAGAGTAGTGAGAATTTTTCTACAGTAAATTTAAGCAAGGCTGAACAGTCCTACCTTGAGTTTATATCAATAAACTATACCATGAATTATTTTACCATGTAATGAGGTTCATGTATTTGAAATAAGTGAAGAAATTTAATGTGGGTATAAGAAAGGTTAATGCCATTTAAAGAAATTGAAAAATACAGGTAATGTGATTTAAATGAGATATTCAACTGAAAGTTGAAATATATTAAGTAATGGAGATCTCATAATCCAAGTATGGGTTTGGGAGCAGCATAAGTATTTAAGCACAGTGTAATTTTAGTAACTTTCTTCACATAATTACTGACAAATTAACTGCAGTATACACGATCAACAACAAATGAATATTTCATAACTGATTACAAGTATAAAAAGAATTTACCCCTGGAAGGTTATTGTGATAGTGTTTTTAATGAATACTTGACATTATTAATACTGCAATTACATATTTATTTCACACTGGGGTTGTATGTGGCATTTGGTAATGATATAAAAATAGATGATCTCTGACTTGAGGATCTTATATAAAATAACAATAGGACAAAATAGAGAAAGGATAAGAACAGATAAGTTGATAAAGCTCTTTGGAAGTCTAAGATGAGTTTCTCTAGCTGAATTGCTGAGGTGAGTAGCTCGAGGGAGGACGCCTTCAGCACCTGAAAGGGGGAAGCTCAGCGTCCAGGAGCCTCAATTCAGAGCGGCAAGAGCCATCGAGGGAGCCTCAAGTCCTCGACAGGACTTGCCCCGGAGCCGGCAGCTCAGCTGACGCGAGGAGGGACTCACAGGGGGCGGAGCCAGGAGGAGCGGCGCTAGCCCTGACTGGTTAAAAACCTGCCCCAGGAAACAGGAGCGACGAGGAGTGTGGTGAACAGCGTGGGCTGAAGCAGCTCGAGCGGGATGGTGAGCTATATGACCCGGCCCAATCTGGGAGCTCTGCTGTGACTGGCCCGGTGGTGTCCAGCGTAGGCACCCAGACAGAGCCGATGAGAGGGGACGCTGCAGTGCGGAGCTCGGAGTGTAGAGAATTCCTGCACTGGTCTGGTGAGGGGAGGGTGCGCAATGGGCAGGGCTGCACTCAGTGCACTCTGGTGGAGGTCCTTGTGCAGCAGGGGCTGAGCTGCGGGATGCTGTCAACAGGCTGCAAGATGTCAGGGTAGCTGAGAGGAAGCAGGAATGCCCAAACTGTACAGGGGCCTCAAGCGTTCACTGTAGCTCATGAAGGGAAGAAGGAGGCCGTTAACCCGGGAAGCTGGGAAACAGCAGCAACAACAACAACAAAAAAACAAACAACAAAAAAAAAGGGGGGGGGGGGGAGGAAGAGGACAATTAAAAGCAAGGGACTTCCTCCTAAATCTGATGTCCCCGCCCAGAACCGCTTTGCTGTCCTGCAGGGGGCTGATGAGGAAACAACACTCACACCAGAAACAACCAGCTGATGCTCTGCTAAAAAAGAAGATCTCTACTGGTGGTGCCAGGAAAAAGCGGTGGGTTGTAGTAGTTAGGGGTGTCTACTTTGAAAGGAACAGAGGCACCCATCTGTCAGCCTGACCCAGTCTCAAGTGAGATGTGTTTCCTATCAGGGGCACAGATCAGGGATGTTGCAGAGGGACTGCCTGCTCTAGTAAGTCCTACAGACTATTACCAACTTCTAGTGATCCATGTGGGTGCTAGGAATATAGATAGCAGTAGCGTGGAGAACATAAAGAAGGACTACAGATCCCTGGGGGAGGTGGTTAGGGGCTCTGGAGCTCAGACTGTCTTTTCATCAATTCCCCAGGATACAGGGGAGGGCCCTAAAAAAGCTAGGAGGATTGGCCAGGTTAATAAATGGTTAGGAGCGTGCTGCCATAGTCAGGAGTTTGGGTATCTTAAACATGGGACCCAAGTTTATAGGCCAGGTATACTGGGGGCTCATGTTGCTGGTGAGGCTTACCAGAGTGGTCAGGGATGCTTAAAACTAGTTGTGTTGGGGGAGGAGAGCATCATTCTATCCCAAAACATCCAGTCAGTTGCCAGCACCTGTAATAAATGCTCGGAGCAATGTAGCTGCGCCAGCCAATGAGCCGGCTTCATGTGGAGCTCGTCTCAGATGCCTCTGTACAGACGCACATAGCATGGGGAACAAACAAGGAATTAGAGATGCGTGCATGTCTACGGGGGTATGGTATAATAGGCATTACAGAAACATGGTGGGATGGCTCCTATGACTGGAGTGTTGGAATGGAAGGTTACAGACTCTTTAGAAATGACAGGCCTGGCAGACGAGGAGGTGGGGGGGTGCTTTATATGTTAGGGATAGGCTGGAGAGTATGGAACTCTTTTATATGTTAGGGATAGGCTGGAGAGTATGGAACTCTTTTATATGTTAGGGATAGGCTGGAGAGTATGGAACTCTGTCTGGGGACAGGTGATTAGTCAACAGAGAGCTTGTGGGTCAGGGTTAAACGGAGAGCAGCTATGGGGGATATTATTGTGGGGATCTGCTACAGACCGCCTGATCAAGAGGACTCTGTGGATGAAGAACTCTATAGACAGATAGGAACAGCCTCACACTCTCAGGTCTTTGTTGACATGGGGGACTTCAGCCACCCTGATATCTGTTGGAATGATGGTACAGCCTGGCACAAACAATCCAGGAAGTTCTTTGATTGTGTGGAATACAACTTCCTTTTGCAAGTAATGGAAGAGCCAACAAGGAAAGTTGCCATGCTTGACCCTGTGCTCACCAACAGGGAAGGGCTTGTTGGAAATGTGATGTTCCAGGGCAGCCTTGATTGCAGCGATTATGAGATGGTTGAATTTAAGATCCTCAGGCCAATGAGAAGAGCATGCAGCAAGCTCCTTGCCCCAGACTTCAACACAGCAGACTTTGGCCTCTTCAGGAACCTCCTTAGTAAGATTCCATGGGATATAGCCCTAGAGGGCAGGGAGGCCCAAGACTGTATATTGGTATTCAAGGATCACCTGCTACAAGCTCAGGAGTGTTGCATCCCAACTAGAAGGAAGTGCAGCAGGAGGGTCAGGAGAACTCCTTGGATGGATAAGGAGCTGCTGCGGAAAATCAAAGGAAAAAAGCAGCTTATAAAAGGTGGAAGCAAAGACAGGCAGCGTGGGAAGAGTACAGGGATGTTGTTGGGGATGCTAGGGACCAGGTTAGGAAAGCTAAGGGCCAGTCAGGATTAAACTTGGCTAGGGATGTTAAGGATAACAGGAAGGGATTCTACAGGTAGGTAGCAAATGAAAGAGGCTAGGGACACTGTAGGCACCTTCCAGAAGCTGTCGGGAGAGCTGTCTACACAGGATTTGGAGAAGGCTGAGGTTCTGAATGACTTCTTTGCCTCGGGCTTCTCTGGCAAAAGCTCTGACTGCACCGCCCAAGTTTTGGAAGGCAGACACAGGGGCTGTGAGAATGAAGACCCTAGGCCCACTGTAGGAGAGGAACTGGTTTGAGACCATCTTAAGAACCTGAACCTACACAAGTCCATGGGACCTGATGAAATCCATCTGCGGGTCCTGAAGGAGCAGGCAAATGAAGTTGCTAAGCCGCTGGCCATCATATTTGAAAAATCACGGCAGTCAGGTGAAGTTCCCAGTGACTGGAAAAAGGGAAATATAACCCTCATTTACAAGAAGGGGAAAATGGATGATCCAGGGAATTACAGACGAGTCAGTCTCACCTCTGTGCCTGTCAAAATATAGGAGCAGATTCTCCTGGAAGTCATGCTAAGGCACATAAAAAAGAACAAGGTGCTTGGTGATAGCCAGCATGGCCTCACTAAGGACAAATCCAGCCTAACCAATTTACTGGCCTTCTATGACGGGGCTACAGAACTGATGGACAGGAGCAGAGCACTTGAAGTCATCTACCTGGATTTGTGCAAAGCATTCGACACTGACCCACATGACATCCTTGTCTCTCAGTTGGACAAACATCAATTTGATAGGTTGGCCACTCGGTGGATAAAGAGCAGGCTGGATGGCTGCATGCAAAGAACTGTGGTCAATGGTTCAATGTCAAGCTGGAGACCAGTTACGAGTGGCGTCCCTCAGGGATCGGTGTTGGGACCGGTCCTGCTTAACATCTTCGTCGCTGACATGGACAGTGGGATTGAGTGCGTCCTCAGCAAGTTTGCCGATGACACCAAGCTGTGTGGTTCGGTTGATACGCTGGAGAGAAGGAATGCCATCCAGAGGGACCTTGACGCACTTGTGAGGTTGGCTGATGCCAACCTCATGAAGTTTAACCATGCCAAGTGCGACGTCCTTCACCTGGGTCTGAGCAATCCCAGGCACAGCTACAGGTTGTGTAGAGAAGAGACTTGGAGCAGCCCTGTGGAGAAGGACTTGGGGGTGCTGGTCGATGAGAAACTGAACATGAGCCAGCAGTGTGTGGTCACAGCCCAGAAAGCCAACTGTATCCTGGGTTGCATCAAAAGGAGTGTGACCAGCAGGTCAAAGGAGGTGATCCTGCCCCTCTACTCTGGTCTCGTGAGACCTCGCTTGGAGTACTGTGTGCAGTTCTCAACATAAAAAGGACATGGAACTGTTGGAACAAGTCTGGAGGAGGGCCATGAGGATGATCAGGGCACTGGAGCATGTCCTGTAGGAAGATAGGTGGGGCTGTTCAGCCTGGAGAAGAGAAGGCTGTGTGGAGACCTCATAGCAGCCTTCCAGTATCTGAAGGGAGGTCTATAGGGATGCTGGGGAAGGACTTTTCAGTAGGGACTGTAGTGATGGGGTAAGTCATAACAGGTTAAAATTTAAATAGGAGAAGTTTAGTTTGGATATCAGGAAGAAATTGTTTCCTGTTAGGGTGGTGAGGCACTGGAATGGGTTGCTAGGGGAGGTTGTGAATGCTCCGTCCCTGGCAGTGCTCAAGACCAGGTTGGACGAAGCCTTGGGTGAGATGGTTTAGTGTGAGTTGTCCCTGCCCATGGCAGGGGAATTGGAACTAGATGATCTTAAGGTCCTTTCCAACCCAAACTATTCTATGATGCTATGATTCTATATCTTAAAAATAACCATTAATCCTGAGACTAACACAGGGAAGTGCTTTCCTCCACCTACCTGGGCTTTACCTCTTAATTCTTACAGGGTAACTGAAGGATTCTTTTGTTCTCATTATCATTTCCTTCAGTGTTGTGATTTATTTAGTGATTTAAATTATGCTATTAGCTGTTGTCTGCATAAAATTGTTCCTAGACTTCTATCCCTCCACCCCCAATTTTATCATCCCTCTGTTTTTGATCTCCAGTTATGTTTCTTACCATCTGACACCTAAAAACATAGCTTTAAAGAAACAGAGGTTTTCAGGGAAACTTGGTATTCTGACAGCTGCATTTTAAGGAGGATACCAAATATCAGGAAACATGATAAAAATCATGAGAATTGACAATGCTGCCATCTAGCCTTTGAAACATAATCAACAGGAGCAATCTAATACAAAGCAGTGAGTCTCTGAATGTCTCCATTAGCTCCCTAATTATCAAGAATCTGCTGAAGTCACAGCATCTTGAGCATGGACAGCAAGTCCTCTGACATCATTCTCGAGCAAAATTGTGAATATGTTGGGCTAGTGACATCATATACTCAGATATTCACAGGCTGCACACATGGGACATTGCTGTGAAACATCTCATTAGAAGAATTAAAAAGCCAGAAAAATTATGTGCTATCCTTTAAGAAAGTTTTGTGATCTCTTCAATAAATCATAATACTCACGGGTGGCTTCCTTTGTAAGTTGGGCTATTTCTATGAAAAGCTAAAATTAAAAGACTTATAAGATAAGGAAACTTTTTTTCTATGTCCGATTATATTCCTCCCATTAGTATTTCTTTGGTTTAAGGCACAAGCTTGAGGTTTTTTGTATTACCTAAAAAGATCAAAGAGTAATTTTCTTCCGGTGCATATAGGTAGAATTGGTAGTGGGTTTTGTTTTAAATGCTGCATTTTTAGATCTGTTCTGAGAGCACATGGAAATCTTTGTATGAAATATAGCATTCTTATATGTGTTAATACCTGTAGACTGTTACTATTTATGTTTGAAATACTAATTTGTTGTGTTTTTTTCCGTTCTTGTTTTAAAACTATCATTTGTCATTGTTTTGTTCTAGCCTATTTCGCAATAATTGATTTTGTGTTCACTTGTTAATTGCTTTAGTTGTTACTTTATTGAAATTTATGGATTTGCTGATGTCCTGTGGAGGGTGTGTTTTCACTGGTAGTCACTAATTGCACAGTGTTAAGGATTCATAAGCTTTCAACTTCTTCATAAAGCAATCAACATATTTTATTAACTTCCTGAGTCTCTGCTCTGATCCCTGAATCATAGCATTTGTGATCCTGCTCTTAGCTGAAAACAGGTGCCATATTTGTATAATAAGAATCTCTTTGAAAAGAACACATATTTTACTTTTAAAAGAGAAATTTCTTGGAGACAAATTGCTGTAATTATTATTATTTACTTCTACAGCAGAAGCATTGGGAGCATCGAAATCAGAGATAAATTCTATTACTTACAGAACAAGAGGATAAAAGACACCCAAAGAACCAATGAGCTTGCAAAGTAAGGTTTACATGGTTCCTAACCACATTAGTCACATGAGGAGCTTAAGTTGAAAGCAAGCAGAAGTGCCACATGCACCAGCATAGCTTTACAAAAGCAATGCCTATCTTCTGCTTAGGAACACCCCTTCGTGGCTGCTGCTTTCTGATGCGAGCAAGAGACCAAGGATGCTGGATGCCTTGTCTGTTGACCAGGCAGAAACAGCACCATCTGGTGTCTGTCCTTTAGGAAAGTGGGTAAGAGCAGTATATATCCTATTACTGAACAGATCCCACTACCCTGTAGGCCAGACCTTGCTGAGAGTCTCAGCGGAGGTTGGAGCTCTTCTTCTCATAGCCTGAAAAACAGAAGGACAATGAAACCCAGCCTAACACAGATGTTAAAGTTTCTACAGCTGTGCTGTGAAGGGAAATGCACAAATCAGGAGACCAGTCACAGATTCCTTGGGTTTCCCTCATAAATTTATTTTATTTTCATCCTTATGTCTTTGGCCTTCCCCTCAAAAAACTATTGTAGCTGCCTTTTATCCTTTTGTAATCCTCTTAACATGAGAAAATTTAGGTTATATTGTCTTAATAATGTTGCCTGTAACATTTCCAGATGCTTTCCACCAGTGAGTTTTTGTGTTGTTCCTCATTGCTCTCTTTGTCTAAATAAAATCAGACTGAGTATATGGCTGTATATTCCAGCTTCTCTCTCTCAAGCTGTCTTGGTGATAAACTCATATATAACTACCATATATTTAGTTATTGGCCACCTAGAATAACCATAGGTTACAGTAGTGTGAATGTGTGTTATGCATATGAAAGAGGACAGCCCAGGACACCTGACTCAAGCTCTCCTTTTAACACAACTAGCTTTTGCCTTTAATGATCACGTGTTGCTGCTTGTTGCTGCTTGTTTCTGCTCACTGTTGCTTGTTGTGCTTGTTGCTGCTCACTGTACCTCAGGTTTGGAGGGACCCATCTTTCTCTGCAGACCTGAGGAGAAAATTGGTGAAATGGGCTGCCTGGAGCTCAGCCTTATTCCTACTCACATAACAGGTTCACCTGTATGTGTCATAAGCTATCAGGGCCTGGCTGACAAAACCAGGGTAAAATTCTGTGGCTACCTGAATCTAGATAATTCAGACTTGTATTACTAGCATGCATTTTTTACTTTATCAGTGAGTCATGTAGGTTTGTTTCATACACCTATCTAAACAGACACCAGAACAGCAAGTAAGGAAACAATCATATCCAAAATCAACTGTACAGAATAACCCAGATTCATTCAATACATTGATTACATATGAAACCTAACTGTCTGCATTACTTCCCAGCAACAGGTCCTTAGTTGTTTTGAGTTTTGGTTTGTTTGTTTGTTTGTTTGGGGGGTGTGTTTTTTGTTTGTTTTGTTTATTTTATTGCTGCTGTGATTATTTTTTTTTTAAGAACATTTTTACATGTTTCAATAATCCCATACTTTCTATAAGGAAGCACATGTGGATATTTTGTACCTTTCACCTTTGTATACAGACAAATCCCATTTCCTTTTCTGTGTGTTCTTCAATCCTTTCTTTGCCCTTCAGTCTCTCACCATTCCTTTGTCTGACAAATCCTGTATTTCTTCCCGTTTAAATCGCACCTCAGAATATGTTTGGAGGAGAAAATGTCGTTGCTTGTTGTCCACTGGAAGGAAATACTTAGCCAGAACAAGTTTTTCCAGCTTTTTTAGAAAAAGATTTCTGAGGAAAAAAAGGGATATTTTGTTGTTGTTTTTTCTTAGAAATATCATCATAGCTTGATCATCCAGTGATTATGCTGTCTGGATTAAATAACACACTACTGTTGTGGAAACTGCTGGTTTTTTCTTTATGTCTTGTATTGAGAAACACAGTAGAAAAATCATGTAGTCTATATCCTTCCATCTATGTTGTAAACTATAAACTCTGTGTTCAAACAACAGTATAGTATTTTAGCTGTACTTCCAACCTGAATAAGAAACTGCGTATCTGTGTTGGCACTTGGATAGGAAAACGCAGCAGTTAGCTGTCCTTCCTGTGAATCACCCCTAATTCATCTGAACACGGCTAAGAGAGCATGATGTTGATGAAATTATGTTCCTGCAAGGGGGGGGGGGGTTGCTTGTAACATTGACAGGAATCTGTATGCTATGGTCATCACACACTTCATGGCAAAATTTCTAAGACTTCATAAAGGTGCTCATGTCCACTTTAAATTAATTAAAAAGTTGAATTGCCTTCGCATTTTTTTTAAATATGGTTTTAAATTCAGAAATAGCTCCTGTCTCCCAATCTGGTATGGTTTTGTGCATGGAAAAATCACTTCATACTCTTTATTAACTTGCAAGCTTATTGTGAAACTTAATTAGCGAATATGCATGAGTCACATTGAGATCCTTAGGTGTTCTCTATCATACATAGACATTAATACCTTTAAAAGCAGATAATTTGTACAGCCAAACCTGTTATCTACTTCATGCTATTTCACAGGTTGCTTAAATCAGTGCTTCAGTTAGAAAATGAAAGCAGAAGAAATTGCAGCCATACATTAATGACCCAACCTTACATGATATTTTTCTCTTTCATACAAATATTCAACTAATCTCACCAGAGCAACTATTTATCATCACATCATTTAAATTCTTCAAGGCTGATGAGTTTTGGCAGCATTTGTTTTTGAATGTCTTATAGGCCTTCAGTATGTTTAATTTTAGATCAGGCAGAGAAAACACAGGGGAAAAAAAAGTCTCTTCACTTTAAAAGCAACATGGAAATACTAGAAAATATCTATTAGTAGAATGTTTATTTTTTGATAAAATAATGAGTTGGTGATGTATATTATCTTTCTGAAATACACTGTAAGGCTGGGAAATGCAAAATTATTTATTTTTTTTAAGCAAATAAATGATGAAGAACACAAAGACATTTTTTGAAAAGGATGAAGAAAGACCAGAAGCACAGAAGTAAAGATTTTCTTACAAACAAATTATAACATGTTTTCTTGTTCCCAGCTTCTTATTTTCTGACTTTCTGTGGATCAAGAGCTGCTCTTAAGCAATGCAGCATGTTTCTTAAATGAGAGATTGCTCCTTGTACCATCTCCTCCCACATCTAGGACTGCAAGACCCCATTACAGCTACAGACATTATTTACCTGTAACATGAACACTGGGCAGACTCTAAATCTGGCTTCCCATTGCCACTCTCCACACCCCATCCTCTCTTTTAATAGCATTTAGGGATTGTAAAGAAAGAGAATGGTACCAGGTGACAAAGGCAGTTGTTCATGAATGTGGTTGTACATGACAATTCATGTGGGCTCTGCAAGTTGCCAGATTTCCATTAACTCCAGAATGAGAGGTTGCACTGTTAAGGGAGAACTCACTGAAGTTACTTGGAAAAAACGACCATTGACTGAGACATTTTGCATTACCCACTAGATTAAGGAATTATGTTGGACCAGTAAAAATATCCTGCACAAACCCCATTTGACTGTGATCAAGTACAATCTGATCCTTATAGTCTGCTAGCAAACTTACTCTGTCTCCAGGGAAGTATTTTAATCATTGTTTGATGATAGGGTGTGGAAATGGGTGGGCAAAAGAATGTTTGAGCATAATTTGTTTTTTAATTTCTGTTAAAGTCATTCCATAGCCCCACCAATTCCCCCCAGTCTGTTAAAATTCACTGAGCCAGGGATTCCACAGCCCATTGGCAAGTGCCCATCATTTTTCAGAACAAGCAGGGTGATTAATCCATTTAAATTTACTGCACAGGAAATATTGGGAGAGGCAGATGCTTTCCTCAATTGTGATTTACATTGAGAAGAAAATTAAAATCCTCACCGTAACAATTAATTGACTGCTCCACTAAATCCAGTGTAATCTCTATCTTTTTTTCTTCTGGAGAATGTGACTATAAATGCTTTCAGCTTTCATGGCATGAAGAGGTGAGGGGCTGGGGGTTTTGTTTTGTTTTTCCCTTGTTGTTTTATTTCTTTATTTTTTAATTATTAATGACATTCAGTTGCTTGTTTTGGGTTATGATTTTTGGGGTGGGGAACCACAGGGGAATGCTGCTTTAGAAACTGATTAATCTGTAGTCATTAAAACACTTCACAGACACTGTAGTGAAACTGTCAGTATCTCTTCATTAGCTCCAAGATAGGGGTTTCATATAAGTACTTCTAAACCTCAGCTGTAACATCCTCCGCAGGGTATATTAACAGTGCAGGATTTTACGACGTTTCAGGACTAATTTCCTGCTTATTCAGATACTTTTTCATCACAGAGAATTTACACAGATACAGACATCTGTCTTAATAACACTCAGCATGTTAATATGGGTCTTGAGGACATTAGGTGATTGAAACTGTAGCTAGTCAATTCTCCCATCATTTTGAAATGATCAAAAGAGAATCCTTCATGGCTTTGGAAGATTTACTGAGTTGATTCACTTTTATTATGTAAATTATACTTCTGGGTTTTTTTTCTTGAAACCAGGGGCTGTATCTAAGATACGCAGTGACAGTTCAAGGAACAAGACCCATTACATTAAATGATATAAGTTTACGAAGCTGAACTTTGTGAACTTTCTCTTCCACCAGTATAAATCAAACAAAGCCACACATTGATTGCACTCATTACCAAATTATCAGAGTAGGATGTACATAGGTAAAACTATATTTTGCTTGACATCTGTTTATATTTTCAGAATCTGTCCAACCTTAGCAAGAGATAAAATCAAATTATTTCCCACTGCTACCAATATGTATTTTTCATGAACAGCCACTGTATTCTTAAGCCAGGGGATTTTCAAATTTTTCAGGGTGTAGGCTGAAAAACAATGAAAGTAATCACATCATGAGTGTTGTGATGCCATCCAATTACGAGTGTCAGAGCTGAACTTATATGCGCTAAAGTGAAATGTCAATCCACTTGACTTTTTTTTTTGGTTTTCTCTAGAAATTTCCTTATAGACACTGTTGGAAACAAGATAATGAGCTATGAAGTTTAGGACTGAAGCAGCATATACAATCTTATGCTGATGGACAAGTAGAGGAAATAAATCCTGACACATCTGCAGAATTAGTCTTGTGTGTAATTGGTGTAAGTAACCGTATGTGACACTTTATAAAATACATCTTAACTAATTAATTGTATTTAAACATAGTAAACATGTCCTTATTTCTACCATATGGGCCCTACCTCTACAGGAAAAAATGTGGGAAAGCGCTTGAATACACATTATCTGATCATATAACAAAGCCTTACATTGTGCATCTTGAGCACTGATCTTGGAAGGCAGTTATTCAGAAGTCTTGGGATCAGCATTGAAATCCTCCAATTTTTAACTTCTGTGACCAGGCAGTCAAAGAACTGCTGCCACCTCTGTTGTCTACTGCTGGCTTTTTCTTCAATGAGATTAAAAGAAGCAGGAAGCTGAAAAAAAACCCAAATACTCCTGTGCAACTCTATCTGCCACAAACCTGATGAACTACATCTTCAGTTCAAAGCTCATTTGAGAAGAGAAAGAATGACAGAAGCTGGATAAATGGTTGCTCTCCTTCAGCTTTGCAACTTCCTTGTTCTGTTATTTGCAGTTTTACAATGTGTCTGAGACAATTATAGCTATGTCTGAGGACCTAGGCTTCATGCCTTGTTTTCACCCAGTTTTGCAAACGTGTGGGATTCTCTTTGCTAAGGTATGGGTAAAAAGGAAAATAGAGAGGAAACATCATGTCATTGATGCAAATATAAAATCCTGTTCTAATAATCATAAGGAAGATATTTACAGTAGCTTATTTTATTAATTAAGAAAAAAGTGTTGTGTACCTGTTGCTTCTTGCATTTTGTGAATAATCAAATGAGAATAGCATTCACTCCTTCAGAAAACCACAACAAATACTTGTAAAGGTTTCATAAAATTCTGAAATCCACAGATATGAAAGGAATATTTGTCAATTTTTATCCTCAAGAAGAAAAGATCAATTTTTTGCACTTTTTTTTTATTTTACAAAAATTTACACTAATTGTTACTAATCACATTTTATAAATGAGAAAACAAAGATAGAATTGGAAATTTATTAAGATTACAGAGAAGAGAATGTGGAAGAAAACACTTTTTTAGCTCTCTATTTCTATAACTTGTTACCTCTTACAGTAATTAGATGCACAAAAAATTTTTACTCAGTGGACATGAGGAAAGGCCATTAGCATGGTTATTCTGCTGCTCAGACCTTTGTTATACTTTCCCTGTAGTTTCCCAACTGATAATAAAAGTTCCTGCCATAGAATCTACATTTTATGGGGAGCAAACTCTTTCATTCAAAAAAAAAGATATTTATTTTCATGGACTTTTCTCAGAGGAGGCAAAACTGACTTTGCACTCAATTTTTCTTCATGCACGCATATCAGCAGGGAATAGGAAGTTTGGGGAAAAAAACTCTGTATATAGCTGAACTTACGCTCTGAGAGAAGCAAGATGAGTTACATGGAAGAATGAAGTGACTTACACCTCCATCAGGGCAAAGAGAAATCCGACAAGGACTGTGACTTCCAATCCACAGTTTTTGACCTGGTCTTCTGGGGTACTGCTGTCTTGAACTACTGCTGTTCAGGTTGAGATAGCCAAGTCACACACCAACCTATAACATTTTTACTGACAAATGTGCAGGTCCTTTTCTCTCTTACTGTCATCTAAGACTGGTAATGAGTTTGATGTAATCTCAGTTCAGTGCTCAAATAACAAGTCCAATACATTGTGAATATCGTACCCAGGCTAATTGCATTTATGTAGATTTGGATTTTAATATACAATTTTGTTTATAGTGTGTTTTATCTGTTTTTTATCTATATGTTAACCCGTGAGTCCTTTGAATGACTTTGTCATGAAATAAATTATTTTTTAAATAAAAATGGATTGCTCTTCGTAAAAAGCAGCTGGAAATTCCACCTTCTTTGTTGAACTAGAAGAATTGTTTTAAAATATGTCCATAGTTATTGGAATGATTCCTAATTTCTAAAACAACCCTGTAAAGATTAAATAACTTTCTTAAACACAAATAGTGAAACTGAGTCTTATTCTACTCATCAGTTTCTAAAAGATTAAAAAGGATGTGGGCCTTTTTTGTGAAGTGCCGTTTCAAGACCATAGAAAATGTGCTGCCTAACTTCTAGAGCTTGCAAGATAAAACAAATTGTAGGTAGGCAGCAAATCTACAGTGAAACAGAAGATGAGGACAGGAGCCATACTAAGATTATGAGAATTATAATGTTATCTATCATGGTATTTTTTTAACCCATAGTGCTACATCATAATAAATTTTTAAAATAGGTATCAGCGCTCCCCCCAGGCCTTTTACCTAGCCATTATTAGTTGGCTCTTTCTAAATCCTGTAGGTCTCAAGATGGGAATAGAAAGATGAGAGGTTAATAGCTTTATGCACTAATTCAAGGAGTACATGCTATTTGTAAAAGTGCTAGGACTCCTGTAGCAAAAACTGTCAAGTGAATAGTTTGGGCTACTATCACTGGAGTGGAAATGCCAAAGAGCAACTCATTAGAGTCAGAGAACAAATAAACAATGATATTCAGAGCTTTGAAAACCATGAAATAAGAAGTAGATGAACCAGATGTGGTGGTAAAAAAGAAGAGTCCATGAAATAACGTAGGGAAGAGTGATCAGTGAAAACAAATATGACCTTGCATGTAGAAAAAATCACAGATTGTACACCATCATTCTGCTAATGTTTCTGTGTCTAATTTTGATTCTGCAACAGACTTGAAAAAGTTTTTTATACTTTCATATATTCAGATTCATAGGAATAATATTTAGAAGGACATTTAACAGTCATTTAAGCACCCTCCCACTTGAATCAGGACTGCTTTCAGTACTAGTATGGATCACCTGTTGTTTTGTGTAATGGAGTCCTGAGGAGTGAAATTGGCAAGCTGTTTCTCTACTGCCCTAACTTCATAATAATGAACTTCTTCAGATGTCAGTCTGACATGTTGCAAGCCCTTACTTTTAACTGTTGTATTTTCGTTTATCATCTGCCACTTATGAATATAGCTTAGCTCAATCCAGCTAGGCTTTGGCTTTTCTGTATTCATTCCTGAACACCTGTTGAACTTCTCTTTCATTGCCTGTCCTTGATCCTACTTCATGTATGCTCCCTCTTTGCAATTTAGTTCTTTAAGAATTTCCTGTTTAGACTCCTCCCATAATGTCTTATCTTTCTGTAGAAGAGGCTGCTTTCTTCACAAGTGCTAATAATTACTATTATTTCTTTAAATAGTACCATAAGCTATGTGGTAGAAAAATTGGGTCCCTATTCTGTATTTAAGTGTCAGTTAATGAAAGAGGAAGTCCTGAAATTTGATGAACAGAAAAAAAATCCATACTCTTATTTTTGTATGAAGACAGCTATACTTATTTGCAACTCTGTAAAAAATTTTAAACTAAATATTTTTATGAATATCATACATTGGTTGACACAAAACTCGATGTCTATGAAATATACAGTCCAGCTTGTTATAAAATGACAAAGATTCTTACTTTCCTGAAAAGAGAATTAATTGTTAAAGTCTCAAAGATTGCACTAGTGACCCAAACAAGTATATTTTCTTTCATGTGGCATTTTAATTGCTACCTCTTTATAAAAGCTCACTTCTCATTGAATCATGTAATATTAGGGATGTTTTCAGAGTACCTGTCAGTGGTGATCCCAGTCTAAGTGAGCTCTTGAGGACTTATATCAGAGCATCTTATGCTTTCATATAGCAAGGGATGTGTTAAAACAGATAGAGTGATCAGGCTAAACTTTTTGTGGCACCAAAGTAGAATATGGATTGCTTGATCAGCTTCTGCTTTTGCTGCAAACAACCTGCGTACCTGATACCTGAGCAGTATCTACTGCAGTACTTACTAGTCTAAACCTCTTATTATATCTGAAGCTCTAAAATCTTTCATTTTTATCAAAGACTTTTTGATGTGCCAGTAAAGTCACTCTCCATCTTCTGCTCAGTATTCCAGAAAATTTACACTCTTGTATATCCTTGATATATTCAGCAAGTAGTTTAAATCATTCAAACTAGCTGTGCACTTGCTGAAATGTGCAAAGGCTGAGGACAAGCTCCAAAGGAACATAAGCACTGGATGAGTTATGCGAAATTGCTGTTAAGACAGCAGATAAGAAAATTCCTTTGTCTGCTTGGAAGTTCTAACTATGAAATCTCTTCTAATGTACCAAGCCAGACTACTGGTACAGAAAGACTACAGTTATTGAGGTTGAACAGTCCACCTTCTGCTTCTATCAGGGCATGATTTCTGTTTGCTGTCTTTCTTGTTCTGTGATTGCTGCATTCATGTCTGCACAACAACAAGCTTGAACAAGAGACATAACTTGTACATTATCTGGTCTATAACTTGATAGAATTATTTTGTTGGAATGGGAAAGTCTCTTAGGCTGATAAAATGAACCCCTCTCTATTTTCTTAGGCATATGTTCTAACCATTCTGTTATTACAGAAGAAAGATAGATAGCACTGTCCTTCCAATAAAACGAGTGCTAGATATCCAACTACGTATCATGTTCCTCAAGGCAAAGTGTCAGGGTGTAAAATATCCAATGCCCATAAAGTTATGACACTAAAGTTACCACACTGAAGAACTGGTCCATAATCCAAAAAGAGTGTTCAGCATGTTGCCCTTGTCGGTCCCAGTCATGGGGACCAACCTCTTCAATGTAACTTCCATAATCCTCAGTTTGGTGTTTACTTTGGAGAAAACCGTTGCATAGTGACTGAGTCCTGTTTCTAATCTGATGCTAAGTGAATATGTCAGTGAATTGCTGCCTCATGAATAGGCACCACATCAAGGCCATAAGAATTCCATGAACATCCTTAAGCATGTTGCTAAATTGTTCTAATATTTAGAAATCTGAAAGCTGACTTTCTACATTTAGTTTATGTAAGGGACTTGTTTTGTTTGCAATAAACCCTACCAACACTTTCAGAACCATTGAATTGAATGTAGGAAAAGTACGTAAGGAACATTAGGCTTTATGCAACTTAGTAAAAGTGCTTATTACATGTTTATTACAAACGAATCCCTTCATATTTAGTTTTTCTTGGGTTTTTTTTTGTTTGGTTGTTTTTTGTTTTGTGGTTTGTTTTGTTGTTGGTTTTGGTTTTGATTTGTTTGTGGTTTTTTTGGTGGTTTTTGGTTTTTTGTTTTTTTTTTTTTTAATTGCATCTGCCTTTGAATTACATTGTTATAAAACCACTTTAATATAAGAAAATATAATAGTATTTTTAAGTTAGTTTAACACATCTGAAACGTTCCAAATTAAAGTCCTTATTTTCAGCTGCACCGAGGCTGCTTTGTGTTGTCTGGCGTCAATTACAGTTATGTGCATTTTAAAGCCCCTACGCACTTCTGAAGAGGTATAAAGAGGACTTACTGTAAATGGCAATTCCATCATAATCTTTTGGGATGAATTGAACTGATCATTTATAAATGGGAATAATTCACAGAACGCACCTTTGCCTTCTTCATGTCAATCCTTTTTAAACTATGGACCAGCTCCTGTTACTTTTACTTATTTGAATACGTATTTCCATGTGAGTATCCCCTTATAATTTGGATTTTTATATAATTATTTTCTAATGAGAGAGTGATTTCCATTTTGCCATTTAATAATATCAATAATCTGTGAGTATAGTATTGGTTCTGTATTCAGAGAACACTTCTTTTTCAAATACAAAAGTAAAAATAAACTCCTCTTCAATTAAAACTATGATGTTTGCCTAAAGCCTGTGAAGCAGTTTAGAACTCCTCCAGAAATTCTCAAGGCCTTCCTAGAGCACCATTTGGGTGGGAAAACCCAGTTTTCTGTTAACTGCTGCATTGAATTTGAGTAATGATTTTCACTGATTTTAAGGTGAGAAAAGGTTTAAAGTTCTGTATTATGTGCTAGCATTCTGCTTTTACTCAGTTCTCTTTATAGTCAATGCAAAACAGACAGGTAAGACAACTCATATGTTAAAGAGGTTTATTTAAAACTGCATTTGTGTGTCCAATGACTATTTGAAGACTTTAAATGCAAGAAAATCAACACTTCCTCTGGTATCTGAGCCTTCTGAATGTCAGGATCAAACATCTGTTGTTATTCATCTAAGTATAGCCAAGGTACAAAGTTGTTTGTCCTGTAATGAAAGTAACACAACAATTAGAAAGTAGTGCAGGACATAAATTAAGTGGTAGTTATATAAGCACATATCAGTATGGCCAAAGACTGAATAGAATGGGAAAATGGCATTAGAGAGTGAAATATTATTTATATCATACCACAAAACTACTTTCTTTTCTATTCAGATATGACCTTAAGGTAACGGGTATACTGTGTGTCCAGTGAAAAAGAAATGGAAAATACCATAATCAAGCAGTCCCAGTCAGGAGGCTTAGTAGACTAGGGACAGAGGAAAAATGAATCCCATGTGAAGACTAAGTTTTGACAAGTAAGACTCAGGGACAAAATCTTTGTGACATAAACTAATAAGGACTATTAACTCTCATCTAAGCGATTACATAAACAAGAATGCCTGGTAGAAAAAGCAACAGCCAAAACCATAAAGGAGTTAAACAGATTGGTTAGACAGCTCAGCTGTATCTTTTCTATCTCAAACAGATTGACAGATACTATGAATAGAAACAACAAAAAGTTTATTTAGTCTCCTCAGCTTTGTCATAATTCTCTTAGGAGAATAAGAGGATGAAAGCCATTTGTTTGACCTCCTGTCTGAAGTAATCTGATTATATTAGAATGAGTTTTGGTGAATCAAATAGGTCCATTTCTAAAAAGTAACTCCCCATCATTGTCCCTTCAAATAAGCAAAATGGCATATCTCTAGCAAGAGAAAAAAATAGAATAAGTGAAAATTCATGTTGTATCTCCTCTGAAGCCAGTACTGAATGATTCTATATTTCTTGGAATATAGAGCATGCACAGACAAGAATCTAACATATCTGTAAATACCACCTTTTCATTTACAGCCTCAGTATAAATCTCTGTATAGCTGTAATTAGGTGGACTTTTTTCCCTAAAGTCGATGCATAAAAATTCTGCATGTAGACCAATTCATTTTTTTTCTTTCTTTTGCTGAACATAAGCAATTTACATAGTACCTGTTAGAGAGCAGTGTAGGGGAGAGGGACCTGGGGGTCCTAGTGGACAACAGGATGACCATGAGCCAACACTGTGCCCTTGTGGCCAAGAAGACCAATGGCATCCTGGGGTGTATTAGAAGGGGGGGTGGTTAGTAGGTCGAGAGAGGTCCTCCTTCCCCTCTACTCTGCCCTGGTGAGACCTCATCTGGAATATTGTGTCCAGTTCTGGGCCCCTCAGTTCAAGAAGGACAGGGAACTGCTTGAAAGAGTCCAGAGCAGGGCAACTAGGATGATTAAGGGAGTGGAGCATCTCCCTTATGAGGAAAGACGGAGGGAACTGGGCCTCTATAGTTTGGAGAAGAGGAGATTGAGGGGTGACCTTATTAGCATATATAGATATATAAAGGGGGAGTGTCACGAGGATGGAGCCAGGCTCTTCTCAGTGGCAAACAATGATAAGAGAAGGGGCAATGGGTACAAACTGGAACACAAGAGTTTCCACTTAAACTTGAGAAGAAACTTCTTCTCAGTGAGGGTGACAGAACACTGGAACAGGCTGCCCAGGGAGGTTGTGGAGTCTCCTTCTCTGGAGACATTCAAAACCTGCCTGGACACGTTCCTGTGTAGCCTTATCTAGGTGTTCCTGCTCCGGCAGGGGGATTGGACTAGATGATCTTTTGAGGTCCCTTCCAACCTCTAACATACTGTGATACTGTGCGATACTGTGATACTTCAATACCACACAGAGTTCAGTGGAAGGCCACCAAGATGGACAGGGAGTGGCACATTTATCATGGCAGGAGAAACTGAGGAACTGGGGCCTGCTCAGTATGAAGACTGGCAGCAGCCTTGCCAGTACCTGTGGGGGGAAGATGGAACCTGTCTCTTCACAGTGGTACATGGTTGGAGGGCAAGAGGAAAAGCACATATACTGAGCTAAGACAGTTTCAGATTGGATATAAGGAGAAAAGTTTTCACCAGGGGACATAAACAGTACAGGCAGTGAGGGAGGCTATGAAGTCTTCATTCTTGGAGGTTTTCAAGAACAAACTAGACAAAGCCCCGAGTAATCTGTTTTGATCCCCTGAATAACCTCACTTGATCCTATAGCTGACCCTTCTTTGAACTGGAACTTTAAGACTAGAGACCCTGAGGTCCCTTCCAACTTGAATTATTTTATAAACCTACAGTAGGCTACATGTATTATAAATCAACATAAAAAGTTAAAACCTATGAACAATGAACAGTAAAATAATTCATATTCATACAGCAGATGACATATCTCACAGAAGATGGTGTCACCAACTGAACAAAATATTATCCACATTATTTCCACTGTACAAACTTAGATCCTTTTGTCTACTGTTCATGTGTCTACTATGTCAGTGAAAAAAATTTGGAGGAGGTGTTTATTCTGGTCTGCTATTACAACTTGGCCTGAACTCTGCCACCTGTACCATGTGAAGGACTTCGCAATGCCCAGTTGCAATGTGAATTCTCATCTATGCCTACTAACCCTGAAAAAAGAATTGCATCCTAATGGAAACCTGGCTCATCCAGTTCTCCAAACCACTCAAGGGTCAATAGCTACAAAGCACTGATTCTTTCTTTCTCTTTATTTTTTTTTTTAATTTCTGTTCAAGCCATAAACTGTATATTTAAGATATATCTCCAAATGAATTTATTTGGAACTCATTCATGAAATGGCTTCAGAGATAATTGCAAGATTTAACTTGAGATGACCAACTAAAAACAAATGTTTATGTAGCCAGAAAATTTTGTGTACACGTATACCTAATATTTAATGCTTGTATACAGATGCATATTAAACCAAAGTTGTTGATTGTATTCTTATATTCCCACATAGAATCTCTTGATGCATAATTTTCCACTGTATATTCTCATTTCCCTGAAACAGAAACCAGAAAATCTTTATTACGATTTGATGTTTGGTTAAGTCAGTGAAGAAATCTCTTATGTATAACTCTGATATCCAGTTTCACCAAAAATAAATCTTTCTTCAGAATCATTACAGGATTAAATATGGTTTGCAGTTTGCTATATAGGTAGTGAGAGTATCAAAAGGTAATAATTAAGTAGTAAATGAGACCAAATTAATGTATGCATTCCTCACTTTTCACAGCTTTTCCTCTGCACTATTCAACTGTTTGTTTATTCCACAGGCAATCTGTTCAAGCAAACTGCAGTAGTTGTTTGCCTCTCAATAGTATATCTACAACTGGCCAAGCAGAATTGATTCAGTCCTAGCCCGACATTTTAGAGCTTTAGCTCTTATACTTTAAATTGGATACTGAATCTCTACTGTGCTGAGGAAGATTTATCCTTTTCAGAAATGGTGACTCTTTGAATCTGGTATACCTTTTGGGGCTCCTGATGCTGAACTTTAGGACTATAACAGAATTATGAACAGATTTTTTCTCTTTCTGAGTTTCGGGTAGGGGTCTCAAGGTAACTAAAATTCCTGGCTTTAGAAATTGATGCAAATACAGACTTTCAATTAAAAAATAGAAAACTCTCTCTAGAATCTCTAAACTCATTGTTTTTGTAACATAGGTAGCATAATGACACATAACGATGCCTTGCAATTGCAAAGCTCTCTTGTCACTTTTTTAATGATCTGCATAAGTAATTTGAAGCTTTCTTATTCAAGAACAGAATGATATTCCCAAACCACAGTCTTACAGTTTTCCAGTGAAATTAGGCAGAGATTTCTTTGACTTTTACATTGGGCATGTTACAGTGTTATAAACAGATCAGGTTATTTGAGGGTATTTTTTTGTATGCATGTGTAAATGTGAAATTTCTTTGGAGCCATTATGACTGACAGCAGGATGAAATACACAACCATGTCCAGTTACAGAGTTTCTGAGGTTGAAGAACAAAGGAAACATAACCCTTTTTTTTTTTTTTTTTTTTTTTTAATTAAGGCATCATTTTGTCACAGGAAGTATCATAAGGGAGATTTAAAGCGTGAGTGAATAAGTTAGTTTCAAAACAAATACTGTAAAGAATGTGATTGCAGTCCTTGAATTTTTCCCTTTTGTATTCCTTTTTCATTCTACAGCAAACTTTCATCAGCCAAGATTTAAATTAATGGCAATGGAAGGTAATATTGTGGAAAGACTTTAACCACAATGGAGCTAGTAGGCATAGCCATGATACAAAGTGTATTTAATGTAACAAAGAGTCCTCCTGTTCTTCCCTGATCCACCATAAAAAAGAGTCAGTAAGCTGTGGAAAATGCTCTGCAGACTATTAAAATCCCTATGTATTTGACAACATTATTATACATTAAGGCTATTTTATCTGAAAACCTAATAAAAGCTGGTACTACAGGTTAGGCAGGGTGTTGAAAGTGAAATGCTTTATGAGTGATGATATTAAAGGGAAAGCTAATAGAAGCTTAGGTTGTGACATTATATAATCATGAAACATAGACCTAATTTAGTTGGTAATTAACCCTGGAATATTATGTTGTGGGCATCTCAGGAAGAAAAAAAAAAGCAAACCAAAAAAACAAAACCAAACACCCCCCCCCAAAAAAAAAAACACAACAAAAACCCAAAAAAACCAAACAAAAGTAAACGAGAAAAAAAGCCAACCAAATCCAAAACCAACCAACCAAAAAAAAAAAAAAAAACCAAAAACCAAAAAACAACCAACCAACCAACCAACCAAACAAAACCGAAGAAAAATTAAAAACCTTGCAAAGTGACTGAAAAATAGGGGCAAAGGACCAGAGGATAGAAATTTAGGTGCAAATCAATCAAGACACAGTTGACCAGTTTGGATTGGCACTTAAAAACCTTTGCCTCTTCTGTCTTACCCAATGCATGCTGAAAGTGCAAGCTGCTGAAGTCTGTGGCAGGGCCATTATCATCTGTTCATTTTATTTCCATTGCCAATTATCCTTAATTATTAGAAACTTTTTTCAATGCATAATGACTGCTGAAATGCTAGCATGCTCATTAAATTGAAGCTTTAGCTCAAGAAATAGATTTTGGAAAGCTACATTATTACTCGCATTTTGAAGTACTCCATCCTCCGTTAACTTCAAGTCCATCTTTGCACATTTCCCAATATATATTTATGCATTTATTTATTTTTACAGGAGAAAGGAACAGAAGGCTAGATTTCCTTGTTGAAAGCTGATATAATTAGTATAAAAAGATAGACGTGATCTGAATTGCTAAAAGCTAAGGAACAAATATGGACAAACTTTGTTTCTGGAGGGATGAGTGATCTCATTCAGCAAAGGCAACAGGAACAGGAGGCTCCTTTCCAAGAACTTTCCCAAGGGTTCACTTGGAGCCCATGGAAATGCAGAATGAAATTTCACAGAATCATAGAATAGTTAGGGTTGGAAAGGACCTTAAAATCATAGAATCATAGAATAGTTAGGGCTAGAAAGGACCTTAAGATCATCTAGTTGCAACATGGGCAGGGACACCTCACACTAAACCATCTCACCCAAGGCCTCGTCCAACCTGGCCTTGAGCACTGCCAGGGATGGAGCATTCACAACCTCCTTGGGCAACCTATTCCAGTGCCTCACCACCCTTTCAGAAAAAACTTCCCCTTTATATCCAATCTAAACTTCCCCTGTTTAAGTTTTAACCCATTACCCCTTGTCCTATCACTACAGTCCCTAATGAAGGAAGAGTCCCTCCCCAACACCCGTATAGGCCCCCTTCAGATACTGGAAGGCTGCTATGAGGTCTCCACACAGCCTTCTCTTCTCCAGGCTGAACAGCCCCAACTTTCTCAGCCTATATTCATATGGGAGATGCTGCAGTCATCCTCATGGCCCTTTTCTGGACTTGTTCCAACAATTCCGTGTCCTTTTTATGTTGAGGACACCAGAACTGCACACAATACTCCAAGTGATGTCTCACGAGAGAAGAGTAGAGGGGCAGGATCACCTCCTTGAACCTGCTGGTCACACTCCTTTTGATGCAGCCCAGGATACGGTTGGCTTTCTGAGCTGCAAGTGCACACTGAAGCTGGCTCATGTTCATTTTCTCATTGACCAGCACCCCCAAGTCCTTCTCCGCAGGGCTGCTCTGAATCTCTTCTCTGCCCAACCTGTAGCTGTGCCTGGGATTGCTCCGACCCAGGTGTAGGACCTTGCACTTGGCATGGTAAAACTTCATGAGGTTGGCATCAGCCTACCTCCCAAGCGTGTCAAGGTCCCTCTTGATGACATTCCTTCCCTCCAGTGTATCAACCGAACCACACAGCTTGGTGTCATTGGAAACCTTGCTGAGGGTGCGCTCAATCCCACTGTCCATATCACCAACAAAGATGCTAAACAAGACCGGTCCCACCACTGATCCCTGAAGGACACCACTCGTTACAGTTATCCAGCTGGACATTGAGCCATTGACCACAACTCTTTGTGCGGCCATCCAGCCAGTTCTTTATCCACCAAGTGGTCCATCCATCAAATTGATGTCTCTCCAAAAATCATCTAGTTCCTTGGGTAGGGACACCTCACACTAAACCACGTCACCCAAGGCTCTGTCCAGCCTGGCCTTGAACACCACCAGGGATGGAGCATTCCCAGGGCAGCCCATCCCAGTGCCTCACCACCCTTACAGTAAAGAACTTCCTCCTAATATCCAATCTAAACTTCCCCTATTCAAGTTTTAGTCAGTTACCCCTTGACCTGTCACTACAGTCCCTAATGAAGACTCCCTCCCCAGCATCCCTGTAGGCCCCCTTCAGATACTGGAAGGCTGCTATGAGGTCTCCACGCAGCCTTCTGTTCTCCAGGCTGAACAGCCCCAACTTTCTCATCCTGTCTTCGTATGGGACATGCTCCAGTCCCTGATCATCCTCATGGCCCTCCTCTGGACTTTTTCCAACAGTTCCATGTCCTTTTTATATTCAGGACACCAGAACATGTTTAAGACCTTTAAGATCATTGATTCCAACCATTAACCTAGCACTGCCAAGTCCACCAGCAAACCATGTCCCTCGGTGCCACATGTCTTTTAAATGCCTGAAAGGATGGTGATTCAGTCACTTCTTTCAGCAGCTTATTCCAGTGCTTGACAAACCTTTCTGCCCCTTTGAAAGACTCATTGCAGCCCAATGTATATCCAGCCATAGGTACGGGGTGCTATTCCAGGGAGCATCTTGAATCCTGGTTGTGCAGGGTCTAAGAAGAAGGACACACCTTTTTGTCACATCCAGAGACTACTATCTTGCCTGATTCTCATGTGGATTTCACATGTCTGCTGCTGCACACCCCTGAACAAGCTAGGGTAAATATGATTCAGAGTGGGTCCATTTTTTTGCATAGTAAAGCCTGAAAAAACAAATAGGGAATTTGGCAGGAACTCCAGAAAAAAAATATCATGTGTAGAAGAAACAGTAAGGAAGTTACTTCTCCAAGTTTTTTGGTATAAGTCATCTTACTGACACCTCCATAAGGCCGGGGTGAAGAGACGAGCTGCTATCCCCTCATCTTATTCCCTTTTCCCAAAGGCAACCTCAACCTGACTTCCATGTCAGAAATGTCTTTTATGCACTGTGTGGCCTTCCTTTCTTGACTTTCGTGATGTCTTGTGACAACACCCATGATTTGCATCTCATCTGATGACAGAAAACTTTACCAAAAACAAAAAACAAACAAAAACCTCTAATTAAAATCAAAACTAATAACTGAGATGTGCATGTAACAGTGCATGTCACTCTTTGAGTACAGAGTTCTTTTCTTTCTTATTCCCCATCAATCTCCTGTTTGTCATTTTTTTCTCTTTCAAAAGGTTTTTTCTTTGTGCAGCTTGTTTTAAACAACTTCTCTATCCTTACTGCACAAACACACACATATAACATCATAAAAGCAAACACAAATGTTAAGATGACAATTCTATTTTCTTTTAGATGCTGTAGCTGTGTTGCTATCTCTGTATTTCCTTGTTAGGCATTACAAGACTCATGACAGACACGGGTTTAAAGTATAGTCTGAAAGGCTGATATTTTTAAAGTAGTCTTCCTGTCCCAGACATTTGTGTCACACCAGCTAGTTAGCAATATAAAAGACCGAGAAGTATAAATTTCAAAATGAGACTGGGAAAATAATTACCTATATAATTTATTACTCTTAATTTTTTATCTGGATTGAAATCTGTGTTAGTAAAATTGGGTCAACATAATTTTTTTTTCATTGTACCCTTATGAAGTGTATATATGTAAATGCTTTGAAATTTTACACATCCACACAAACTCCCTCAAAATGTTTGCATTTTTTATTTGTTTGTATTGATCAACATGTGAGATATCAGCCAGAAAGTTGTCATCCTATTGTTGTTTTCACAGAACACTCTTGGTGAGAACCCAGTTATTGCTTTAGTTTTGAGGTCACAGAAAAAAACACCTTGATGAATAAGGAACATGAGATGTGGGGGAAAAGAACATTTTACTAAGTCAAAAAGCCTTAACAAAGACTGTGATGATCTCCTTTATAACCCTTTAGTTATCTGACAGACTTGGTACACCATTCTCATAGAGGAAACTTGCAGAGTTATATCACTAACTCCATGTCCCTGTGGTGACACCCACACTTCCCAAGAGCTGAATAATGTCCTTGCTGTATCTGAGGACTCTCTTTATGGCTTTGATAAGGACAAGGTTTCTATCCCAGATCAAATAAAATTCTTTTTTTCATAAATAAATATTACATATAGATGTCTTGATAGGAAATCCATGCTTGTGAACCTTGTCACATCCTTCCTGCAAACAACACTGAAAGCAGAGTCAGAAGTACTCTGATAAAAATGGTTTTCATGGTGTTTCCAACTGACCTGCAACATGAAGTACTACTGAACTTATAAGGTATCTGGGCACACAGTGCTCACAAGAATACCAGCTCAGTTTTGTAGAGCCATGGGGTTTGGAAAAGGTTCAGAGAACCATTTGAACTTTTGGGGCTTCATCTAGACCAAACTAAGCTGTCTGGTCATTTAGCTGTGCAGCACACTAATCGTCACTACCTGTAAAATCTCTGGAATCAAAATCTGGCTGACAATTCTGTCAATAATATGCAAGTCAGTGTGCAATTCAGTTTGCTTTTTAACAGCTATATTGACTGAGCTGAACTGACAGTAATAACAACTTGGTCTTGTCAGTAAACTAAACAGATATGATTAGGATTTTTATAGAGATGCATATGGGTTTAACCATGCTTTTGTCATTAGAGTCAATAGAAAATGGGCAGCTGAAACCCCAGGTAACTCTTCAGCAATTTATACCACAGGGAGAAGATAAGTGAAACAATAAAATGCTATTTTTTTCCTTTGAAATTTAGTACTCAGTAAAATTGCTACACTGGCAGCCTTGCAGAACAGAAGTTGTTTTCTGTATTTATCCACACAACAGGTACAGCGTAAGTATCAGCAGTATGGATTTCTTTCTCCTGTTGTACCAAATACTTGTTACATATTTTTTTCAACGATACTAATTATCACCATCGTGTTCTGGGGCACTATTTGTAAAATGTGTGAGTTCAGTCTTGTTTCTTACTCATTAGCAGTACCTATTACTATACCTCACTCCCCTGGAACAAACAGGATTTCTCTCTGCTCTTGTAGGCCCTCATGTGAGCCTGTAACACAACCCTGATGCAAACTACTGATCTATTATCAGGCTCACTGAAGTCAGCTGCAAACATCAGCTGTTTATTGTCATTGTCTGAATGTGTTTCCTTCTTATGAGGTGATAGACATTCCTTGCTGTGAATAACTGAGGACACAAAAGGTTAAAGAAATTACTATTACAGCTGTTGAGCAAGCAAGAATTGCCTTCAGGCTATGCCTTCTCCTATCCTCCATAGAGGTGCTCTTCTTTCCCCATTAAGTACCCAGCTAAGTAGAACAAATATATTAAAATTGCTAAACCTGTCTTTAGGAAAAAAAATGGTTTGGGTATTGAATTTAGTGTCTCCACCAAAACCCTTTCTTATGCCTGCTTGCCTGTCTGCAAGGATCTTGAACTTCCATTGGTAGAGGTGCCCCTCCAAACACAAAGGTAACTTTTAGCTTTTCAGTGAGCTCTGAACCAGGAAGAAAGTGTACCTAATTAGAAAATAATTATGTTCCAGTTCTCCTGAGCTGCATTTACCCCCAGATTTTTCAGCCTTTTGTGACATCAGAAGTACCTTGATACATCAATTACCTAGTCAATTCCAAAAGACCTCCATGGAAAACAGTTTTCCCTACATGCAATTAAGGTAGATCATGATCTGTAGATGCATGGGATAAAAGGCTGGAGAGATGCTACTACTGCTACAACTATGCTTAGCTTAATGAAATAAGTAGGTAATAATTTTCATAGTAAGAAGCCTGGACAAACAGTGAAAATAACAGTGAAAATGCAAGGAGAAAAAAAGATTTATCAGCTTAAAAGACCTAATCTATTTAAAGCCTTAACATTAAAAAAGGGGTAAATTTTCAATTTCAGAAAGATTTTCAATAGCTCTTTCCTGTGCCTTTCCCAGCTTTTTGATGCATACCTGAGCTTGAACACTTTGAAAAGCACTCGAGACCTGTGGTTCAAGTAGTCATTCAGATCATCGTAGTTTGCAACTTCGTAACAGGGTGATTAAGGAGTAGCCCCTGGAGGTTTAAATATATTCTTCTGCTCTGGTTTATATGTATCTCATGCATTTAAAAACATAGGCATTTGTATGCTATTGCTGAGAAATAACTGTATGGCTTTTATTCAAAGCAGGCATTCCCAGCCACTAACAGTCCAAATAACTCAAGTGACCAGGGGCTGATAGCAAGTGGTAATTGCACTTTCTCTGAGACAGATGAACTTTTGGAGATTTTTTATAATTTCCTAAGAAAATATTTGAGAAATTATTTTCCCTAAGAAAGTTTAAAATTTGTCTAAGCACAAATTTTACAGAAATAAAATTGAATTCTTCAGTTCTAAGGCACTTTTTCAAAAGTGAAAATATTAAAATATTAGTAATAACAATGTTCTGACATACTGAATATGTTGCCTGTCTTGAAATAACATTTGTAGTTTTTCCTGAATATAGAAACATCCACTTGTAAAATTTGCTGTTTTTATTTAGAGGGAAAAAAAAAAAAAAAGAAAAAAAAAAGAAAAAGTATTCTTTAAAGGCAATAAATAATCTCATATTTTTAAAATTATTATATAAAGTGGCTGGAATTTGAAAGGTAATGTTTTCTGCAGCAAGTGTTCACTAGTACCCATTAGCTTCAGTGAAATTGTTTTGACTAAACTGTAAACCTGTTGAAATAGTGTCCCAAATCCAGCTGACTAAGTCTGTAGTCTATATTCAAGGGATGATTCAATGTGCTATCATGCCTGACTTGCATAATAATTAACACTCTAATCAAATTTGTAGCTGCAAATATTTAGACTTGGTATTGACTGGATGGAAAGGCTACTGTGTCTTTATAAGGTGTGATGAGTGACAATGAAGGTAGGAAGAACTCATATGAGTCCTAATCTCTCATCTGAGGAGACACTGAGGGAACTGGGATGATTCAGCCTGCAGAAGTGAAGGCTCAAGAAGGGATCCCATCAGTGTTTATAAATACCTAAAGAAAGAGTGCAAAAAGGAGAGAGTCAGGCTTATTTTGCTATCCAGTGACAGGACCAGAGGCAATGGGCACAAATTGAGACACAGGAGGTTTCCTCTGAACATCTGCAAACTCTTTTTTACTGTGAGAGTATCAGAACACTGGCACAGGTTGCACAGGGAGGTTGTGGAGGCTCCCTCCTTGAAGATGTTCAAAAGCCATCTCAACATGATCCTGAACAGCAGGTTGTAGGTGGGCCTGCTGGGGCAGGAGTGCTGGACCACATGACTTCTACAGGTCCCTTCTAACCTCTGCCACTCTGAATTTGTGAGTCTATGACATTAAAACGAGCCCTGTAAGAGGGTCTGCAATTCTAAGGAATGATGTTTGTTGGACTTAATATCCAGAATAAAGAACACTGTCTTGTGGAACCTCCATTTGCTATTTTAGTGACAGTTAATTCATGTTGTGTTGTTTTGGGTTTTTTTGTCATTCACTCTCTTGCACTGTCTGCACATGGTTGTAACAGCTGCCATAAAAACTTCTTCTTTAGCTGCTGGTGGTGTTGATCTTAAACTTTTATTTCCATTTGACAGAAAAGTTTCCCAAAGTTGAAGTTTTGTCTACAATTAAATACAGTATCAGTTGTCTGTGTCAGTGTAGATGACATAGCAACAAAATGATTACTTTGTCATTTAGGATGCTTTACTTGTTTCCTATTTCTCATTAAATTTGCCAGTTCCATGTTACATAAATACCTTCCTTAAGCTAAGAATACGACTTGAGAACTTCATGCAGCAGTCTTGATGAAGGTAAAATTTGGCTCTTCTGAAAGAGAGGTATGCAAAAGACATTATACAAACATACAGCTAAACCACATTTTCGACATTTGTTTCCAAATTATCTTCATTTCATCACTGAGATAGAGTAAAATGCAGGAAATACCTTAAAACAGCTATTCAAATCATGCTAGAACAGGCAAAACTTTACAAACACGATGGGGCTTGCCTGGCTGGCTGTTGAGAAGGCACATACTGTCATAATCAGCACAGTATAAAACATAAATACAGCAGAGAAACTGGTTATGGGTATTTTTAGCAGACAGGGGATTCATTTGATAGGAATCCAGGGGAGAGTTTTCAAAACTTTCCTTTTGTGCTCCGGGGGTCAGTTGGTTGCCAATGTGAAGAATAGAAACAAATTGAAGAACTTGAATTGGTCTACTTTATCCATATCAGTCAATTACTCTGTTGTACATAATCATACTTTGCTGTGGAAAAGTATAATGTCTGTACCTGAGATTTTTGCCATAGAACGTAGCTATTTTGTGTCATCTAAGAACACACTAAATTGCCTCACGAGTATTTAAGACAGAAGTTATCTGCCCAGAAATAAACTACAAAGTTTTTCAATTAATCACAGACGGATTATTTTATTTCCCCTCATATGTTAAGTCAAGATGCATTAATCACATCACAGATATTTGAGATTATATATGACATGACAATTTAGCAATCCAAATCAGTACATTTCAATTAAATCACAAGATTGCATTTAGATATTATGTGTCATATTTCCCTCTGTCTGTGCCCACAAACCACGCTAAGATTTTATAAGTAAGAATGAAGTTACACACTGCACATATAGTGTTTATCATGATTTTCTCAGAGCTCTTTGAACAAAGGATCTTGAGGAATATGGCAACGTGTTACCTATGTAAGTGTTCCATAGAATGTGTTGAATATAGATGTCTACTCTGAGCTTAGAATAAGCATGACGTCATCCCACTTTTAAATGAATACTCATTTAGGATGGTGAATTTCAGAATTCAACACTTTTTACAGAATGTTTAACAAGAGACAATTTCACCAAGAAAATAAATTAATATGCAGGTTATTCAAATTCATGTCAATTTCGGTTCAGTTTTTGCTAAATATCAGATTACAATAATAATAAGTAGCATAAGAGAATATTCCAGACCATGTCAATTCTTCCTTTTCTTTCAGTTATTTAATTTCTTCCAATCCTTAATTGTACTGTAAGTTGCAATGTCACTGAATAACCTTATAGTTTACCTTAAGCTCATACAAATATATAGAATGGTTGTTCTTGAAACTATTGCCTTTTAACTAAGACATATGAAATATATCTAACTGCATCTACATCTTGTACCTCTATCTAGTATTTGTACTGAGTAAATGTAATGAATTCAATATTGTTGATCAGAACATGCTTTTTTTTTCTTTTTTTTTTCTTTTTTTTTACATAAAGTATCATGCTTAAAGGGATGTCTTGAATATGTAGAAATTCTGCAAATCTTGCAGAGTCACCTAATGCAGACAATCTTGTTTCATGGTTCAGAATCACACTAGCAGAGCAGCAGAAATATATTGTGCCATGGTGATTTTAAACTAGAAGAATGATAATAGGAAGCTCTGATTTCAAGTGCTTCTAGAATAGTGGCATATTCTGTTTCAAAATAGCCAGTGAACTATGCACATTCATATTCACAGAACTGTCCCAAGGCTTGTATTTTCTTGTCCCAAGTTCATTTACCTGGCCCTCAAAGAAAGTGTACTCTTGGTGAAGACTGGTATGAGGAAATTAAATGATGCTGGGAGAAATTTCAGTGGAGACGAACTTGTTGTCCCATATTCCCATTCCTGATGTCTCTGGGGCCATCTTAAGCAGTGGCTGTGGTCAGTATCCCTCTTTAGAAGCAGCAAAAGTGGCAGTCAACCTCCCTTTTAGTTTCTAAGTCAGAGCAAGTAGCCAAACTGTCTTTACATTTGGCTCCCATAGGCAAGTATGTAGTTCATCTATAATTAGAGCCAGTCTTTTGTGCATGCGTGCACATGCATTACGAATACTAGCTATAGTCAAGGTGCATCTGACCATTCGAATAATTTGTGTTACTTAGAGGTCTCCTCTCTACCCTCATCCACCCCTAAATGTGTATGAAATATAAGGCATAGAATTTCTTCCTAGGAGGAATGCACGATGTCAAGAAGCTGGAATTTCACATTACGATTAATGTAACAGCAGAAGAAACTTTTACAATAAACTCACCTTCCTTGTCACCCTAAAACCTACCTGTGAAACTGTGGAGTTGAAGATTAATTCTATTACAGTCAGAATCACAAGAGTAGAAGATATGTGGTACAGAATGGAGAGGAATAAAGTAAATCAACAATTGATCCTCTTCAAATGACAGCAGGAGAAATGGAAGATATCTAAGAGGTAAATGCAGCACTGATTAAGACAATTTTTTTTGTGCAGAAAAGAGGAGCCTCAAAAAATAGAATCAAAGGAAAGAATCTGAGATGATTGCAGGTCCTTTCTGGTGCTCAAAAGACATAAGAGGAATGTAATAATACTTTCTGAGGGTTTTTTTTTCTAAAAATTTTGGAGACAAGAGTCTGATTGCAGCTCTGCACAACTCAAAACACAACAAAGCAAAAACCTAAAGAATTTAAAATACATAATTTATATAAAGTCTGCAATGGTGGCAATTAAATAATGGCAAGTTTCTACTGAACTTAACAATGAAACCCTATTAAACATCTTTATTCAGTGAAATATTCATTGCAACTAATCCTGAGAAAGACATTAATCTACACTGGGAATAACAGTCCTTTCCCTGAATAAATTAGGTGGACTATGTTTGCTATTTAATGTTAAATGTTATAATGCAGGTAGGACTGTAATTTCCTTTCTTTGGAGGAATACAAACAATTTCATGGATGTAGAAATTAGGGAAGATTTGTTTATCTTTATATGAGAGTTTGTGTGGTTTTTAAAGTAAGTATTTTAGGGACAGTGTATATCCTACAAAAATTAAAAAAAAAGAACCCCCCCAAAAAAACCAAACCAACCCCCCCCCAAAAAAAACAACAAAAAATCTTTTGCTTAGAAAACTAGTGGGGGGGCTTATTTTGCTAAGCAATTTTTAACAACAAGGGAAACAGAAGAAAATTTTGACTGTAAATCCGGCAAGGACATTAAATGGTATTATAGTATTCAAATGAGCTTAAAGTACAATAATAGGTTGCTTCTCAAAAGATGATATTGAAAAATCACTGTGAAAAGACTGAATTTTGATGTCATAGGTGTTTTAACAGATGGTGATTTGTGCTTCAGTTTTCTTTCTAGAAGGTATTTTGAAAGAATGTGATGAAATGCCATGTGTTTTTGACTTTTGGTTTTCATTAGAGAAATATTTCTCACCTGATGCTATTTGTCTCTTCAGATAATTTCAGTTTGAAGGCAATATTGAGTGCAGCTTATATTCTATTTCTTTTCTTACTTTAATTATTTTTGGTTTTAGTCTAATATTTCAAGTCAGTAAGTATTTTAATCCCTTTTGTGTCCAATTAAATTAATATCATGGTCATTTTAATGGTTATTCTACAGTTAAAGCTGTACTGAGATAAAGAGTATGTGACCATAGGCACGGTGTTTCATTAAACCTAAACCATTTTAGAACCAACCAACATGTTGTACAATGGATAGAAGTCTTTAATTTCATAAGACTGCTAGGATACTCACTTTTAAGGATCATAGTAACTGCTTGGCTATCTACATGTGGTGGGCTGGCCCCAGCCAGCAGCCAAGCACACACACAGCTGCTTACTCCCTGCTCTGCCTGCAGCAAGACCAAAGAAAACATAGCAATAGAAGAGAAAAAACTCATAGGTCAAAATAAAGAGAGAGATATCACTTACTAGTTGTTGTCATGGACAAAGTAGTTTAGATTTGGGAAATTTAATTTGCCAGTTAATATAAATATTAAATTATTGATTCATGTACTAGGAAGCAAAAATGAACTTGTAGATACTTGGCAAAACATCTTTCCTCCTCATTTGCCAGGCTCAACTTCACTTCAGAGACCTCTCCTTCCCCAGTTTATTGTCATAGGTTATTCTTGATATTTTCAGCTAAGCAACTATTAGTGCATAGTGGTTTCTTTCTGCTGACTTCTCCATATCACCCTTTTGCTGTTCTCCAGCATGGGTCCTCTACGAGCAACAGTCCCTTCAGGTGTGACTCACTCTGCTATGGAACACCTCCTCCTTCTCCCACTTTGCTGTTCCCTCTGTTGTTTCTCATTATTTTGCTCCCTCTTTGTCTTCCTCACTGGTGTTTTCATAAACATATTATCAAAGAGGTGCAACCAGCTTTGCTAGTGGGATTGTCTGTATCCTGTAGTGGATCCATCATGGAGCTGGCTGGAATTGCCTGTGTCTGGCATAGGGCAGCTGCTGATATCGTCCCAGAAAGGCCACCCTTGCAGACCACCTCACACTATCAAAATCTTGCAGTTTACACCCAAACATTAGTATTTTTCCAAGCTGAAAGGAAATGAAAGGTTGTTTGGTATAGACAGGTACATAATAGTTATAACTGACAAGACAGATAGATGTCAGTGACAGTGGTCTTTGGTTATATGCAGCACTGTCCAGAAAAAGGATATAAAATTTACAGATCCATGCAAAAAAATATCAAAATGGATGAGCTAGTTTCTTGTTAAAAGACTTCTCTCATTGTGAAAGGAAGGTTGATAAAATAGTTAGCCACAGTCCTCATAAACTTTGTACCTCATATATTTATCGCAAGACAGAGCCAGCATTTTCTTCTGTAAATCACAGAAGGTTATTTTGCTTCATTTGGAATGCTTTATATCACCACTTAAAAGAAAATAGTAGTCAGATAAGCAGGCTGCATTCCCTCCTGACTCATCAATGTAATTTCTCACATACATGCTCACTGCTACTGACTGATGAAATGGGCAGATATACTGTACTAAGCCCACTGGGAACAGAGATGGAGATGATAGTTATGCAGCACTGAAATATGGGATGAGTAATGAAAAAAAGCAGAACTCAAACCAAGACTCTTTTTTCAAGGTGAGATGGCAATTATGATGAAGGAGGAAAGCAAGGAATGCCTTGGAAATATGGATACTGAATTTAAATAGTCATTTGGGGGGGGGGGGGGGCAGTCCAGCATGTAAACATGAACAGGGATATGAACAAGGAAAGTGAACAAAATGGAAAGAAGATAAGGATTCTGCATATATTTTTCTTTAGAAGATGCTCATAAGAGTCCATTTGTTGCCCTAGTTCCAGGAAATACCAGTCACTTCAGCATAAGTTAACAGATAAACTGTTAATACTTAACTTCACACACATGGATTCTGCATGGGAACTATTCTATCATTGATCAATATCAGAACAAAGTGTTCAACATTCTCTGATTTAAAATAAGAAAAAAAAAATCAGATTTTGACACATTCCAATGTCTAGAACAACTTTTATTCCCAGAACAGAAGAAAAAAGAAAAGAAAAAAATTTAGCAATAGCCTTTTGCTTTGAAAATATATAGCAAACACCTACACAACATCATCTCCAAAAGTAGTGTATGTGATACTTTGTTTTCCTGATGAGAAGGGGAGAAATTTGATTACCAACAATTTAAGAATTATATCACCAATTAATTGTTCTGTGAAGAAATCAACAATTATGATTCTTATAGCATAGAGTCAGTATAATTAAACATCAATTTATTTTACTCTATGGAATATATGATATGTAAATATGTAGAAGTCTACAGAAGTTTCTCAGCTAATCAAGAATATATTACTCACAGAGCACAGGGGATGATGAAGAAGAATGCCTACGTATGTTCGTTGATGTATAGTTTTATTTACTTGATATATAATGAGGCTCTTTCTATCTTTCTTCTTAAGCTGTATTTAGCTAGTTACAAAGGAAAATTTTTAATTATGTATTGTAATTCTATGTTTGCATGATACAGTACTGTGTTCATTTTATGGAGTTGTTATGAAGTTAAGCTACATACCCCTAGACTATGAATATTAAAATTCTGATTAAAAAATGTTCACCTGATTCTATCTAGCTCATGTTCTAGCAGTCTTATACTAATGCAAATCAACTTAAATGAATGGATTTCAACCAGCATAAGACTGAGATAAGTACTTAGAACTTAGATAGGTATGCAAAGGGTGACTTTCCTGATGTGGCTTAGTTTGAAAAATATTACCAGAGCATAATTCATGTAATATAGGGCAAAGACAACTTTTTTATTATATATATGTATACAATACATGTATGTCTATACACTATATATACACTTCCAATTAATTCGTAAACTAACATGAAAGATTTGCATCAGTATATTACATTGATTTAATAACTGCAAAAAAAAAAATCTGCATTTGTAAATGGCTATAAAGAGAGGAAGCAAGGTGCCGTACAGTTACAACTTCTATATAAAGTCTTACACGAGCCATTTCACAGAGGTTAAAAAGCTCCAGGTGATCCCCAAACAGGGCTGAGTATTACCCTTCTGTGCAACCTCAGCTACAGCTGACTTCAATTTCCACCTGCCCTGGGGGAAAAGGTCTTCAGAGCTCTTCTAGCAATGACCCTGGGCTGATTTTTCTGCCCAGAATTCCAACTATGATGCCATAGGACAGATGGAAGTAGCCAGGGTAGAGTGTGATGATAAATGCTCTGTCCAAGACTTCAGGCATGCATTCAAGCAGTTTTCTGTGTGGTCTGCTCCAGAATGTCCTAAATGAAATTAAGAGTGTAAATGGTCATTGCATTTAAACATGAATCTGATCTTATGACCATTCAAGAAATGCAGTACGCTTTAGATTGCTACTTCAAATGGGAATCCACAGACTATTCTTTCATTCCCCTTACAAAACTGGCACAAAATTTTAGGATTAACGATATAGTTAAACAATGAACTTGGTAAGTAATGACAATAAATTCAATATCTGTCATGACTGTATTTGCTTCCTAATATTAGGAAGCTTATTATATCAAGAGAAATACAGAAAGGATAATGCTATTGTATTTTTCATTAAACCAAAACTTTCTATGTGTTTAATTACTGAAATGTAATTGTACAGGCATAAATAACTCTGTTTATGGTTATCATATCATATATGTAAACAAATAAAAATAATTTTAAAAAGCTAAAAGAATAGCCCTGTTAGTACATGCCAATTGCATTTATGTATACACATATACATGTTTGTATTTGTGTGCTCTTCTTTATGTAGTTTTACATAAACACTAAAATATATGTATATTTATGAATAGCTGACATTGCATCTTAGAAAGACCTGAAGAATATTTTAAAATATTTTCATATTTTCTTTTTCTGTATGTGTGCATGATATCTCTTTCTACCTGTAATGTGTGCATGTTTGAAATCATTCTTTGTGCACTTTAGAAATGCAGTGATTACATGACTGGAAACTACTTCTTTGTATATTGATCCTTGGCACTGCAGGGCTAGACCTAATTGCATTATTAAAAAAACCCAAAACTATGTTTTTTATTATTCCTAGTTTCCATTGAAACAAAAATTCATTAAAGTGCAGATCTAGGAAACTGGAAGTTCTGTCTAGAGGCTAACATGCCAGGGGTTGAAAACAATAATAATGAAAACAAACAACAAACAAAACAACAACAACAAAACAAACAAAAAAAAAAAACCAAAACCACACAAACAAAAAAATACCCAACAAACTTCAACATGTCTTTCTTCTGCTTTGTTTTCCATGAATTTGTAATTTGCTGGGTTAAATTTATTCTTGATCAAGAGCTGTAATTATTTACCAAATGAACCTTCATATATGTCTACAAATCCTGAAGCAAATATACTGCACCTAAGAGTGAAGTGCATCAGAATCTAGGTCTCCAAATACCTTGATCTTGTTTACTTACTGCAACTAAACACTGAGATTTTTGTCAGGTCAAATTCTTCAGAAGAGCTTTTTTTTCCTCTGATTGACCATATGGGGAAATACATTTAGCGGTTCTCCATCATCCTGGTTTCTTTCCATAGGCAGAAATATATAAAAGAGGAGTAGATGGGACCTAGAAGACTGCTAGTGGTCATTAAAGTTGTCACTAAATCTGTGTTTCAAAGAATTGGGGTGGTGCAGGGAGAGTATGAGCTAATGCAAGGAGCAAAACGAGTCAAATTTGCCCCCTAAAATTATTCCCTTGGCCCCTATTAGAATGGTAACTTTTCTGTTACTGATCATTTTTTCCACCAAAGCTAGGATTTTGCGACTATGAAATATTTTAACACTGTCATCCCTTGTGGACCTTTTTCTACCTGTGACTGGCATTTGTACAGTATACAGTACAAATTGCTTGGCAAGTATTTTGAAAACCAATGCCCAAAGAATGACTGTATTGATATGGTTATTCTTACACCCTGTGGCTCTTGGAATTGTTTAGAAAAACTCTGAAGCAACCTCTAAATACTGATTTGGCAATACTTAACTTGGGTACAACTTATCTGTTTCATGCTTTCTTCTTGTTAACTTTACACACCCCAATTTAGTTTTGAAAATACAGGTGCAAAACACGAATGCAACATCCAATTCATACAAGATAGTAGAAAACTAACAGAAATAGAAAGATGAGAAAGCTTCACAATTTATTCACAGTCTGTGGCTTTTCTGCTATAATTGATAAACAGGCATCTCCACAGGTAAATCCGTTATTTTGGAGGGCAGGAGAAGATATAGATATACATGGCTTGTTGAACTGTGGCTATTTTGTTCTAATGTTTAGGATTCTAGTTAGATATTGTAATAAAAGTAGAGCAAGGCACAGTGTCTTTGCTTCATTATTCCTTTACCAGACCCAATTTTGACCTATGAGGATTCAATTCCCACAGTTTACTTTGTGATCTTTCCCAAGTTTCAACTTTTTAACATCTTGCACGAAAGAGGCTCACTAGGGAACATTTAAAAAAACCCACCAGTGGTAATTTCAATAAAGGCAATCTCTCTGCCAGCCTTCCCTGTCTCAGGCAGTATTTAAAAAAACAGGAGCTTAAATTTAATTTCTTTAAATCTGTCCTGGGTTAGGGAACTGTCGTGGTTTAACCCACAGCCAGACAGCTTGTTACCCACTCCCCCCCTTCTTGCCCTCCCCCTACTCCTGGGGGAACGGAGAAGAGAATCAAAAAGAAATGCAACCCCCACAGGTTGAGATAAGAACAGTTTAGTAACTAAGGTATAACACAAATCACTACTGCTACCACCAATAATAGTAATGATAAAGGAAATAACAAGGGAAGAAAATACAACACCCCATCACCAGGCGACTGATAACTAGCCCACCCCCAGCCCGACAAAGCACTGACCCATACCTCCTCCAACCCTGCAGTCCACCTAGTCCTTCCGGCTAACTCCCAGTTACATCCTGGGCATGACGTGCTGTGGTATGGAATACCTCTTTGGTCAGTTTGGGTCAGGTGTCCTGTCTCTGCTTCCTCCCGGCTCCCCTCCTCCCTGGCAGAGCATGAGGCCCACAAAGTCCTTGGCCAAACCAAAACATCATTGTTTTTCAGCTCTGTTCCCAGCTGAAAGTCAAAACACAGCACTGCACCAGCTACCAAGAAGGAGAAAAAATGACTGCTACTGCTAAACCCAGGACAAAATCACATATCAACATTTGCTTACTTTCTAAAGAAAGTTTAGTATGCAATTTTCGGCCTTTTTTCTTCTTATCAACCTGTTTGTCAGACTTGACCTGCATACCAGAGGAAGTAATTTTCAAGAATAGTACTTGAAGAAACTTAGAAATCAGGATTATTCTCATACTTACATCTGTTCCCTAATGGCTGAATTGGGATCGCACTATAGTGCAGGTCTTTTCTCACTTATTTAGAGCCATGAATACCTATAAATACACAAAAATTGTTTCTTTTCCTTTATCTAGTCAGACTAAATTTTGTATTCTTGCACTGTTGCATAGTAGTGATAATTTCCAGGAGCTACTTCCCATACTCTTTAATGCTGAAGTACTTTCTCACTTCCCTACAGTCTTAAGATCTATTAAGACAGTGAAAACAGCTAGAAAACTTTGCTGTAGAGACTTACAGATTTCACTGTAGAGAGCTAATTACAATATTTGTTAGAAGTTAAACTTTGTGCAGCCATTCATATTTTCCTATTATTTTGTGTCATGATATCCCTCAGAAAAAAATGTGAGTACTTCCTTGAGTATTTTGTTCTGATTAGAGCAGTATCTCAAAAAGGAATTTTTATTTTAAGGCAGTGTAATTACAGGCCTGAATACCAGAGTGTACTGTATTTGCTTCCAATTTGAAGTCTGTGATAAAATATACAGCCAGTTATCACTGAACCCTTTCATATGAACACATCTCTAACTCACTGTTAATGTTAGCAAAGCTACTTTTGGAATCCCAAAGCCTTAAAATGATAATTTGTTGTATACTAAGAAGTTTATAGAATATAAAATTTCCTGTGAGCGTGGGTCCTCCATTATTATGAGCACCACCAAATAGAATTTCTTTCCTGAACCTAATAAAGATTCTTTTTCTGCTTTGTAAATTATAACTCTTGATTCATCATCAGCAGTGAGAAATTATTCCCCAGAGGGCAAAGCTTTTCTGTAAAAAGATCTAAAATCATATTTATTTGACACCCGCTTAAAAAGAAAAAAACACCCCACAACAAAAAACCAACCCACAACACACTCCTAACCTTTACTATAACTTAATTTCCAATACCAGGAGACACAGGGGTCTTTTTTTTACAAGATTATTTCCTTAAAGAAAGCATGAGAAAAAGGAATTCATTGCAGTGACTACAGTGAGCAGCAGTAGATCTCTGAGCACTGCTTACCTACAAGTATATGGGGCTGAAGACAGGAGATAGATTTGATCTCACTAGTATTTCTTTATTTTTATAAATCTATCATGTTATTATCATATATTACTTTGGTATTATGACCAACTGAAATCTGTGGAGTCTGGAATATGAAAACAGATTAATTTACGCAATAAAAATTTTGCAAATGAAACCAGATGGCTTGTTTCCTTAGACTAGAAAAGACCTATAAGTACATGTACACAATGCATACACACTGTCATCTGAGAGTGAAAACTCTCATTGTCACACTGGGTTTTACAGTCCACTATAATGAAGGTGCAGAAGGACAGGAACCTCTTGTCTAGTTATTTGAAAAACACAACAAGACATGCAAAAAGTAATTAAAGTTCTCCAAGGTCAATGATGTTATTTAAATATGTGAAATAAATATAAGGATAATAAAAATAAAATTAATAAGAGAAAATAATTGCAATAAAAAATGGCAACTTGAATAGGCAGAAGAGATCAGATTCATTTGAACAGCAAGAAAATAGGAAACTATCAGAGCATTAAATCCAGTGAAAAATCATATAAAACTTCTCATTAAAAACATACAAATATAAGATAGAAGTTGGTACCACTGATGCCAGCCTCATTAACAGTAAAAGTTGTGGGGTACAGTAGACTGTAGAAAGCTCTTGAATATTTGGTCACAGCCTGGAACTTGTCTAGATGATTAATTTTTGGAAGAGAGCTACAGAAATGAACTAGCAGCAAGGATTAAAAAGTTAAAAATTGCTATGTAAGGTAAGATTTTATATATCAGCTTTTGTGTCATTGCACCCAACCGGGCAAAGACAGAAAAAATCAGTGCAATTCCAAATCCCTTGTGGATTTCAAAGCTTAAATCCTCCTATTTTGGCTTGCTGTGCAAAGTGTTGTCACTATTAAAAGGTTCCAGAGAAGTATATCTTACTTCTTCTTCACAGATTATAAAAATATTGTTAGAAAGCAGCTTTAAAAATGAAAAGAGAAAATATGAACATCTCCTGCCACAGGAAATGAAGCAATGAATAATTATGAGCAAAAGATTGCAAAGTTCATGAAAGATGCAGTTCATATATGTAATCACAAATACTCTCATGCTGTATCCATCCAGTGTAAGTCTAATAAGGCAACTGTATATAAACACTAAAATACTCTACGCCTGTATATTGTTCTGTAACTAATAAATTGGTTAGAAGTGTAGGCCCGTTTGAAGTATTCCTAATGTTATCTTCTCTATAACATATTTTGCAAGTTCAGCTGTCAAGAACACTTCATAGATGGATATTTTCATCAGGGTCATTAAGCTTCTTGCTCAAAGATCTAGAGAGCCTTTGGCTAAAGGCTGTTGCTAATGCTCATGAGATATGCTTTCAGGTAACCCTAAATATATCAGTGTTAGAGTCCTCCAACTATCTCCAAGAATTGATTATTTTCTACACAGATGACAAAGTTAAGAGAACTACTCTGCGCAGGGAGAAAAGTCTAAATTAGGGAGATTTCAAAAGGAAGATCAACATACCAATGGTAGGGAAGGTGATCTTTTAATTAAAAGAATGGGTTTTTATTATCTACAGTGGAATTATTGGTTTTTAAATTAGGATGCCAAGTACAGAGCTAGGAGAAAGAATACAAATTTAGATTATATATACATATATGTGTATATGTGAGTATATGAGTGTTTACATTCGCATATATTTATACATTTACTTGTTCACAGTAATGTTAAATGATCTTATTTTTCATTTGCATAAATGGTTACCATTATGCATGAAATACAAAATCATAGACATTCTTAATTTCTGAAAAACAAAACATTTGAAAGGTCACTTATAAATCTGAAATACAGTCCATATAATTAATTAGAAACTCTTGTGAACATTTAACTAATATTAGAAATTAAAACATTCAGAGTCAGCTCTTTCCAGTTCTGAGATGCTAGGAAAGGATCAGCTGTTGATGGTGCACTGAATTGTATTCTTCATAAATCTTGTACTGAGAATAATTGTTTTCTTCATGTCAGTCATGTATGTCACTGCCAAGCTGTTATTGTTAAGCTTCCATCTGAAAGAGAATGATAATAAAAAAAAGGTAAAGAAGAAAATTAGTTTACAAAAGGAAAGACTTTCAGATTTTTGAAAGTTCATTATTTAAAGACAGAACTTGGAAAAAGCATTGATAAAAAAAATCACAACATTAGTTACAAAATGACTGATAACCTTATAAAAAGCTCGAACAAAGATCTGAAGCAAATGACTCAATGTTCAGTGGATGCATCCTGAGGAGACAATTTGCACTGCCTTACATAAGTGGCCATAGGCAGAACTGGTACATCTAGAGGTTTTGTAAAGCCTAAAAACTCCCTAAGATTTCCGATAATAAGACTAGTTGCATTTAGAAGAAGTTAGCAGTCTATAAGCTCTTTCCATAGCATAACCAAAAGGAGAAATCAAATCGAATTCCTCTCTTCCCACTCACTGGAAATTTGATCAGACAAAAAAAAAAAAAAAAAAAAAAACCGAAAAAGAAAAAAATGTTTATGGAAAGAAGGTTTCAAATGAGCAACTGTCAGTGGCTTTACCAAGGAATTGAAATATACGATGAAGAGGGAGGTATGTGGTGAGCTTATTCCATTTTATTTATTGCATGGAACAGAATGCCTGTCTGACAAAATCCCTGCAGAAATGCTATAGTAATAGATAATGGCATGTAAAATTATTCATAAACTTCTTCTGATAGAGACCTATAAGATCACCTATCAGTCCTCAAAGGTGGGTACAAGTAATAAAGGTGGGGAAGAGCTAGATCAGGCAAGCACTATATAGACTTAGGTGCCTCCTTGAACATCCTGTTCTGTACTGAACCTTCAGGAAGGACGACAAGCTACTCTCACTGATCAAACTTCCAATGAGAGGGAAGAGAGGAATTTGATTTCTCCTTTTGTCAGTTTAAAGAGCGTTCTTCCTTGCATGTGATTTTGTAAAATAAATAAACAAATGTGCTATAATGTAAAAAAAAACCAACAGGTCTGCAAATAGTACTGTACACAAGGAACTGTTTCTCTGGCATACATGCATGCAGCATCAGAGCTAGTTATAACACAGATAGCACATTGCTCAGCAAACAAGAAAACCCCACAAACACACACACACATACACTCACAAAACCATCACCACCACCACCACCAACAAAATAATAATTAAAAAAAGATAGAAAAAAGACAAGAAAACACCAAGGAAAAAAGAGTAGAAAAAAGAAAGAAAAAATCTGGAAGGTAATAACTTACACTTATAAATACTTCTACCAAAGGAAATACTTTAACACTGTGCCAAAGTGCACTTTCTCTTCAGGTGAGAAATGTGCATGTGAAAGCTGGCATTCTTCCACTACTAAAGAACAGTGTCTTCTACTGCATCTTTTACTACAGGGAGAAACAGAGGACACTTTGAAAATGAAGGCAAAGAACGAGTGAGCATAACATACAACAGTGTTCTAAGATCTGATTCAGCAAGTACCTTTCATGAGAAGGTACTTCTAGTGTTGCTGAATATGCAAGGGATAAGAGGAAAAAAGAAAGAAAATTAGAACTGGTGACAACATGACCCCAAGCAAGCCATAGCTTTTGAAGGAGTGATCTTGTCTTACGTAGTTGAAACAGAAACATTTCAAAGATCGCAGTTCTTCTTAGCTACACATTGTGGCTGAAAGTGGTACTGAATTAAAGTCTGGGATTTCAAAGTGCCCAAAATAATTTCCTGCAAAGTCTAGGATTTCCATGACATTTGATTTTGAGGTGCTGGATCCTGTTCAGCCAAGAAGATTTAACAGGCTGTTAACCCAGGTGCAATTGGATCTACGCAGATACTGATTGTAGTCATTAGAAAGTAAGTTCTAATGGTGTAATGGTAAAACTTGTTCGTATTATGACAGAAACATCCAAGAATAAAGAGAGAATGTAAGGTCCAGTGGAATATGTTTTGTAACATTACACCAACAGTGGCTTTTAAACTGTCTGCCATTTAAAATGTCTGCCACAAAAAAAGGATTAAAAGGACAATTAAAAGCAAGGGACTTCCACCTAAATCTGTTGCCCCCACGCAGAACCGCTTTGATGTCCTGCAGGGGGCTCATAAGGAAACACACTGTGCCAGAAACAGTCGGCTGATGCACTGGTAAAGAAGATCTCTACTGGTGCTGCCAGGAAAAAGCGGCAGGTAGTAGTAGAGGGGATTCTACTTTGAAAGGGACAGATGCACTCATCTGTCAGCCTGACCAAGTCTCAAGGGAGGTGTGTTCCCTACCAGGGGCATGGATCAGGGATGTGGCAGAGAGGCAGCCTGCTGTAGTAAGCCCCATGGACTATTACCCACTTCTGGTGATACACGTGGGTGCTAGGGATATAGATAGTAGTAGCCTGGGGAACATAAAGAAGGACTACAGAGCCCTGGGAGAGGTGGTTAAGGGCTCTGGAGCTCAGATAGACTTTTTGTCTATACTCCAGGATACAGGGGAGGACCTAAAAAAAGCTAGGAGGATTAGCCAGGTTAATAAATGGTTAAAAGGGTGGTGTCATAGTCAGGGGTTTGGGTGTCTTGAACAAGGGAGGCAAGTTTGTAGGCCAGGTCTAGTGGGAGCTGGTGCAGCTGGTCTGAGCAGTTTTGGTAGGAGGCTTGCCAGACTGGTCAAGGAGGCTTTAAACTAGATGTGTTGGGGGAGGGGGGCACCATTCCATCCCAACACTCCCAGTCAGTTGCCAGCACCTATAATAAATGCTTGGAGCAATGCAGAGATATTCCAGCTGCTCCAGCCAATGAGCCGGCTTCATTTGGAGCTCGAATCAGATGCCTCTATACAAATGCCCATAGCGTGGGGAACAAACAAGAGGAATTAGAGATGTGTACTCGTCTACGGGGGTATGACATTATAGCCATCACAGAAACATGGTGGGATAGCTCCTATGACTGGAGTGTTGGAATGGAAGGTTACAGACTCTTTAGAAAAGACAGGCCTGGCAGACGAGGAGGTGGGGGGGTGCTTTATATGTTAGGGATAGGCTGGAGAGTATGGAACTCTGTCTGGGGACTGGTGAGCAGTCAACAGAGAGTTTGTGGGTCAGGCTTAAAGGGAAAACAGCAATGGGAGACATTACTGTGGGGATCTGTTATAGACCACGTGATCAAGAGGAATCTGCGGATGAAGCACTCTATAGGCAGATACGGAAAGCCTTACGCTCACAGGCCCTCGTTCTCATGGGTGATTTCAACCACCCTGACATCTATTGGAATGATGGTACGGCACGGCACAAGCAATCTAGGAGGTTCCTCGATTGTATGGAAGACAACTTCCTTCTGCAAGTAATAGAGGAACCGACAAGGAGAGGTGCCATGCCTTGTGCTCACCAACAGGGAAGGGCTCGTTGGAAATGTGACAATGCAGGGCAGCCTTGGATGCAGCGACCACGAGATGGTTGAATTTGAGATCCTTAGGACAGTGAGAAGAGCGTGCAGCAAGCTCACTGCCCTAGACTTCAAGAGAGCAGACTTTGGCCTCTTCAGGAACCTGTTTAGTAAGGTTCCATGGGATATAGCCCTAGAGGGCAGGGGGGCCCAAGACTCTTGGTTGGTCTTCAAGGATCAACTGCTACAATCTCAGGAGTGTTGCATCCCAACCAGAAGGAAGTGCAGCGGGAGGGCCAGGAGACCTCCTTGGATGGATAAGGACCTGCTGAGGAAAATTCAAATGAAAAAAGAGCCTTATAGAAAGTGGAAGCAAGTACAGGAGGCCTGAGAAGAGTACAGGGATGTTGTCAAGGAAGCTAGGGACCAGATTAGGAAAGCTAAGGGCCAGTCAGGATTAAACTTGGCTAGGGATATTAAGGATAACAGGAAGGGATTCTACAGGTACATTGCAAATTAAAAACAGATTAGGGAGAACATAGGCCCCCTCAGGAAGCTCTCGGGTGAACTAGCTACACAGGATTTGGAGAAGGCTGAGGTTCTGAATGACTTCTTTGCCTTGGTCTTCTCTGGCAAAGGCTTTGACTGCACCACCCAAGTTTTGGAAGGCAGATGCAGGGACTGTGAGAATGAAGACCTTGGGCCCACCGTAGGATTGGAACTGTTTCGAGACCACCTTAAAAATCTGAACATGCACAAGTCCATGGGACCTGGTGAAATCCACCCACGGGTCCTGAAGGAGCTGGCAAATGAAGTTGCTAAGACACTGGCCACTATATTAGAAAAATCATGGCAGCCAGGTGAAGTTCCCAATGACTGGAAAAAGGGAAATATAACCCCCATTTTCAAGAAGGGGAAAATGGATGACCCAGGCAATTACAGACCAGTCAGTCTCACCTCTGTGCCATTGCAAAATATTGGAGCAGATTCTCCTGGAAGGCATGCTAAGGCGCATGAAAATCAACAAGGTGCTTGGTGACAGCCAGCATGGCTTCACTAAGGGAAAATCCTGCCTGACCATTTTGGGGGCCTTTTATGATGGGAATTGATTCAGAGAAAACTCCAGGAACAATCTTGCCAACAAAGTTTTCAAGCTGACAAGCAGGTATTCTTTATTGTGGCACTGGGAGACACGGGGGATAGCTCCGCCTAACGTGTGTCCTCGTGTTGCTATACAAGCCATCCTTTTATAGTCCCTGGGCATACATACATATTCATGAGGCTACGTATGGATTACATAATTTTCCAGAGAGTTCCCCACATGCATACAGAATTGTGGTGGTGGTCTCTGAGGGTCGTTTACTTCTTCCAACAATCTTCATCACTTCTGGCAGCCTTTGAAGCACTCACACTTGATGCTCATACCAGTTCTGGTTCGTTAGCACCAGAGACAAAATAATCCTCCTATCCCCCTACTTATCAGTTAAACTGTAGCCCATCCTGGATACCTGCGGTTCCCACATACTCCTTATCCCTGTGTTCTGTTCTTCTAGACTGTTTTTCTTAAAACTATGCCAACTATAACAGTTTATCTTGTGAGAATTCTCAGAATGTTCTCTAGCTGTACTCTATATTTTTTTTCTATGTATCATACACCTCAGTAATTTCCCATTGCTACTGTTACAAAGCCATCATACTTAACTAATTCTAAAGGTTTCTATATTCCATTTTGTGATTTTGTGCCCCTTTGTCTCAGGCTACAGAACTGATGGACAAGGGTAGAGCAGTTGATGTCATCTACCTGGATTTGTGTAAAGCCTTTGTCTTGGTTTAACCCCAGCCAGACAGCTTGTTCATCCACTCCCCCCCCTTCTTGCCCTCCCCCTACTCCTGGAGGGACGGAGAGGAGAATCAGAAAGAATTCAACTCCCACGGGTTGAGATAAGAACAGTTTAGTAACTAAGGTATAACACAAATCACTACTGCTACCACCAATAATAGTAATGATAAAGGAAATAACAAGGGAAGAGAATACAAGACTTCATCACCAGGTGAGTGATAACTCACCCCCCCAGCCCGACCAAGCACCAACAGATACCTCCTCCAACCCTGCAGTCCACCCTCCCTTCTGGGTAACTCCCAGTTACATCCAGGGCATGACGTGCTGTGGTATGGAATATCTCTTCGGTCAGTTTGGGTCAGGTGTCCTGTCTCTGCTTCCTCCCAGCTTCTCTCCTCCCTGGCAGAGCAGGAGGCTTACAATGTCCTTGGCCAAACCAAAACATCATTGTTTTCAGCTCTGTTCCCAGCCCAAAAGTCAAAACACAGCACTGCACCAGCTACCAAGAAAGAGAAAAATGACTGCTACTGCTAAACCCAGGACATTATCCACCCCTTATTCCATACCATTCACGTCATGCTCAGATCCCACATTTTCAATATACCCTCACTCTTATCTAAGTGCACTCTCATCGTATGCATGGCCAGTCCCTTAAAGCTGCTGAGTCCTTGGTCCATGATGCAGGCTCCATCTCTTGTAACAGTCTTTCAGAGCAGAGAGGCTGTGTGCAGTGTTCACACTGAATAACCTGGGCAGTAGTGTCCATTGTTAGGTCCACCCCTTGATCATGAGTCCATCTCGATGTTGCATCTCTGCTCTGTTGGCCTTAAGGGTCATGGCCCATCAGGTTCAAAATAATTGTTGTCCTTCCATCTCCAATGTTTCCAAAGCACTGGAGGGGCCCAGTGGACTAGATACTTGCCCATACTGTCCCACAGCCCTGCCACTCATGCTGTCCAGCCTTGGGGAAAACCTCTTGGTCCTCCCATATTGTTGTCTAACCCCAGAAAGACCCAAACCCACTCTGCTTAAATTTTGATCAGACAAATGGTGGTGGGTAAAACACACTCTGCATATGTGCCAACATAGTGAACACCATCACAATCAGCAGGCAGGTCCCAAGGATACCCAAAGGCCATTCAAAACCTTCAGAACTCTCAAGAGAAAAATGACTGCTACTGCTAAACCCAGGACAGCGTTCGACACTGGCCCACAAGACATCCTCGTCTCTAAATAGGAGAGACATCAATTTGATGGATGGACCACTCGGTGGATAAAGAACTGGCTGGATGGCCACACACAGAGAGTTGTGGTCAATGGCTCAGTGTCCAGCTGGAGAGAAGTACCAAGTGGTGCCCCTCGGGGATCGGTGTTGGGACCGGTCTTGTTTAACATCTTCGTCACTGACATGGACAGTGGAATTGAGTGCGCCCTCAGCAAGGCTGCCAATGACACCAAGCTGTGTGGTTCGGTTGATATGCTGGAGGGTAGGAATGCCGTCCAGAGGGACCTTGACACGCTTGTGAGGTGGGCTGATGCCAACCTCATAAAGTTTAACCATACCAAGTGCAAGGTCCTACCCCTGGGTCAGAGCAATCCCAGGCACAGCTACAGGTTGGAAAAAGAATAGATTCAGAGCAGCCCTGTGGAGAAGGACTTGGGGGTGCTGGTCAATAAGAAAATGAACATGAGCCAGCTTCAGTGTGCGCTTGCAGCCCAGAAAGCCAACCGTATCCTGGGCTGCATCAAAAGGAGTGTGACCAGCAGGTCGAAGGAGGTGATCCTGCCCCTCTACTCTGCTCTCATGAGACTTCACTTGGAGTATTGTGTGCAGTTCTGGTGTCCTCAACATGAAAAGGACATGGAATTGTTGGAACAAGTCCAGAGGAGGGCCACGAGAATGATCATGGGACTGGAGCACCTCCCATATGAGGATAGGCTGAGAAAGTTGGGGCTGTTCAGCCTGGAGAAGAGAAGGCTGTGTGGAGACCTCATAGCAGCCTTGCAGTATCTGAAGGTGGCCTATAGAGATGCTGGGGGGGGACTCTTCATTGGGGACTGTAGTGATAGGACAAGGGGTAGTGGGCTAAAACTTAAAGAGGGGAAGTTTAGATTGGATATAAGGAGGAAGGTCTTTACCATAAGGGTGGTGAGGCACTGGAATGTGGTGCTCAGGGAGGTTGTGAATGTTCCATCCCTGGCAGCATTCAAGGCCAGGTTGGACGAGTCCTTGGGTGACATGGTTTAGGGCAAGGTGTCCCTGCCCATGGCAGGGGTGTTGGAACTTGATGATCTTTAGGTCCTTTCCAACCCTAACTATTCTATGATTCTATGATAGTAATGGATTTTATATGCTTTTAAACTCTGTTGTGAAGAGCAAGGATCAATAATGCTCCTCTCCATTAAATCAGGACTGTTTCTACTTTCTGTTATTCCTTCCAGTGTCACTCATAATTTTCTTACTAGATGCTTCTCTCACAGGCTTCAGTAAATGGTAAAATTACAGCATTTAGGAAAGTTTTTTGTACTTGGCACCAAGAGATACAGAGTTCTTGAGTTCCTTTCATTTTTGACTTTTGAAAGCTTGCAGTCAAATCATGTTTCTTCAACATGAAGCTCTAAGGAATTGCAAAGTTAAGGCTTGAAGAGTGGAGGAAAGCTAAAAGAGATATTAAAAGCAAGGAGGACTAGAAGGGGATTTAGGCAACACAAAAGCAGTAGGCAGCATAAGCTTCAAAAGGGAAGACACGGGATCTCGCAGTACACAGAAAAAAATTAAAAAGAAAACAAAAGGTAACATTTTGGTGCTCACCTAAGCTTCAAAAGGCAGCCTACAGAGTCACTGAAAAGAGTTCTTACAGCTATGCCCGCCTCTGAGATTTCATCTGGTGTGAAAGGTGTAGACTGAGATGAATAATAAGATTGTAGCTTCAGGACTAAGACTCTGCCTAACAATCGATTAAAAAAACCCACCAAACAATGACAGAAAAGCAAATGAAAAACAAAACAACAGTAAAGAAATATTAGCAATCCCATATTTATCACTGATTCAGTTAAATACGTAATTAGCTTCTTTCTTTAACATTTCAGGCAGTTTCGTTCATCTGACTGTTCCTGCTTTGCTGTCAGACATTCAGCTCTCTTTAATACAAAGTGTCCCCAGGACACTTATCCTTTACCCAGAGTATACCCAGGATACCTGTCCTTTGGAACATTTAGCCTTTACAGTGTACATTCCTTTCTTTTGTGGAAAATGAAACTTGCTTCTTTCTGCATGTTGCCATAATATGTTCTGATCAGTAGAATTCATATGTCAATTCTATTTTCAACAGCAGCAGGGTACAGTAAGGTACACAGCTGGTGCCAGGAAACCAGTTTCCCATTACTTTTCTCTGATGAGAGCTTATTCGTGACACCGTGCACTCTTCAACTGAGCTGCTGAATTGCGATGAGTGTGTAGAACCCAGTTCTTCTCCCATTGTCATCAATGACAAAAACGTCCACAGACTGTACTGAAACCAGTGTAAAACAATTTGGCAGTATGAGGACCTTGTCTTTGAGATTTTATTTTTCTCTTTCTGAATCATTCCTATAATGCAAAAGAAAAATAATAGCCAAAACCTGGATAAAATGCATGCGAAGGAAGTAGTAGAATGGTTTTTATGGGAAAAGAATGGCTAATTGAAGCTTCAGATGAAGTTATTGTCAGGATGTCTCTTCAAATTTGCATGGAACCAGACTGCCTCTCTGACATCATGAGTAAGTAATTGCCCCCTCAGCAGATACTTTCAGAGCGTTTTCAATAAGAATAAGAAGGAAATAAAGGGGAGGAAAAAAAAAAAAAAAAAAAAAGAAGAAAGGCAAGAAACTGAGCAATGAGCTGGAATTAAAGGAATGACTTCTAAGAAATCTCATAATTAGTAGTAGATTAGGATTTATGTCTTAATGTTTCCCTTAAATAGAACTGAGCTACAAAAATGGCCATGATTCTGTTCTTTACCCTGTCCTCTTTATGCCATGAAGTTCTTTCCAGAGCATGCTGTACCTCAGCCGTGTTAAAATGTTTCAATAGTTCCTAGTTCAAATAGAAGTTAATTTCCCCATCCATGTCAGTGTTCAAGGCCAGGCTGGACAGAGCCTTGGGCGACATGGTCTAGTGTGAGGCACCCCTGCTCATGGAAGGGGGCTTGGTACTAGACGATCTTAAGTTCCATTCCAACCCAAAACATTCTATGATTCTATGATTCTTAGCACATGTGGAGATGTAACCCGTTCTGCTGTAAGGAGGTATGAGAACCAGTACTGGCAGAAAACAGTTGTTATGATAGGATGGTCAAGTCTGTGTTTTCGAGTATGTCCCATCAGTTTACAGATTCTCATCATACCATGTCTTGCTCTAAAACATGAGAAAGTGATTCTTAAGAAGTTGCAGGAAATAATAACTAAAAGAGGCAACACAAATAGGTTGCTTGCAGAATGAAAAGTCTAAAAGACTTTTAACCTAAAAAGGCCAATGTAAAAAGGAAAAGTTTTCTTATATTGCCTGAAATGAATACACACATTAAAGAACCTATTAAAGCCTAAGGAAACTACAGAGTAAGTCCAATAAAAGATCCTATATTGACCATGTAGAAAATTTTATCTCCTTGAATCAAACAGGGTACAGGTTATATGAGATTGGGGTGGGGGAGAGAGTAAAAAAGCTTTGCACTTCTTTTGCATTTTTATTCTTGCCTCCCGGAGCTACTCTGACTTCAAAGTCCTTCAGTGAAAGAGAAGTTAACATATACCAAGCCTATCATAATAAAATCTTGTGAAAAGGCAACATGCCAACATACCAAATTTTGAATAAAACTCATACTCCTTAAAACATAATCAATGCAATTTTCAGAGAAGTAGGAGTTCAAACACACCACTGAAAGCATTCATAACACTTGGTCTGTCAGGTTATTAGAAACTTCAGTCAGAGAGAATTTCCAAATTCCACAAGTCTGTGCACTAAAGCTCTGACATTAAGACACAGAATCCCGGACCTAAGAACCTTTAATTGCCAGTGTATTGTTCAATAGTGCTAAAAGTGAGTGTGGTTTCAATGTTAGAAGTCTGATGTTAGAGTCACTGGCGTCTCGTAGACAGAAACATAGGTAAGACAAAACATTAACTGTATCTGGGATTGAAGGATCTATCATCAGTGTAGGAAAATAATGCCATTATGGCTAGAAAAAGAGAAAAAAATCCCATGAAATAATCCTGCAGTCTAATAAGAATTTAAGCACAAGTTATGTGGGTATAAACTGCCCTTTCCAAAGAATTAAAGAAAAAGATGCAGATAGACATTCTCAGAGACCAGCTTCAATGATTTGACACACATCAAGCCTGCAATATGAAGAAAATGAGAACAACAGACTTCTTACTGCTTTACAACAATGCCAAGGTCTCACGGATGATATATGTACCTTAGAATTGTAGAATTATTCTGGTCAGAAAGGACCTTAGGGGGTCCCTAGTGCAGCCTTCTAGACCAAGCAGGGTCAGCACTCGATGACTAAGCTGCTCAGGGCTTTGACTAGACAGGTCTTGAAAACCTGTGAGGACTTCCATTCCATGAACTCCCTGGACAACCTGCTCACATGCTTAGTTATCTTCAGGGTGACAAATCTTCCTCATATCTAGTTGGAATGTTCCCTGTTGCAACTTATGATCCCTCTCTCTCATTCTTTCCCTGACCTCGTTTGCACTTCAGTAAAGAGCCTGGTCCCATCTTCTTGATGACCCCACTGCAAGTGTGAGAAGACTGCTTTTAGGTCTGCTCAATGCCGCCTCTTCTCTAGGCTTAATAAGTCCTTGTTTCTCAGCCTCTCCTCACAGGGTAAGTGCTACAGTCCCTGACCAGATGAACTTGCTTCCATTTATCAAAATCTTTATTTCCCTGGAGCTCCCCAAAGGGAATGTAATATTTCACATGACCTAGTCAGTGCTTTTCAGAGGGGAATGATCATATCCCTTGATATACCAGCTGCATTTTTCTGAAGAGGATTGTTTAATTCCAAGACTGGACTCTAAATTTGTCCTTGCTGGATTTCATGAGGTTCATACTGGCAAATTACTCCAGCCTGTTTAAGTCCTTCTGAATGGCTTTTCTGTACCCCCAGTTCAAGGTTGTCCCCAGACTTGATGAAGGTGCATCCCATGTCTTCTTCTAGGTTAAAGACATTGAACAGCTTAAAAGATATTGAACAGTCACAGAACTGACCCTGAGGAATGATGTTAACATTTTCTCAAGGGAGTGAGAAATGGGGAAAAATTAAAAAAGCTACAAAAAATTCCAATCCATCTTTTCTCCCTCTCTTTTTTTTTTTTTTTTTTTAATCTCTTTGTGAGTATTATGTCCTTCTGAGGAGAGTAGTATGTTCTTTGGACTCATGGAAATGGGGACAAACTCCTAGAGGCTTAAGTCCAAAACAAGATCTCAAGCCTAAAGGCAGACCCAGAAATGTTAGGGGTGGAAAAACATACCTTTGCAATTTAAATGTCTGTAAAATCGCAGCTGTCACTGGGACTAAAAGAAACCCTTGTTGACGAACCATGCACAGGCACAGATAGGGTTTCTTACAAAGCCTTCTTAGAGCTATCTAGGTACTGGAAATTGGGGTGAGAATTTTTTAAGTGAGTCTAATTTGGTCTGAGCCAGTGTCAGCTGTTTTACAGGATTGAAGAGTAATTATGACAGTTTTTGTCGGTGGCAGATAGTGGGTCTGCATGAGTGTGTGCATGTGTATATGTAAACATGACATGGAGCATATACATACAAAAATTTACAGCCATATGTGAAACAGGAACATTAATGTAATTTGAGAGCCACAAATGCAATGCATAATTTTTGAATTCACATATGTAAAGCTGGTACAATTTGGCACCATTTGTCAACTTAAAAAAGATTTTGTCTGAGATTGCCTACACTAATATTTTGATTCTTTGCTCTGTCTTTAGCAACTGAGTGGGTTAAATCCTCCACAGATCTTAATAGATTATAGTTCTAAGTAATTCTCAGGCATAAATTTTGGGCAAGTTTTCATTGACAGACCCAAAACATGGCCAGTGGCAGACATGGAGGTACCACAGCATTTGCTGTGAGAAGTTAGGGAGATGATGTCTCCCTCAGATGGGCTTGTGTTGTCTAGGGACTCTCGAGACATTCCCTAAACTTTTCTGATCACCTTGGCAGGCAGTGATCAGTGACATGAGCCCACTTCAGCCCCACCTTTGCTGTAACAGACTGTGTTTTTCAGTCTGATTTTAACATGCTCTATTGAATTTCAGTAAACAAGTCTGTTTATGAGCCTGGAAAATCTAGAGAACAGCTTAAAACAATGTTCAAAGAAATTTATTCCCAGTCAGCCTATCATATGTCAGGGAGTCCCATATAAAGCTCCTGTTTGTGACTCCCAAGTCTCCATTTAATTCTTATCTCTTGAGGCCTTTTGTCTCAGAAGTACTCTGCTCTGTACTCTGGACTATTTTGCAGAGAAAATAACTGAAAAAAAAAAAGAAAGAGGTGTATAGATGCCTTTTATTCTCCCAATGGTCCTTTCAGTTATAAATTGCTTTTCCCCTCTTTTTATATTGCTGTTATCCAGCCGTGTAGCTGATAGACCAGTTTCTCCCTGTTAACTTCTCCCTGCTGCCTGTATCTTTTCCCTCAGGGCTCTTACTGCCCTTTCTATTGCTTGCTGCTTTCCCACATTGCTCTGCTACCCACAACATTGTGTTTGCAACCGGCTTGGCATTACTCTACATATGCTCATATACATGTGGGACTCCATATGATTGCTGGACTAAGCATCTCAAATATGCTTACTAGATATGCTCCAATTGAAATCCTTATAAAATATGCTGATCCCACATATGCTGTCTACAAGAAAAGAATGTCAGAATAACACCCGGAGCAATGGAAATAAAAGTTTCTGCATTTCAACCACTTTGTAATACATCCAAAAAAGATACTAAGTTTGTATTTGGGATGTTTTCGACAGTTGCAGGAATATTATTACCACAGTTCTACTGCAGCTCCTTTGAGTTTGTAACTTCTATTACTAGAATTAATACGATATAAGAAAATACAAAGGCTAACCAAATAGACCAATAAACCTTTAGTTATTTACATTTTGGTGTATTTAATCTGTTCTGAAAATGGATTTTCAGTAATTTCTCATTTTCAATAGCTAGTATTCATCTGGAGAACATTTCAGATAAGACACAAAACTGTTCCAGATATCTGCTGAATAAGTCAGAGTAAGTTTCCAAATATCCCTCTATCACTTAGAAAGAAATTTTGTTACTGTTGAGGGGAATATATTGTTATCAGTACCTGGATTCAAAGCTGTATGGCAGGTCTTTACATTTACCTTCAGCTTTTGTTTATTTCATTTTTGTTTCATTTTGTTGAAAGAGTTCACAATTCATAATAATAACATCCTATAAATAAATTTCCTCCCCCTCTTCCCCCCTCCCCCCCCCCCACCAGAAGGAAGGAAGGAAGGAAGGAAGGAAGGAAAGAAGGAAACCAGATATAAACTAAGTGCAATACCAGTTGCATTGCATTTCCATAGAAGCAGGTATTGTAACTGTAGGAATACAGTTTAGAAATAATGCTGTTTTCATTACTTGGCAAACCTTAGATCTACCAAATAGGCTGGAAACTTGCCTTTAATAATGAAAGCCAAGAGGAAGCAAATAATCTAGGCTGTGAATCAGACTTAATTATAAGTGTGAATAAATCATATTGATGGCACAGAGGAGATGGGCTAGCTTAACTGCTGGAAGGTTTTTATCTTTATTAAGAAAAGGAACAAGCACCCTAGCTTAGCTGTGTACATGTCTATGTGAATGGGATGCTTGACCCTTTTGTCAAATGGCAAATCTATCTTCTGAAATCAGTGAATTCTGATTTACATGAGAAGTGGTTATGTCTCCAGGTCCAGAAAAGCAAAACTAATTCATTACCAATGTTCCCCAGTGCATGATATCGGAAATAACCGAGGCAGTAACAAAGTAAAGTGAGCGCCAAACATCTTTTAGTGCATAGAGGGACAAAGCAGAAAGGAGATTTCTAAAGAATTTCCAGATACTGTAATTTGGAGTTGGAGCACAAAAGGGACTGAAATACTTTAGGCAGAAAAGCACCTATAAATTTAAATAGTTACTTGAGCTATATAAGGCTGTGGATTAAGAAAAGGTTTTGTCTTGATAGGAACACTAAGACCAGACCAATATCATTGAGCTTCACTCTCAATGCACATTGTGTGAGTTAGAATATTAATAGACAACAGGTTTTTCTGGAGGCACTGTCAATTTCCTAAAATTCCAACAAAAATAAAGTTATTGTGAGGAATAGACTTGACTTTGCAAAGGTTGGGATCTATGAAGTGTGAGGAAAGGGAGTTGCAACTAGCAGTCCTATTTCAGGAGGAGCAATGTGAAAATCTGATTCAGCTAGGTCATTGTGATTATATGCGAACATATAGAAACCTTATGGTAGAAACCAAGCCAGGGAAAGGTACAGGTCTAATATGGCAGAAATGTGCAACAGTGCAACTTGCCTTGATTTTGGGGGTTTTTTAGTTGTTTTTTTTTCCTTTCTGAAACATTTGTCAGAATATCTTCAATCTTATATTTAGCTAGTTTGTCACTTAAGAAGGATATACTGTTTATTAATACAGTATTGCATCTGACTTTTTTTCCATTGCTTTATGTCTTTTTTGGAGGTGGAGAGGAATTATGAGATGCCTGTGATACTTACAGATGCTTTAGTGAGCACAGCCTTTAGGACTACAAATGCATTTACACAAAAATAAGAGAGCCCCATTTTTTTGCACAGCCTCAGAATGCATCCTTCCTACAGAAAGAAAACTTGATGCATGCCAAATCTTCATAACTTGTTACTGTACCCTTTAGAGTAAACAAGGAAACTGATAAGCATAAACATCTATGTCAGTTTAAAACACAGTAGGTTCACTGCACTCCTCTTGAAAAGCAAGTCTTAGCCCAGGAGGTCAGGTAGAGAATATAGGCTATGTACCTGTATTCAAAATGTAAAAGATAGCAATGAAGAATTAGAGGTTTTAAAAAACAATATTTCTGCAGACTCTTATATGCTACTAAAGCATATGTATCACATAGTGTCGTATTATACTGAAGAGAAGGCAAAGACCAGAGATAACTTCTCATTTTTATCACATATTTGTTGAGAGAAATCAAGGGTTTGAGTTCAACAGTGCTTGTAGAACTAATGTATAACTCTGGAATCACCTGTAAACCTAGGTGGTAATAACCTAGCAATATTGGTATTGATGGAGTAAGGTTTTATCCTTAAATAAAGGCCTAAAAAATCTAAAGTAGGGGAGAAGTGATAAATATATGCTGTTGTGAGAGGTGGAAAGTGAAGGGAAAGAGCATAAGATATTCTGAAATGGAAAAGAATTACAACAGTGCAGAAATTTTTCTCCCAAATGTATTTGATGTGGCTTTTTGTTGAATAAAATGATGGATCTTGAAACTGATAAAGTATCTCAGTCACAGGCTTATTTATGGTCCTCTGATAACCTTGCATGAGTAGATCTTGGAATTTTTTCAGTCTCTTTGAGGTGTCTTTAATGGCCATCAGTTTTTGTATATCAGCAGTGGAGAGTGATTGTAGCATCATAGGATAGTTAGGGTTGGAAAGGACCCTAAGATGATCTACTTCCATGGGCAGGGACACCTCACACTAAATCATGTCACCCAAGGCCTCGTCCAACCTGGCCTTGAGCACTGCCAGGGATGGAGCATTCACAACCTCCTTGGGCAACCTATTCCAGTGCCTCACCACCCTAACAGGAAAGAATTTCTTCTTTATATCCAATGTAAACTTCCCCTGTTTAAGTTTTAACCCATTACCCCTTGTCCTATCACTACAGTCCCTAACAAAGAATCCCTCCCTAGAATCCTTTTAGGCCCCCTTCCAGAACACAATCTATATTTTTTTTCTCCAGATGACTCTTTAGGAATTTTTTCCCTCTTACAGGGTGTCTGATATCTAATTTCATAAAGAATGCCTACAATATGTGTTCATTTTGGTAAATGCTGCATTAGATAAGCTGTATACCCCTTGGCTGCTGAGTTTGCAAAAATCAGAAAGGTTTAACTCAGAAGGCAACAGAGCAGCAAGAATATGTGTTTAGAATAATGAGAAGGGGAGTGAAATAATGAATACACATTTTTATCAGTGTTTTATTCTGATATATCAAAGTATTGAAGGATATTGAGAAAATCTGATACAACATATTCAATTTGCCATTTGATTGAATTATTTAAATACATCTACCAAATATATTAGCATGTTAAAGGCTAATATCTTTAGAGTGGAAAGAAGAAATGGTGTTATGATACCTTATAGAAAATGTATATTAAAAAAAAAGTAAATTGTATAAAAATGCAAATCTATAATTCTGTACTTATTCAAAATACAGAAATTCCTGTAGATTGATAAAATAACATGTTATAAAGCAATGACTTTATATGTGACTGCAAAAGGAGGAGCTGTTAACAGTTTAAGCCAGAAATGTCATGAGAAGTTCAAAAATCTCTCAGGAGGATAGAGACTGATTAAAAGAAAAATGGTTTCTGATCCTGCAAACTCAGGGCATGTGAAGGCTGAACTGAGGAACATTAAAATGTGATGGCTTTTTCAATTCTTATATATATATATATAGTTCCTACCCATTTTCAAGTTTAAATAAGTTAAGGCCCAAGTAACTTATTTCAGTATGGAATTCTTTGCTTTAAGTTATTGCTAGAAGGGACAAGGAAATTAGACAGAAGTTCCCACAGAGTTTTTTCTACAGAGATATTTATACCATCATGTCCAATTGTATTTACATTCTACCAGTGTAATTGTGACTAGATAATTTACATCCTCTGTCACAGAGCCCTGCACCCCATGTTCTGAGCAGAAGCTATGATATGGGTAAAGCAAGAACACTAGCCTGCCCTTCCTGAGGAAAACCTCTTGCTATCCATATGTCTGATAGACAAAACAAGTGCTTTACCATGCTTTTATCATTATTTGAGCAATGCAGCACTGATACTTTTAATAGCATGAGATACTTGGCAAAAAACTAGCTTTTCTTCTGGCAATAATTTTTTGCTGCATTTTATACTGAGTTGATTAGATGAGCCTTTGCAAAGTAGCTGGAATTCCTTTCTATTGTCTTCAATTTGTGGATCAGCAGTTTAATTCTAGTTCCAGGGCAGCTCCCTGAGTATTTCTCTTCCTAAAAACCTGCACCAAGCAAGTACCTTGTCTGCAGTATCAGGTGCCTTTGGTCACTATTCACACAGTACTAGTCAGGCTGACTGCCTCTCTGCCAATGCCAAGTGAACAGATTCAGGAATGCTCAAACAAGCATAATTCCCCTGACTGGGAAGGTAAAAGCAGGAACTGGAATAATGAAAAACTGCCTGCTGTGAAAGAAGATCAGGTTCGAAATCATTTATGGAATTTGAAGGTGCAGAAGTCCATGGGACCTGATGAAATGCATCTGCAAGTCTTCAGGGAATTGGCAGGTGAAGTTGCCAAGCCATTACCCATTATATCTGAGAAGAAGTTGTGGCAGCTTGTGCTGACTGGAAAGGGGAAATATAACCCCCATTTTTAAAACGGAGCTACAGGTCAGTCAGTCTCATCCCAGCAAGAACCATAAAGCAGTTCCTCCTGGAAACTGTGGTGAGGCATATGGACAATAAGGGAGTGACTGGTGACAATCAAAATATTTCACTAAGACCAAATTGTCTCTGAGGAATTTGGTGGCATTGTATGATGGTGCCAAAGTTTTGGTAGACAAGGGAAGAGCAACTGACATCATCTACCTAGACTTGTGCAAGACATTTAACACTGTCCTGCATGACATCCCTGTCTCTAAATTCACTTTAAAGTGCCTGCAAGAATGTGCCAGACTAGTGCTTTATAGTACTAATTTGAATCCCAGAATGTGGCATCATTCAAGATGTGAACTGTGACAAAGCCTTCTGGAATAGTTCTAGAAAACTATTGGAGCATCCCAGCATGGTGCTGTATCACTAATATTGTCTTTTGGAAGAAGTTATTGTAGGTACCTACAGTCCTGCCAAGAGTCATGATTGAGTTTGTTATGAAAACACACTACTGAAGTGGTATAAAGAAAAGCCATGGAGCAAAAAGTAAGCAGTTTGGATGAATTGATATCCAGTGCCTAGCTTGGCCCACTTTTTTCTCATGTTTTTTCTTTTATTTTTTTTTAGCTGGGTAGATGTGTACATAATATCTATTTCTTGTACTTAAGAATGCAATTCTTCTACTGCCACTCATTTTCTGTACAGAGCACTTACGTATTTTACCCATGCTTGATGCAGGTTTTGGCTTCCAGGAACTGTAGAGAAGTTTAAGGATCTTTGGACTTTCTATTTATAAAATGTTTCAATGTAATTGTGCCAGAGCATATCTGCATGATCCCGCTCACTGCACTAGCTGAAGAAACGTCACCATGGGGCACACAGAGAATCAAAGAGTCTGTGCTGAATTTTTCATTTAAACTTGAATTTAGGATTATCTTTAAACTTGGAAGGTAACCACCTAGAGCTACTGTGAACCAAAACCTTGAGTGAATATTTTTGAGTGTGATCCACAGCATTTTGTGATAGTAGTTTTCTGAAAATCTTGAAGGCTAAAACTGGACCACCAGGAAACTTTGAATAGTTTTCTGGATGAAGAAAATACTTTTCAGTATTCTAGTATATTCTAACTTTCTCCCTGAATATTTAACTTACCTTTTTGATAAGTCTCCTCATAGAAATTAGTATCTGCATCTAGTCCTTAGTTCATTTAAATGTAGACATAAGGGATTTAATACTTCTATGCTTCCCAAACTGGACATCCATTTATATAAATGTGTGCTGCTGCTCATCTGTGGAAATTCTGCACAGTCATTGTTAGCATCTGAAGACTGGGGCTGACTTAGAGATTCATGCAAAAACCATGTAAGTCTAAAGGGGCTCACTGGTAGCATGATTATTCTTAACCCTTTTAGGAATGTCAGTGTATGCTGAAAACACTGTTCAGTCCACAACTGGCAAAATCAGGGTCTGTCCTGACAGTACCCTACCAAACAGTTTGGAGGACTTCTTTTCTTCCTTTGCATTAACAATGGGCTTTGTAACATGTCCAAATATATTTATTGACCATGGATTAGGTGTACAGAGAATAAAGCAACAACTATAGTATGGTGGGTTAACCTTGGCTGAATGCAAACACCCCCATACATCCACTCTTTCACTCCTTCTTCTCAACAGAACAGGAGAAAACAAGATGGAAAAGCTTGTTGTCTGAGATATCAACAGGAAGATTGCTCATCAGTTACAACCACAGATGAAACAGACCTGACTTGGGGAAAACTGATTTAATTATTGTCAGTGAAAATAGAGTAGGATAGAAAAAACAAAGACAAAATCAAAACACCATCCTCCCATACCCCTTCACCAGCTTAACTTCACTCCTTCATCCCTGACTTTTCTACCTCTTCCTTCCCCTGAGCAGTGCAGGGAGATGGGGAAGGAGGGCTGTGGTCAGTTCATAACATTTAGTCTCTGTCCTTTCTTTCTCCTCACACTCTTTGGCTGCCACAGTATGGGGTCCCTCCCAGAGGATACAGTCCTTCCTCACCTGTGGCAACAGGAGTCCTCCCTATGGGCTGCAGTTCTTCATGAACTTCTTCAACATGCAAACTTTCCACAGGATGCAGTTCTTCAGAAACAGACTGCTTCAGTATGGGTCACCCATGGGCAGGCCACAAGTCCTGCCAGCAAACCTGTTCCAGTGCTGGCTCCTCTCCATGGACTGTGGCTCCTGCCAGGAGCCTGCTCTGGCCTAGGCTCACCATGGGCTGCAGCGTCTCTGAGGGTGTATCCACCTGCTCCATCATGCAGTCCTCTACAGGCTTCAGTGTGAGTATCTAGTGCCATATGTCCCTCTATGGGCTGTAGGGGAACAGCCTGCTTCATCATAGTTGTCAACACAAGCTGCAGGCTGACGTCTGGTCCGGCACCTGGAGTGCCAGCATCTCCTGTCCTCCTTCTGCAATGACCTTTGTGCCTGCAAGGCTTTCTTTCACATTTGTCTTGCTCCCCATTTTCTCACAGCTGCTGCACAGCAGTATATGTTGTCACAGAGGTGCCAACAGCATTGCTGACTGGCTCAGCTTTGGTCAGCAGCAGGTCTGTTCTGGAGCAGTCTGGAAATGTGTCTGTCTGACATGGGGGCAACTCCTGTTCTCATGACCCAAAAGCCACTCCTCCAACCCCCTTGCTAGCAAAGCTGTGCCACATAAACTCAATACACATACATATATTAGAAAGAAGGAAAAAAAAACAGGAAAAAAAAAAACATAATTTGGAATGCTAATTTATCATATAAATCATTTTGTTAATGTGATTTCAAGTACAGACTGATGCTATTCCACTAATGGGTTTAATTCAGTTCTGGCTTTTGTACAATCTTAACACTATAAAATGATTTCTTTCCTGCCAATCTTCTTCCCATAATTTACTATTACACTTGTGGTTGCTACATTATGAATGGCTCCCACAGCTATAAAGGTAAGATATTTTATTTACTTTGACTCCAATTTTTTTTCTATTAAACTTGAATCACTTACTTTTATTGTTGAAGGACTGGAAAATTAAACTACATTATGAAAATGCAGTACTCTGTATGTTATTGGTTCATATCTGTTTCATTTTTAGCCACTGCTGGATAAGAATTACATAATATCACTTTCCATTACAAACAGTCCTTATTAACCTTTGAGAAATATTTTTATCCACAGAGATTCCAAAAGTTTGATAGCAACATTTGCCTTGGATTTAATTTATTTGTAAAAGAGCTGAGTTAGCAACAATGGTCAAGCGTAGTAAACTTAATTTTCTGTATTATTTCCACCTTCACTTTCAGCTTTAACATGCTGTTTCATCACAGATAAAGAAAAAATGCTGTGTGACAGCTTGATAGTTTAAGTTTCATTAGATGCCTGATGCTTTTTATGCCAGTATCAGTTGAAATGCTACTGTTCACATTAGCTCAAAAGGAGAAAGGCACCTATGCATGCATTTTTGAGTTAAACTGAAAATCAGATGCCCTCAAGATAGATTTCACACATTTGTCTTAGAAACTGTGTATATCTGATAATCTACCTAATAGCCAGCATATGTGTTCATTGAACTGTGCGCGCAAGTTAAACTTCATAGAAATAAATAAATCAAGTTCAGCACATATCAGCTTCAACAGAAGTCACAAAACTGCTGTAAATCCACATGTATGTTACATATTTGCTGTTAAGGAGATGGCAAATGTCAAATGATTTGACCAAATATAATCTTTCAACAAGTATAGCATTTTGCTTGCCAAAAATATCTTAATTTACACAAATTGTTTAATTGGAAATTCCATTAGTTTAATGATCTTTTATCATTATAAACATGATGTTTAGGCTACTGCAGAGTTACGAAAAAGTGCACGGAGATGTAGCTCATCCTGTTATTGTGAAGTGTTCTAACTCAGTTTATGAACCATATTCGTTTTCTTAAACATTAGGCACCATAAATACCCCTGGAGTCTGAAAAAAAGAAAAAGTTTGTCATTTCCCTTTATATTTTCAGATGCTTTAGAGCATTTAAAACACAGTATTTCTTAACTTCCATAGCAAAAATGGAGTGTCTTAATCAGCAAATCAATACACTTACCATTTTATGAAAATCTGGTCTAGCAGAATGAGAAAGGATCTCATGGGTTGTGTGGGGACCACATTATTTTTTCAACTATCACAAGCAAAAGACAGCAATAGGGCCTTTATCTGCTTGTCTGGGGCAGGTAACTGCCTTGATGAGATGAGAATTTAATGAAAAAAACAAGTAGTATATCATGAAAATAACTTGAAAAAACATAATCTTAGATGACTCATTCTTCTCAAAGCATTTAATAAGTAACAGAAAGTGGAAATATCTCATGCTTCTTCCACAACTCTCTCTACATCTGGGCTAAACTTATTTACAAGTTAATCTTCCAGTTAAGTTAAATAGGATTAAATACACACCTAGCAAAACGTAATAGCACTGCTGTGACAGATCATTCACTCATTTGAAACACATATATTGGTCCTATTCTTTTGTTACCAATGAAATGGGGCTTGTGCTGCTCCAGTATTATAGGCAGAGTACTATCTAAAAAAAAAATTCTTGGAATTTCCTGTTGCATATATATTTGTCTTCATAGTAGAGAGAGTATATAATCCTAAATTTACTCGATTTTGCAAAAGTAACGTATTCTATCCAGACTTCATATGATATAGTTAAAGATGTTGAGACTCATACACTGATTAGAAATCATTTATTTGATTTCCAACAAATTAGTGTAAGAAGGAAAATGAAAGAGTGAAATTTCTATTCTAAGAGGCATCTTCTTTTAATATTTTTTTAATGGTTGTAATATCTGTGATATGATGAACTCTGAAAATTCTTTCTTTCCCAATTTAGTGTCTAGATAAGAGAATTTATATGTATATATATATTGGCTGGAGGCTCAGTAGAGCAGAGCAAGTGAGGAAGAAAAGGTGAAAAAGAAAAAAGTGAATCACGAGTGACTGTGTAACTGAAAAGCTAATGAAGGAATTACAGCCTTTTAAAAATCTACTTGGCACCTTGCAGGAGAGCACATTCTACCCACAAATTAAAAGAATAAAATAGAAACTGAGGCTGAATGCAGTGTGACTGAGGATATTACTAATTAGAGAACTAAATGGAATGGTAACTTTCATTCTCAGCTGTGTATTCACAAATCAGTCAGTTTTTCAGTTCTGTTACCACCCTTTCATGAGTCTTTCATCTAGCAATCCTGGTTTGATTTAATCTGAACTCATTGCAATGGTCTTCCAGTCACTGTGACTGCATCTTCTTTTAAGAAGAATTAATTGGAAAAGTAGGATTTGAGAAGGAAATGGATAATCCCTTTTTTATATCATTTGGAGGTAGGAAAAGAAATAAAACAAGGTAATAGGAGCAGCTGATCTTTTAAAGCATTTTGAGACCTCTTAAATTTAAATCTAGGTGATTTAAATTGTATGATTCTAGATTCACAAATACAAGCACAATATAAATTATTACAAATTTTCTAATAAGGCTAAATACAGAATTGCATTCCTAAACAGTGCAAGATTATTTTATCCACATGTCCTGTAACTACTTTCTAAAGTAGCTCTGGGCTCTTACATGACACCTAGTATGAGTACAAAAGAAAGCAGAAAATAGTAAATGTAGATTTCTTTTTTCCCTGACTCCAACACTCCTGAAGGCTTTCAAGGGTTCAAATTAAGTTAGAAACAGAAGTGGGAAACAAAACAATAATAAAGAAATACCTAATGATTTCATCTCTGCTTTCTGAAAATTGGATTAAAAATAAAGTTTTTATAGATAAAATATTGAAATATTCTCATGATGAAAGAAATCACCCTCTGGCACAGTTTATATGGACATTATCCTGTGGTTCAAATTAACACCCAGAAGAATGTATTCTAAGCAGTGATTGATTAATCAAAGTAGTGGTAAATGATAGCAATAAAAAGTAATTTGCTAAATAGGCTCCTTTAGATATAATTTACCATAATAATGACTACTTCACTATATTGAAATATTATTAAAGTTAGACTCTGTAATGTGATTTTGATAATCATCGGTTTGGTGGTGGTGGTGGGTTGGCTATTTTCATTCCTAATAAAAAGACTACAGTTCAGTATTCCTATAAAATAAAGTATGTTCAGTGATTTTCATGCTGTCAGACATACAGCATTTTTTTTCCTAAATTGGAATTCTTGCTGAAATTCACTAGGAAGGTACTAGATACAAAGCTGCTTTTTTGAACTTTCGGAGAGCATCTGCAGGCTTCTCTCCATATGAGCTGACTCATCAAATCACAATTCATTTCAGCTCTTCACATTGACCTACATTGATGGGTTGTGTTTGATGGACAAGTGAGACGCAGTTAGTTCTCTGTCTTTCATTCTGGACATTTTCATTCATGTTAGTCCTCCTGAATTAAAAAATAGCCAACAACAAAAAACATTGAGAAATCACAGAGCAAGCTGCAGTTATTTTAATATTGTGGACATGTCCTGAAATGATCCTTCTCACAGCAAAACTCATCTTTTACTGAAAAATTTCATCTGTCCTAATTCACTGAGTGGAAAGCTAAAAGTAATTATCTATTGATTATTACAGCAGTAGATAGCACATCTGAAGCCACAAGAGTGTCAGTGTTTCCATTATAAACCCTGTTATTCCAGGTTCTAAAAATTTGCAGACTATTGAAACTTGGCACAGAAGTTAGAAGATTAGAAACAACCTCTCTGAAAAGAAAATTTTAGTGTCCAGCCATTGGCCAATTATGTAATTGAAGAAGAATAATAGTTAGCTATTTGAATATGTTCAGGCTTTTCAGTTCAGGACAACTTCACTGAAAATAAAGACATTCACCTTAAGATCATAACATGACTTTCTTTGGATTATATTTATCAGAGTTACAGAAATAATCCAGGCTGTGGTAAGCCTGTGGTATCTTGGAGCTATAATACTCAGTTATGCCCAAGTGCTAGTAAGGCAATACTGCTCTTTCTTGCATGCCAAGAAACATGGAGGGTTTGCATTCCATTTTTTCTCCTACATTATTTTAAAATACTACAGATACAATCAGACAAGTCTTTGGCATATCATCCACAAGAAGTAGGAAATTTCTGAGGGAAAAAGTAGTTTATTTTTCGTTATATTAAAATTTCTAATATTTCTGTTTTAAAAATATAACCATACTATCTAAATAGAATAAATAAACAGTCTATCTAAGCAGCTTAGCTGAAATGAAAATAAGTGAGAAAAAATAAAATTTGGCAACAGTGAGTCAGAAAACATACATTTCTGAAAGAAATTTCTGGCTCATAAGGTAAATGTTAAGCCTGAGTCCCTCTTTCAGCAATTATCTTTTTCTCCTGAATCTGTCTTTGAGATCTGTGAGACATTTTCTTCTGTCATCATCAGGGCTGAACATCTCTGTGGTGGAGTCTGTATATATGAGATGTAGTATTGACTGACTTTCAAAGGAGAACCAAGAAGGCTATGTTTAGTAAGAACAAGTAAACACATATTTAAGAATTTGTGTCTTATAATCTTTTTTTGGTTGAATTAGATTGGCAAAGGATGAAAACAGTTTGACAGATTAGCCAAAAATAAAAGAGTAATGCAACATTTCATTCATGTATTTCCAATGACACTTTTTTTGCTTACATTCAATTTCCACAGGCATTTTTAGAACAATTCAGAGAAAACCTAGCAATCTTGCTAGTATTGTCTACAGCATGTTAAGTCTTGCTGTAGAGAAAAGCAATGTTAGGATGTTATATTCCATGTACTGTTGATTGGTAGCTCTGGTCACTCAGCTCCCTGCAGGCATAACAATTACTCCACAAAACAGCTGTTTCATGCACAAATTGACCAAACCACATTGTTTTGATTATTGAGTTTGTCAGAGACTGCTGACAGAAACTGTAATGCATTTTCAGTAAGCACTTCTGTATAGATGTTCAGAGAATTTATTTTAACTCTTTCACTCATCTGCTTTTAATATAGCCTGAATGCTTATGTAATAGCATGGATTTTTATTATGGCAGAAATACTTTACATGGTAGCATTATATCATACCATATGATCTCAGTGAATTTGTTATGGCCATATTAGTGGGCATGGTGATGTCTTATATTGCACATTTCATGACTGATTGCTGAAGCTCTCCTGTTGGCTCCTTCATGGACTATGTGTGGTCAAACAAGTTGAAAGGAAAGTATTTGATAATTTAGGAGCTGGCTGGAAAATTTCTGCAATGCTGAATATTTGGATGAATATTTTGAGATAAGTAAAGTGCTTGAGGATAATCATCTGAGATGCAAGCAGAAATGAAATTGTTGAATTACATGAGACGAACAGAGAGCAACATAGGTTTCTATTTTTTCTCCTGTTCATGCACCATGAGAAGTGAACATCCAATAAAATTAAAAAAAAAACAAAACCTGATTTTATAAATAAAAAGTGAACTTTAAAGTTCATTGCCAGTCTTGATCTTTAAGGCCAAAGAATATTAAATATAATGTGGGCAAAGTTTTTCCCTGTAGACAAATAATCCATAGTTTTCCAGTAAGGACTTTCTTCTAAAATCCCAGGAAGCATCTTCACTACAAAATCTGAAATACATGGACATTTTATCTGTTTGGCAAGTTCTGTGTTCACTGCTTTTTTGCTTTTTTTCTTTTCTTTTTTTTCTTTAATTTTATAAAGCAGCACTTTATCTGCAAAACCACACTCTTCAAGCTTTTGTTTATTTTTTATTTTTAATAGCTTTCCCACTTTGACTAGAATTCTGTAACTATTTTCAGTCATAGAGCTTGTCTTCTAGAACTCCAAAATTGTCAGGGAATATGTTCTTTGAAAACAGAACCAAATCAGATACATGAGCACCAGAATCAGTAAAGCACAATCTAAAGCACAGTCGCCTGTAATTTTTTGATCTAAGCAATGAACGAAAGCATATGCTTTCGTGGGGGGCTAAGGGGAGGCTTGTTGTGGGGTTTGTTGTTTTGATGTGGTATTTTTTCTCCTGTGATTGAAGTATTTTGCATAGGTTTACTTGCATGTGCATTATCAAGTATTTAAGAATATTTAAAATGGTGCTAGACCTGTTTGTTTAGGTGGCACAGTTACACTTTTTATATGTGGGTGTTTTGTTGGTTTTTTTTTTTGCAGGTTCCCTGTAGTTTTTTGGGGTTTTTTTTAAGCTTTTAGGAATAACTTAAAGTACAGTTGAAATCCCTGAGATTTAAGTCACTAATAATTTTAGCACTTGCTAACAAATTCCTCAATTAGAAACCCAGTAGCTAAACTTATACAATTGCTATTTATCAAGGAGGTTTACATAAAAATAGCAGTGCAGATGGTGGTGTGGCAGACATTAGAGCTATTACAGTCTAAGTCTGTTCATTCAGCATGTGTTGGCTGATAAACTACATACACCTGATACAGTACATTTCTGATGTTTCTTTCAGAGAAAGACTAGTCTAAAGCTAATATCAAAGAGAAGTAATTAGGACAAATCATTGGTCTACTTACTCCAATATCTTCCGTAATTTTCCTAACGTTTTGCATTGCTTTTTAGAGAACACTTATGTTTTCATTTAAAAATATACATAACAAAATTAGAAAATTCTAAAAAAACCTCATAATAATTATAATTACTCCGTTAATCTCTCCTTTTTTTTATAAGTAAGTTACCAGTTTGCTTACTTTGAATGTCACAAAAGCTGAGGATTGATTAAATGAATGCAATAGCTACTTGGTCTCTATGGGATGCTTCTGAACTTCCTGCAGTAACCACTCTTTCTTGAAAGCTATATTTTTGTAATTTGCTTTTTATTTTGTTTGAGCATCATCCAAGTCAGAGAATACTGCTTCTTCTTCCAAGGTTCTAGAAGGCCATCTTAATTTCTTGACAGAATACTCAAAAAAATCTATATCAGCTCATCTCACTGTTTATTCTGTTTCCACAACAGTTCTTAGAGACTAAGCACACAAATGTTCTCAAAAAGCAAAAATTTAAAATTATGTAAAATACTATAAAATCAGATGAACAGACTTTCTTCAGAGAAATGTTTACAAATACTCCTGTTAACTATCTATTTCTTGAAACAGGAAAATACAGAAGTAAAAAGTCAAAGCTCAGTCTCTTTCTTCTTAAGTTAAAATGTTATTTTACAATACAATTTTAAACTATAATTTCTGTTTACTGACATAACCAGGGTGGCTCTATTCTTTGGCATTTGGAATTTCAACCAAAATCATATATTATCTGATCAAAAACATACGTAGTGGTCACAGTTGTTTATTGATTCAGAGCATTGCAAAATGTAACATAAATACATGTTCGCCATTCATGCTGCATTAATCACAGAAATAAGATACTGGTATTCTGCTCTTTCACTGACCAACATTATAAACATTCTGAAAATGTTGCTGTGAAATATGAGATATAGATAACATAAAAATGATAGAAAATTCTGAAGAAGAAACAAAGCATAAAGAAGACAATCAAAACCAAGTAAATCTTATTCCATGAATACTAAAAATTAACTATTTTAAGAATGTCTGTAAACTAGTTGGTTTTTTTTCCCCAGAAGCTTTTTCTGAGTAGCTGCACATACTACTCACAAAAAAAGCTGAATTTTAATATCGTTATTTTTAGTTTGGATCATGTTGGTTTTGCTCTATATGTAGTTTTTTTATGTAACTTATTTTCTAACAACTATGAAAATTATCTTTTAAGATTGTAGGAGATAATTTTAATAGCTACTTGTTATCAAAGTCCTCCATCAGTTATGATAGGTAGTGCCACCTTTGCTGATTACACAGCAGATGCAAAGCATAATCAAAGGATTTTTAACCCAAATCAAATGTTCTTATTAAATGTTTCAGAACTTTTTATTCATTAGTATCATCAGTCATTATGATGCCATGTAGCTTATAAAATACCTATTTTATTTCCAGTGAATTGATTAAATTTTGTGTTTTTTTCAGGTAGAAAAATGAATTTACCCCAAAGAAAACAGTTTTGTTCTTGTTGACTATCTGAAAAGCTTAGAAATGAAACAGTAAAATAAATAATAAAAAGTAATCAAAGAGATCTGGAGCTGCTGGATCAGATGATGGGAATATGAGAATCACAGGCTCTCCGAAGTACAGACAAGTGTGAATAACTCTATATTCAACCTGAAGGTATTGGAAACAGATTTTAAAATTGTCTTATTCCTGCCATATAGCTTTCAAAATAGCTTTTTGATATATTTCAAAGCAGTTTTAAAAGTGCATGTGTACCTTTAACACCATTTACATGGTTGGTGCTTGGCTATCATTTAACAATGTTAATGTTTCATACCTTAATTAAAAATTCCCACTCCACCATATGTCTGCCTCTAAGGGCCCAAAGACTGTTCCTCCTATCCTTTCCTCATATATTTCTTCATTTTTAGTTGAAATATCAGAGTTTATGCTGCATGTAATAGTGTGCAGAAATAGGAGTGCCATCACCACTACCAAAACCCATCTCCCAGTAGATTATTCAACAGAGAAAAGGAGAAATCATTTCTCTACTGCTTCAGCAAACACACTTGAAAAATCTTACATTACCAAAAGCACAGAAATAACAGGAAGGCACTGATGTAACAGTCTATGAACAAAGTTGAGCAGAAGCTTTGTTCATCATTCCAGTTTGTTCCAGGCAGATCCAGAGACCTTTAATATGGATTTATACCCAAATATAACGGGAAGATCAAAAGTTAGTCTGGATTGTAATTTGAAGTCTGGAGTTGAAACAATTTTAAGGTCTTAATTCCAATCCAAGGTCTTAACCTTTAGTCTGGATGGGTAGCTCTGGCTGTTCTTTCTTCACAGGAGGAACTGCTCAACAACAAAATACATAAACTATTAAAAAGCTCCTTTATCCTGTTGCATGCATCTATTTTATTTTTTATTTTTTTTAAGTTATGAACATGAACCAGAACTGAAGCATTCTCCAGCCCAACTACACTGCCCGCATGACCTGAAAATCAGGATCTAAATCCCTTTGCATGCCTACTATTTGACTGGAGAGAATATCTTCTTTGGAAATAGAAATGAAATTATGACTTTGGTGATATAGTGATATAGCACTGGCAAAAAAAGTAGCAGAGGCACAAGAAAACTTTTTACTGTATGTGCCTGTATTCAAAAAATGTTGAAGAGATATAACCAAACTGTTGCTCTTTGGGGTGGGTTTTTGTGAAATGTGATTAAGTATAGCATATATTGGAAAGAATTGCACCTTAAACTCATTCAACTATTGAGATAATATTGTACAACTTCCCATGCCTTATAGAACAAAATTCTGATTTTTCCTCTCTATTTTAAATGCGGGTAACAAGAAATATCCTTTCCCAAGAACTTCAAAGTCACGTTGACAAAAATGGTCAGAGATGAGAAAAACATACTGAGTGAAAAAGTGACATAATCAGAAATCAGTCAGACTGGTCATATTTTAAAATGGGTAGGCAAAATTCAGGATCTGAGCATCTGAGCACATTATCTGTAAAACTGTGAATATGGTTATTAACACTGAATAAAAGATTGCAGAACTCTCAAGGACACAGCAAACATCTAACAGCCGCCTCCATCTCACTTGCTTATCTACAGATGTACAGATGCACAATATTTCCTGAAGCAAAAGGAAATCATGCAATATCCAAATGAATTATCCTGACATTTTTGCCTAACAGGCAATAAAGTTAGATTTGATACATATACAATCAGGGTGCATGCATATGTTCAGCATTATTCTACAAGGAAAATATCTAATCATAATATTTAATAGCTGTTTTATTGATTTGTACAATTAGACTGATTTGTGAATAAAAATGCTCCACTTAATCGTTCTTCTTGGGAATAGCAGTTCATATATATGACTTGTACCAGTTTGTATGAACTAGTGCACTTAAAATTTTAAACGCAAAGCCTTTCTAAATGCCAAGAAAAAAATCCATTCTGAGTTTTGAACTGCTATCCTTCTCTTTCCTACTCTTCACTGTCATTTAGTGGAAGTTCATTCAACTCAAAATGGTACTGGGAAAAACAAAATGGCAAAACTCTTATTTGTTTTTTCTCTAGTGGGTTCCCTGCAGAAACTACAGTAACGTCTTGTTTTCTCTAGACATATATTTAAAGTTGACTTTTGGGTATTTCAAAGCCTACAATTTCCAAGACCTCTTTATGTTCTGGGATAAGTAGCAAGGCATTACTTTTCCAAAAAAAAAAAGGAAAGAGGATCAAGAGGATCAGAGAAAACAAGGCCAGTCATGCAGTTTTGAAGGAAGCGATCTTTATCCAGTCCATTTTAAAACAGTAGAGTCACAAAAAAAAAAAAAAAAAAACACCAAAAACAACAACAACAACAAAAAAACCCACAAAAAATTAAACAAACACCCCAATAAAATGACACATAAACTGGAAAAAAGCAATATTTGGTGAAAGATCAGGACGTAATACAGGAGATGGAAAATGGAAAAGGATGACTCTGGATTTCATTTAGGAATCTGATGTGACCAGAATGAGCTGGTGAGGATGATGAAGGAGCAGAGATACAGATATTTGCACTGGTGCTCTATTACTCTGCCTAACTTATATGTCTCCTGAGCTCTGTGAAGTGTAATTGTTTTACAAGCAGAAGTCTGCGCACTATTTACATCACCTTCATGAGTCCTTGAGAAATAAACTGTAAAACAAGGATGACTTCTCTAAAACTGACTGTTTTTTTTAGGATACATGTTGATGTTAGACATGATTAAGATAGCTGGATAGCAGCTTGTCCCATTTTTATGAAACTTTTACAACAGCTATTCAATTTCCCCTTTGACTATATTTACATGCAGTCTTCTTTTGTGTTGTTAGGCTGAAGGCTCTCATATGTTTTCAATCTTCCTTCCTAAAAATCAACTACATACTGTTTCTCAGACTCTTTTCCAGCCCTTTCTGTTCAGCCTCTTGTTGACTTAAAATGTCATTACTTTTGCTTAAATCCACTCTTTCTTTTACAAAATTACTTTTCAGTTCACTTTTGTACAGCACACTTTAATCTCCTTTTTGAATTTTAAATATAATATATGATGGCCAAGTTCAAGATCCTCAGGACAGTGAGAAGAGCGTGCAGCAAGCTCACTGCCCTAGACTTTGAGAGAGCAGACTTTGGCCTCTTCAGGAGCCTGCTTAGTAAGGTTCCATGGGATATAGCCCTAGAGGGCAGGGGGGCCCAAGACTCTTGGTTGGTCTTCAAGGATCAACTGCTACAAGCTCAGGAGTGTTGCATCCCAACCAGAAGGAAGTGCAGCAGGAGGGCCAGGAGACCTCCTTGGATGGATAAGGAGATGCTGAGGAAAATTCAAATGAAAAAAGAGCCTTATAGAAAGTGGAAGCAAGGACAGGCGGCCTGGGAAGAGTACAGGGATGTTGTCCAGGAAGCTAGGGACCAGATTAGGAAAGTTAAGGCCCAGTTAGAATTAAACTTGGCTAGGGATATTAAGGATAACGAGAAGGGATTCTACAGGCACATAGCAAACAAAAAACAGACTAGGGAGAACGTATGCCCCCTCAGGAAGCTCTTGGGAGAACTAGCTACACACATAGTGAATAAAAAAACAGACTAGGGACAATGTAGGCCCCCTCCGGAAGCTATAGGGAGAGCTGGATGCCCTGGATTTGGAGAAAACTGAGGTTCTGAATGACTTCTTTACCTCGGTCTTCTCTGGCAAAGGCTCTGACTGCACCACCCAAGTCTTGGAAGGCAGACACAGGGACTGTGAGAATGAAAACGTTGGGCCCACTGTAGGAGAGGAACTGGTTCGAGACCATCTTAAAAATCTGAATGTGCACAAGTCAATGAGTCCTGAAGAAATCCATCCGCGGGTCCTGAAGGAGCTGGCAAATGCAGTTGCTAAGCCGCTGGCCATCATATTTGAAAAATCATGGCAGTCAGGTGAAGTTCCCGACAACTGGAAAAAGGGAAATATAACCCCCATTTTCAAGAAGGGGAAAATGGATGACCCAGGGAATTACAGACCAATCACTCTCACCTCTGTGCCCGGCAAAATCTTGGAAGATTCTCCTGGAAGGCATGCTAAGGCACATGAAAATCAACAAGGTGCTTGGTGACAGCCAGCATGGCTTCACTAAGGGAAAATCCTGCCTGACCAATTTGGTGGCCTTCTATGATGGGGCTACAGAGCTGATGGACAGCAGCAGAGCAGTTGATGTCATCTACCTGGATTTGTGTAATGCGTTCGTCACTGTCCCACACGACATCCTTGTCTCTAAATTGGAGATACATCAATTTGATGGATGGACCACTCGGTGGATAAAGAACTGGCTGGATGGCCGCACACAAAGAGTTGTGATCAATGACTCAGTGTCCAGCTGGAGACCAGTAACAAGTGGTGTCCCTCAGGGATCGGTGTTGGGACCGGTCTTGCTTAACATCTTCGTCGCTGAAATGGACAGTGGGATTGAGTGCATCCTCAGCAAGTTTGCCTATGACACCAAGCTGTGTGGTTCGGTTGATATGCTGGAGGGAAGGAGTGCCATCCAGAGGGACCTTGACACGCTTGTGAGGTTGGCTGATGCCAACCTCATGAAGTTTAACCATGCCAAGTGCAAGGTCCTACACCTGGGTCGGAGCAATCCCAGGCACAGCTACAGGCTGGGCAGAGAAGAGATTCAGAGCAGCCCTGTGGAGAAGGACTTGGGGGTGCTGGTCAATGAGAAAATGAACATGAGCCAGCAGTGTGCGCTTGCAGCCCAGAAAGCCAACCGTATCCTGGGCTGCATCAACAGGAGCGTGACCAGAAGGTTGAAGGAGGTGATCCTGCCCCTCTACTCTGCTCTCATGAGACTTCACTTGGAGTATTGTGTGCAGTTCTGGTGTCCTCAACATAAAAAGGACATGGAACTGCTGGAACAAGTCCAGAGGAGGGCCACGAGGATGATCAGGGGACTGGAGCACCTCCCATATGAAGATAGGCTGAGAAAGTTGGGGCTGCTCAGCCTGGAGAAGAGAAGGCTGCATGGAGACCTCATAGGAGCCTTCCGGTATCTGAAGGGGGTCTATAGGGGTGCTGGGAAGGGACTCATCAGTAGGGACTGTAGTGATAGGACAAGGGGTAATGTGTTAAAACTTAAACAGGGGAAGTTTAGATTGGATATAAGGAGAAAATTCTTTCCTGTTAGGGTGATGAGGCACTGGAATGTGTTGCCCAGGGAGGTTGTAAATGCTCCATGCCTGGCAGTGTTCAAGGCCAGGTTGGATGAGGCCTTGGGTGATATGGTTTAGAGCAAGGTGTCCCTGCCCATGGCAGGGGTGTTGCAACTTGATGATCTTAAGGTCCTTTACAACCCTAACTATTCTATGATTCTAGGATTCTGACTTGAAAGTTTAATGCTGAGCTTTCAGAAGTACAACTGGATGTGTATGAGAAGACCTTGATGTAGTAAGTATGACCACCCTAGCATTTTTGGGTGCTACTGATCTTAAGGCATCCTTGGGAAATCTTGTACCCACATCGCAGTGCTAAAATTCAGCACTTCTGCAACCTGTAAAACTTTATGAAGCTTAGAAGTTGTTTCTTCTTTTTAATTGTTTGAGTTTCTGGAAGCGTGTTACAGAATATTTTCTTCTAGTGGGTGTATTTTTGATTTTCTTTAAATCAGTGTTGTCTTCTTACTTTTGGCAAGTCAGAACTATTTGGTCAAAATAACCTTTTTTCATGTTCTTATGTGATTTATCACTTTAACTGTAAATGTCAATGTGCTCTGAATATATACTTATTTATTTTATTTTTCATGGTCACTGAATGGTTTGAGTTGGAAGGGAGCTTAAAGATCATCTAATTCCAGCTTCACTGCCACAGACAGGGACACCTTCCACTAGACCTGATTGCTCAAAGCCCCATCCAGCCTGGTCTTGAGTATTTCCAGGGATGGTGCATCCACAACTTTTCAGGGCAGCCTGTTCCAGTGTCACACCACCCTCACAGTAAAACCTTTTTTTTCTAATACCTAATATCCACTCTGCTTTCTGTGGGATTAACCATGGGATTGAAGTTATAAGATGAAGATGGTATTTGGGTTTACTAGTAGAAGGATTAGATTCTCCATATTTAACATTTGCAGGTTTTAATAGTACTTTACTCAGCTGAGATGTGATAAAGGGAGATATTCACTTAGAATATTGATAATCATGAATTACATAACAATTTGTTTATGGATTAATTATAACAGAAGTTAATCGTGTTCTTGGGTGTTTAAGAATAGAATTTTAAAAACTACACGCTACAACCGTTGATATTTCAAGGGCATGTATCAAGTGCTGACATCACATAGGACAGCTGCAAACTCCTGAGGTTCACACTCATTAAATTTAACACATATTTAATACATCACATTTTCAAAGTCTTTTACCTAGGAGAAAAATTAGCTGTGCACAGTGCGTTTGACTTCAGAGATTAAAGAACTAAAAATCAAACTCCCTGACTTTCATGTGTGTTCTGTCTAGAGAACTGAGAATTGAATGGTGCACATCTTCATACGCAAAACTTTAATTTTGAGATTTGACCCAATATAGCATAAAAACATATCCTTTCTCTGCCTGTTCCTGCACACCTACTGATGTTTGAGGACTGTAATCTTTGACTCTTATCTTCTAATCCCACTTCTTTACAGAGATTCTTCAGTAAAACAGACTAAAGTCAGGCAGAGTGAAGCCCTCATCTGGTCATGTTATATACATAAGGGGGATCTGATACCTTCCATTCGGTTAATACCACCATTTGCTAATCATTAATCCAGGAAATCTCATTAAATGCCTGTGTCAGCTGTTATTATTATCTGCTAAGTAGATGGTCTCAAAGGAGTGCAGGAAAGGCATATTGAAACTGTTTTCTGTGATACTGAAATGCATGCTTCCAGATAATGTGCTCTAGTGGTCTTTAATAAACAGCCCAGTATTGTATTCCTTCCAGAGGGGAGGAACCAGCAGAAAGAGGAGGTTCTTGCTTTCTCTAGTAAATAGAATAGTTCAAGCAAAGACATCAAAAAACAGAGAAGAATTTATTGTATTTCACATATGCAATCCAGATTGAGTACCACAAGCAGAATTAGAATTAGTCTGCTATGTTCCAGCATGACCAAGACAAAAGGATAACACTAAACCTACCATAGGCATTTAAAGATACTTGGAATGATAGACGTATAAACAGGAAATTGAAATTACATTGGCTAAACTGTGACAATATCAGATTCTAAGTTCCAAGCTTGTACTGTAAGAGTTAAAACATTTTTAGCACTGTGAATTGGCATCAACATTGAATAAGGTGAAGACAAGCAAAGAAGAAATACCTCTACCTTAGTTATATCAAGGGTTATTGCTCATTAGCTGGCTATGCCTGGAATTATCTTGCAGAATAAAGGGGTAATTTCTTTGGAGCTAGTGTCACATGTACCATGTGTTTGTCTGTCTCTGATAATCTTTCCTTTATTCTCTGCAAGACTTTATCTGAAGCTGCTCTTCAGCAGGGTTCTTTATTTTAATGACTATCAGGGATTTGATCATTACATGGTGAATCTTTACCTCTCAGATGTGAATGGCTTTTTAAAAACTGTTCACAATTTCAGCAAGTAGTCTACTGCCGAATGACATTTATAAATTGAATATTTTTCAATTCCCCATCTGTATTACATGAGGGTCAATGTATTTTTGCCACTAGAATTTCCTTTAAAGATCCAGACTTTTCATCTTTTGGAACAGCGGGTAAGGTAGGTAAGGGAAAGGGGTAAATTCAAGAGGGAGATCTCTGAAAAAGATATCGTTATTTAGAACATATTGGAATTTTCTAACTTTAGGATTCTTCATATTTTCTTAAATTTTGTCATAAAAAGAATTATTTAACTCCTTTTTACTTTTGCAAAATTACCTTAAATGAGAAATTTGGATCAGTAAAATAGGTGAATTTTTGCTGTTAGCCTTAACGATTTGCCATTTTAGATAGTCATTCAATATTTTGGTGAAATAATTTGCTATTTATAGGTTGTACAACTTTATTCCAATTATTCTATACTGTATATTTATGGAAATTATAAGACCATTCTGCAGCAGTCTGTTTCTGCTCTCAGTCAAGTTAATGAAAGATTTTCAGTTTAAAAATTCCAGTCTGAAATCCTCTGTAATTGGGCGAATGTCTCACATGACAGCTTCTCCTCACTGATTTGCTTACTGCATTTTTTTAGATGTGTTAATGATAAATAACAGTTAGAGACACTTGTAATTAATACACACACACTTATAATTTTTTGACTGATGTTGACTGCTGTGACTCTCAGAAGCTCTGTGACTCAGTTCTGGCAGTATAAATGGGCTTTAAAGTGGGCATAAATTAGTTTTACAAGTGTTTCTAAACCTCTCTGTGGTAGTAGAGTAGATAGTATTAAACTGCTTAATACAAATTAGAATTAGACTCACTGCATTTTGCTTATTTCAATTTTGCCTTAGGGTTTTGCTGATTTTTTTTTCCTTAATTATGAAACTTTTCTCCATAAGCTAAATTTCCTTATAAAATGACTTAGAAAAATTTAGTTTAAAAATTAAAAAATAACAGGCACCTTATCATTTAGATTTTCTTTTCATGTTTCTAACCTTAAAAAGGTCAAAAGTCAATAAATCAGAATCATAATATTTATTTCTCCTATATATTTTGCCAAAACCTTCTCTTTTTCCTTTCATGTTAATAGAATATAAAGTAGAATCAACTGGTTCAAGCAGCCAGGCTTTGATTCCCTTTACATGCAGGTTCCCCCCAGGTTATGGACCTGGCAAATTTTGTTCTGCTTTGCACCTGTTCTGCAGTCCCTGACTATCAGAGAGCTCTTGTTCTGGCTGCCCGATTAGTCCCTTTGGGGTGGCTGCTGCAGGAGACAAAGTAGAGCTCCAAGTTGCAAGCAGGAATAATTTGGCTTCACTAACTGGAAAGCTATAAGGATGGTTGACAGCTGTCATATTTCGCCTCCCCCAGTACTCCTTCATGCTGGTGTCTGGCAATGAGTCCCTGTTATAAAACTCAGTCTTCTTCCTTAAAGAATCATTGTGTTAGCAGACCTGTGGCCTAGAATAATTTATGTCCCAGAGGTATAGGATTCAGGGGGCAATTTTGAAACCCTTTATGTGTCAAGTTGTAACATCAGATATTTCTTGCCTGAAGTTACAGAATTAGTATAGGCTCATAAATTGCTCTTTAACTTAGAAATACAATTGCTCTATGACTTTTCTTTGGTACTGAAGACTGAAAAGTATTTAAAAAATTGATTGCATTTGACAATGGTCCTGCAAGGCAATTGATCTTTTGATGATGGTTGAAAAAAACCCACCAAAATAACAACAGGAGAAAACTGGTATGTTGCCATTAAAGAAATTGTTTTATATGTACGAGAAAAATGACATACTTGAAGAATTTCATGTGATGTAGGGAAAATGTGTTTTATATCTCAATCAAAACAATGTATTTGAAAGAAGCATGTCAGAGCAGTCAGATTTGTAGGAGAAAAATAGTACAATAGTTCAGAATAATATTTTACAGAGAATTTGGTTTGTTTCTTGTCCACAAACCTTTCTAATGCACCAGTTTATTCATTTGTCAGTATTTTCAAATCAATAGACATTTATATCAGCATATTTATATAAGCAGTTTAAATGGTCTTAGCTTTACCCTCCCCTGTAAATATCTGACTAACATATGAAGCACATAGAGGGTTAATGTAACATTGCTGTCTAATAGTCAATATTCATCAACCCCTTCTCCTCCTTAATCTTTTTGTTAAAACGTTCTTTGCTATAGACCTAAGAATTTTCTGGTTTTACTTGCAGAAAATCCTTCTATAATTATCCTTGGCTTATCTTGATACCACTCAAAAACTGCTTGCTCCTACAGACAATGCCTCTGCTGCTAGAGCATGTAGGAAAGCTGCTAGGATGGCTAAGGCCTCCTTGGAATTAAAGCTGGTGAGAGGGGTCAAGGACAGCAGAAAGAGCTTTTTCAAATACATGGCAGATAAAACTAACACCAGAGGCAATGTAGGCCCGCTGATGAACGGGACGGGTGCCCTGGTGACAGAAGATACAGAGATGGCAGAGTTACTGAATGCCTTCTTTGTCTCTGTCTACTCTGCCGGAGGCAGTCCTGAAGAGCCCTGTACCGCTGAGACCTCAGATGAAGATAGGTCAACGGAGCGGTCTGCCTTAGTCGATGAGGAATGGGTTAAAGACCAGTTGAGCAATCTGGACATCCATAAATCCATGGGTCCAGATGGGATGCACCCGCGGGTGCTGAGGGAACTGGCGGAGGTCATTGCTAGACTGCTCTCCATCATCTTTACCAAGTCTTGGGAAACGGGAGAGGTGCCTGAGGACTGGAGGAAAGCAAATGTCACTCCTGTCTTCAAAAAGGGCAAGAAGGAGGACCCGGGTAACTATAGACCAGTTAGCCTCACCTCCGTTCCTGGGAAAGTAATGGAACACCTTATCCTTGGTGCCATCTTAAGGCATATCAAGGATAAGAGGGTTATGAGGAGCAGTCAACATGGCTTCACCAAGGGGAAGTCATGCTTGACCAATCTCGTAGCCTTTTATGAGGAAATAACACGGTGGATGGATGATGGCAGAGCGGTGGATGTGGTCTACCTTGACTTCAGCAAAGTGTTTGACACGGTCTCCCACAGCATCCTTGCAGCTAAATTGAGGAAGTGTGGTCTGGATGATCGGGTAGTGAGGTGGACTGTGAACTGGCTGAAGGAGAGAAGCCAGAGAGTTGTAGTCTATGGGGCAGAGTCTAGTTGGAGGCCTGTATCTAGTGGAGTGCCTCAAGGGTCAGTACTGGGACCAGTATTATTTAATATACTCATCAATGATTTAGATGAGGGAATTGAGTGTACTATCAGCAAGTTTGCTGATGACACTAAGCTGGGAGGGGTGGCCGACACGCCAGAAGGCTGTGCTGCCATCCAGCGAGACCTGGACAGGCTGGAGAGTTGGGCGGGGAATAACTTGATGAAATATAACAAGGGAAAGTGTAGAGTCCTGCATCTGGGCAGGAACAACCCCAGGTTCCAGTATAGGTTGGGGAACGACCTGTTAGAGAGCAGTGTAGGGGAGAGGGACCTGGGGGTCCTGGTGAACGACAGGGTGACCATGAGCCGACACTGTGCCCTTGTGGCCAAGAAGGCCAATGGCATCCTGGGGTGTATTAGAAGGGGGGTGGTTAGTAGGTCGAGAGAGGTCCTCCTTCCCCTCTACTCAGCCCTGGTGAGACCTCATCTGGAATATTGTGTCCAGTTCTGGGCCCCTCAGTTTAAGAAGGACAGGGACCTGCTGGAGAGAGTCCAGCGCAGGGCAACTAAGATGATTAAGGGAGTGGAGCATCTCCCTTATGAGGAAAGACTGAGGGAGCTGGGTCTCTATAGTTTGGAGAAGAGGAGATTGAGGGGTGACCTTATTAGTGTATATAAATATATAAAGGGGGAGTGTCACGAGGATGGAGCCAGGCTCTTCTCAGTGGCAAACAATGATAGGACAAGGGGCAATGGGTACAAACTGGAACACAAGAAGTTCCACTTAAACTTGAGAAGAAACTTCTTCTCAGTGAGGGTGACGGAACACTGGAACAGGCTGCCCAGGGAGGTTGTGGAATCTCCTTCTCTGGAGACATTCAAAACCTGCCTGGACACGTTCCTGTGTAACCTTATCTAGGTGTTCCTGCTCCGGCAGGGGGATTGGACTAGATGATCTTTTGAGGTCCCTTCCAATCTCTAACATACTGTGATACTGTGAAATAATTGCGAACATTTTAAATCAGAGAATTATGCCAAACTAAAAGACAGAAAAAAAAAAAAAAGCAAAACAAACAAACAAAAAACCCCAGTTTCATAGGTTTTTTTAAGTATCCATAACCAGTGTCTGGATTATGATGCACAATACCTGTAGCTCTAATCATACTATTGAAGTGAATCAATTGTTGGTTATTTGAAATGGATGGATGGGATACTGAAGCCCTCTCAGAGGAATCTCAATTTCAAACGAAGATAAAAGGCAGTTCCTTTGACTTCGGTTATAATAAGCCATGAGAATTTTATTTATATTTTTACACAAATTCCCCAGGATTTTCTAGTTTACTGCAGCTAATGACCACTTTTACACCCCAAGTTGTGTTCAAAGACTTCTTTGACAAGAATCTCATCTAAACGTGTTAAAGGAAATTGAATCACATTCTTTGAGCTCTTCAATACCTCTCCCCCAATCTTTTTCTTTACTTTTCCTACACAAAAATCCCCCTTCCCCCCCCCCCGCCCAAAAAAAATAAACAGTCAACCAACCAACCAAAACAAACAAAACACCTGGCTTCTATCATTATTTTCTTATCTGTTTTTCTGCTGTTCCAGAGATTATTTTTTTTTCTTACATTGAAAAGACACAGATACTATTCAGTGTCCTACTTACCCTCCAGCTGCTAGGCCAAAAATGGAAAAGTTTTCTAGAGATACAAAGTTTTTCAACACTGTGCGTGAATAACACAGCTGTGAAGCCTTATATATGGTAGAACATCTCAGAATATGTTAATGTAATTGAATCTATACCTGCCTACCTAATTATGAAGAGATAAATTACTCTCCAGATTACATTAACTATATTTGATTAAATTTCCTCTCCATTTGTTTGAAGCCTAGACAACCATCTTATAAATTGACACCTACACTGTAGAAATTTAAAGACAAAAGTTGAATCCCACCCTACGTTGCTGGAGACAAGCTGTCTTTTTTATTCACATTGTTCACTGTCTGGTACAGACGAAACTTGAATGCCAAGTGCAATAACACTGTTAATTCAGAAGTTATCACTCACATGGTATAATATATGCATGCTCTTAATCCAGGATGTGTCTCACACTTGAAGAGCTAGACAAGTAAGACAAGTTCACTTGGTACTTAAAGCACACAAGCTAATAGTTTCTAGGACTTTAAACTCTTCACATTAATGAGATTGAGATATTTGCTGTTTGTGAGAAAGTGCTGCAGTTATTTGTAATAGGACTCAGATCTACATTTTGCACAAAGATAATACAATGAGTCCCAATTTTCCAGAGAAATGAATCTCTCTTGTTCTGAGCACAAAGACGTTTCTTGGGTTAATGATCAGATTACTAAAGACACAGTTTTTCTGGACATGTTTGTTTGAAGTACAAATGTTTAATGCATAAATCTCTTCAATGCCTTCAGGTGCTCTGTGAAGTCATGACTTGAGCTGGCAGTTCTATGCTAGAGGTCATGACCCAAGTAGAGTCGTGTTGGTTACAAATTGGATTTCTTGTGTAACAAAAACTTAATTACTTATGCCAGTATTCAAGATTATAATATTGATGGATTACAGCTGAAACCAGAACAAAATAGAGCCTGTTTTCAAAAATGGCTCCACAATTAAAAAAATCCTGAAACCTTTAGTAGTGCTTACTATAAATATTTGCAAATAATCAGATGCACAAGTAGACAGAGATAAATCTTACTGTATCCTAGGTAAATAAACTCTAAAGCACTAAGGTAGTCATTCATGTCTTTCTCACTTATTTTCTGCTGGCTTTAGTTATTCAACATTTTTCTTTCTTGTTAAGTTTGACTGTGAATCTTTTCAGCAGGGAATTTTTATCCTTTCATGTCCTCAGTGTATAAACAAAATACAGTCAGTACTACAGAGCTGAATATCATTACTGCTAATAGGTCTGTCCACATCTGTTTAGCAAAGTTAAATCTAATAGTCACAAAGCACAAACCTTTCATAGAATCTGCAGGTTATTTGTAACTAGAAGTGTTAATTTATATATGGCTAACTGTTGAAATACATTCCTCTGCTTGTAACTGCTTTTTTAGCAATTCAGCTGTGCTTAGGCAGATAATCACTGAAGGTCAAACTTGTCACTGGTTAGTGAGAACACAGGAGAGATCAGTTCATTGAACATCAGTTCTCTTATACTGAAGCCTTATATTGGAAGCTTGTACTACAGGTTGCATATTGAACCTCCAACATTCTGGATTGAAAAGCTAAGGTTTCTGAACTTTTGCTTTAGTTCAGTTATTTTTTGCATTTGGGAAAGAGACTTTAAAAAAATTAACTAAAAATTAAAAATCATATATTTGTCTGTGGTAATCAACAGGTTGCTCTCGCCTTTTTGGTACAGATCTTTTGCAAGTTTGAGACTTGGCTGTTTTCCTGTTGACCTTTGAAAAACTGCTGCAAAGTTGGAAAAAATTCCCAGAATGGAGTATAAAAGCAGCATAAACTTCCAACAGTGAATAATATCCAATATTACTTTCCCTTGTGTAATTTCTTTTTAACTATTTATAGATAAATTATGTAGAGCTTGATTCACCAAGCAGGAGGTGTCTGCAATATAGATGTCTACATCTGGACTAGTTACCCTGCTGTCAATTTGTAGTTAGTCAAGAGAAACAGTTTTGTTTTTGTTTTTTTTTTTGGGGGGGTTGAGTGCAAATGCTCAAAAAGTCCTTGTCACATGGTAGTGCAGACCCTCAGCCTCCCCTTACCTGCATCATAAATTGTCCTGGCCTGACATCAGTATGTATCTCAGCTAATCTAACAGCGATGATACAAGAATATAGATTTATTCAGACAGCTTTGTTGACATCTTACAAGAAAACTAGCTTGTACGTAACCTGCATTTGAACTGTCTTGCATGGTATTCAGTAAAAAGTGGAAGCCAGATCACCTGCCTTTACTTAGGTGTCAAGGAAGCACAAAGCTGGATCTGAAAAAATGCCAAATATTGGATTTCTTCCTGAACCAGGACACTATAGATATAACCATTAAAGAGTATTAAAGACATAGTCACCAAAGAAGGGTCCTTGCTGAGCTATTCCCACAAAATCAGGTTTTGAAGAAAAGTCTTGAAGAAAAACCTGGAACTAGATCTACAATATATGGAACTACAAAGGTTTTCAGCAGGTCCATAGCTCCTGCTGAAGGGTTGAGCCTGGTTCCAGTAGTGAAAAACAGTCATTGTTGTTAATTTCTTTCTAAAGGTACTGTCTGACAAGAGTGAGGCAAAACAAATGTCCCTTCCTCCCAAACTGTGAGTTCTGTGATATGTGATAGAAATTAGTCTAACCTCAGTACCCGGGAAAAACATATGGAGAAGATAATGCTGGCTGCTATTTAAAGGCATTAAAGGACAAAGCAGTCATCAGGCACAGTCATCATAAGTTCAGGAAGGGAAAGTGCTGTCTAACTAATTTCATATCCTTCTGCAATAAGGTCGCCCAACTTGTGGATGAGGGGAAAGCAATGGATTATTTTTTTCTGTATTTTAGGGAGGCTTGTGGTACTGCCTCTCACAGTATCCTTGTCCACAGTTGTCCAGGTGTGAGACAGATATACAGAGCACTGAGGGAAGAACTGGCTGAACAATAGTGCTCAAACGGTTGTGTTGAATAGGGCTACATCTGGCTGGTGAGTGGTCACTAGTGGCCCATGTTCTTCAGGGCTCAATTCCTGGCCAGTTCTGTTCAACATATTCACCACTGACTGGATACAGGAGTTTGATGTACCCCTACAAGTTTGCTGGTGATACCAAATTGATAGGTGGTTTCTTGAGGGACAAGATTAGTCTGTAGAGTGCTATGTCTAGTATTTGTGATAAACACAACGTTGACAACAAACTAACATTTTAGTTATTGCTGAACAGTTCCTGTGCAATCATCAGTGGCATGAACTTTAACAATAAATGCAGAATGGAGTAATGCCAGACCCAGCTATAAACTAGGAGAGGAGTGGCTGGAGAACAGCACTGCAGAAAGGGATCTGGGGGTGCTGGCTGACATCAGGCTCAACATGAGCCAGCAGTGTGCCCTGGAAGCCAAGAAGGCAAACCACACCCTGGGGTGTATCAAACACAGCAGAACCAGCCAGGTAAAAGGAGGTGAATACTCCATTGTATGCAGCATTGATATGGCTTCACCTTGAGTACGCTGTGCTGTTCTGGGACCCACAGTTCAAGAAAGTCATGAAAATCCTTGAATGTGTTCAGAGGAGGAAAGCAACAAAGCTAGTGACAGGGCTGGAAGGAATGCTTGTGTGAAGAGAGGCTGAGGGCTCTGGGCTTGTCTAGTTTGGAGAAAAGGAAACTGCAAGGGATGACCTCATTGTTCTCTACAGGTTTCTGAGGCAGGAAAGTGGATAAGGAGGTGTTGATCTGTTGTTCCTGGTGACAAGATGCCTGGGAATGGTTCAAAGATTTGAGGAGGTTCAGATGACATCAGGAAACATTTCTTTGCAGAGAGCGTGGTCAAGCAATATAAAAAGTTTCCTAGAGAGGTAGTCAGTAGATTAAGCCTGTCAGCATTTATGAAACATTTGGACAATGTCCTTTTGTTCAGCTCTGAAGTTGTCAGGCAATTGAAATAGATGATCACTGTAGATCCCTTTCAACTGAAATATTCTGTCCTATTCTACTCTACTCTATACTCTACTCGCCATTGATCTTCAGATATTTTCAATTTTCCTGAAAATCATGCAAATACTGGGAAAATAAGATTGCATCAGTAATTTCAAATATTTGTGACTATTTTAAGAGATATGAGAAGTACTCTGAAATAGATTTCTTTATTAAGAAAGTGACCTTGACAATTCAATCAGATCTGTACCATTTTTTTTTCTAGAATAGTGTGGGGTTTTTTACTGTATTTTATATGGTGCTATGATTTGGATTTGTGATGAAAACAGTATAATACAGCACAAAGCAGATAATGCATTGATTTGTTATTGTGGAACAAATCTTTCACAGCATCAAGACTCTTTCTGCTTCTCACTTGGCCCGCCAGCAAGCAGGATGGGGGTGCACAAGAAGCTAGGAGGGGATGTAGCTGGAACAACTGTCCCGAGCTGAGCAAGGGATATCCCACACCATATAATGTCATGCTCAGAAGTAAAAGCTGGGGGGAGAATAAAGAAAAAGGAGGGACATTCAGAGTGATGGTGTTTGTCTTCCCGAGTAACTGTAATGCGTGATAGAACCCTGCTTTCCTGGAGATGGCTGAACACCTGCCTGACCATGAGAAGTAGTGAATGAATTCCTTGGTTTGCTTTTCTTTTGTGTGCAGTTTTGCTTTATGTATTAAACTGTCTTTATATCAACCTGCAAGTTTTCTAACTTTTACGTTTCCAGTTATCTTCCTCATTCCGCTGCAGAGAGTGAGTGGCTGTGAGGGGTTTAATTCCATTCCAGGCTTAAAACATAACACTTTTGTAGCTCCCTCTCTAGCAATACTCAAAGCTAAATGAACCATCTTGATTTTATTGAAGGTAGATTTCTAAGAAGATAATTCAGAAAGTGTAAAGCCATCAGAAATATTTTTAATATTGCTGAGTGTGAAATTCAATTATAAAAATTAAAATAGAGAAATATGTTCAATACTACTTTACCCTGTAAGGATTCAGATATACTTGAAATTTTACACTATTGTATTTGCCCTAATGACATTCATGTAACATTATAATTATACTACCCTCCATATGAATCCATGTCTAATATGTATCTGGGTCTCCCAGGACTTTTGTTCAACCACTAAAAATATACATTCTATAGGTTTCTAAAATTGTGCAAATTTAGCTATATTTAAAACATGATGAAACATTATTTCATTAAATATTCTCTTTTTCACTTTCTCATTCTTCTTTTCTCATGCCTTCTTCTGATATGTATTCCGTTTGTTAACTGACAGAGAAGATGAGGAAAGGGAGAAAAACTGCAAATTCTTTTTGGAACATGCTTCAGAAAAATTTTAAAAGCAAGCCTTTAACTCTTAGAGTAAGCTGCTTAACGTTTGAAAATAGATCATTTGTTTACCAGCTTCACTTTTATTTCCTACACCATGATTAGTCTATATACTTTTGCAGATTAAAACCAACTTATATATTAAATCCTACTAATGACGAATACTTAATCTTCCTTTCTGTCACACTAGTTCAAAAGTAGTATGACAACATGGTCTTCAAAATAGCACTGTTTAAAAGCAATTTGTTCATGTGCATATACAAAATTATCTGAAATTATAATTGCCATGGGAGATAGCAGGCAGCGTGACAATTTAGGTTTCAACTTATTATTTACTGTTTGTTATTGTGTTCTAATTGAGAAAATACATGTAAATACTTCCATACCTGCTTTCACTTTTTTTTCTTTTTTCTTTTTTTTTTGCCAGAAACTGAATCTAAGAAATAGCCACTGTGTATCCTCCATATCTGCTAGCAATGTAGTACATAAGGAATCTTCATAGTCAAACAGTTGTACACATTTTGTGGAAGCAGAAAAAAAATGTAATTTATTTTTTGAAGTTTTTTTTTTATTTTATCCCTTCTCTGAGGTGAAGGAAAATATTAATTTATTAAGCAGGATCAAATCCTGCCAGCAGGAAAATACTCCAATTGAAATGTAGAATAAGTCACATTTGTCTGCCAAAAGAAGTCTGAAACTGAACATATACTAAGCAGAAACAAATTAAGTATACACAATACACACAAGTGTCTGTCAAGCAGGATCACATGTTAAAATTTCGTACTTGGAAGCACATTTAATGTCCTTTGCTTTCTTTTCTTTTTAAACTACAAGAGATATAATTTAAATTTGAATTATGGTAACCTAAAAAGACATTTTACTGGAAATGAACAATTGATGAACATAAACCATTTTACTGGGAGAAAAGAAAATATATAGAGAGTCTGTGGTTTGATATATATTTTTTTTTTCCTGTTTACTCAATTCTGTATTGGTGATCTATTTTTTTTTTTTTATCTAACATAATTTAATCAAAATTAAGTATATTTGCTTATGTCAGTATTAAACATCCTTTTTGATTGGCTAATTAGTTGCAAGTCTACAAAGATGCAGACCTATTTTAAGCATTTGATTTTTTTTTTATTTTTTTAATTGTAACAAGGACCAGGACTCATTAGAACTGTGTGTGATTAATGTATTTTCCTCAGATATTTCATTTCTGTCAATTCTGCCTTCCTATAAATTCACTTTGTAGATTGAATAAGGGAGCTTTAGGAAGAACATTCTTCCAGATTAATGAACGGCATTTTGATTTTGTAAAGATTCGCTTTTACATGAACTCCTTTATGGTTACAGTTGCTATTACCAAATGCTTTCAATTGTGATGCTGACATGATCAATTTACAGCAAAAAATAGAGCTAGGTTGAGCACATCTAGGAGTATGAGCAGCACATTTCAAGTGAGCAGAGGTTCAGACAAAGTAATGAAGATAAATCCTAGGATTACAGGAAATTTAACAGGAAGAAATCAAATACATGAAACATATCCTTGCCATTATTAGGTCACACAAGAATACAGAACATTAATCACCGATACCACCTGTTAATTTCCAGAATAAGTTTGCAGTTATAATAATATCCATTTTGTTTTCATTCTGAACAGGATGAATATTAGCCTATAATGTGTTCTTATAGATTAAGCTTGAATAAATGGAATCTCCAACTTCAGTCAGTCATATTTGTCTAATTAATAATGGCCTAACAAAATTAAGAAATTCCTCAAATCAGTAGTGTCAGGAAGCTACAGATACTTGAAAGCTGATTAATGACTCATTTGAAATAAATCTGTGTCATGGTTTAAGCCCAGCCGGTCACTTAGAAACCATGCAGCCTTTCGCTCACTCCCCCCTCTTCCTCCCGCAGCTCCAAGAGGGATGGGGAGGAGAATCAAAAGAATGTGACTCCCACAGGTTGAGATAAGAACAGTTCAGTAACTAAGGTATAACACAAAACCACTACTGCTGCCAAGAATATTAATAATGATAAGGGAAATAAGGGAAGAGAATACAACCACTCACCACCTGCCGACCGATACCCAGCCTGACCGAGCAGTGATCTAACCCATCCAGGTAACTGCCCCCAGTTTATATAGTAGGCATGACGTGCTGTGGTAGGGAATACCTCTTTGACTAGTTTGGGTCAGGTGTCCTGTCTCTGCTTCCTTCCTTCCTCGAAGTCCTTGGTCAGACTAAACACTACTGAGCAACAACTAAAAACATTGGTGCTATCAACAGTGTTTCCAGGCTGAAAGTCAAAAACACAGCACTGCACCAGCTACTAAGAAGGAGAAAAATGACTGCTACTGCTGAACCCAGAGCAAATGGTCATGTTACTCTACCTGCTTCAATGTAAATTGGGTCAGCATAGAATTCACATGACATTTGCTTCTACTGTCTGAATCCTGAGGGCATATTCATAGTATGTAACACAGCACTACACAAAGAACCCTGAGTAAGGTTCAGAGTAATAGTTGGTTCAAAAAACATGGTTCAAAATTGTCTGTAAACAAATGCACAAATCCCAGAAAATATGAATTGCTATGCCGAGTCCTAGCCAACAAACCTTACCTCTGTAAGACTATTTAACTGAGATTTGCTGTATTGACTCATGTATCTTCCATTTTCAGACTTAGTTTGAATACACCTGAGTGTGAAATCTCCCTTCTGCAGTGAAGAACCCGAGGCTGCATTTTAGAGGTTTAGGTTCTTTGCTCAGCAGTAATGTATTCCCTGAGGGGTGAATGATGGAGAAAAAAGCCACCCTTGTTTTCTTGAGATAGTACATATAATATTGAAGAGGCTTTTGGTTTGTGAGTAGTCAGTTAGGAATCTGTGATGGTGAGGAAATTAATGGAAAATTAAGTTAAATATTTAAAAATACAATTTTTTTACTTAGAACGAAAGCATTTCCAAAAGAAAGAGACTACAATATGTACAAAGGTAATACATGTTCTAATTACTGCCTCACAAGACGTGTGGAAGTACACATGCTTCACTCTGGCACATACTTTGTTTACCCAAAATATTTTTTAGCTTGAGGGGTTTCAGAATTTTAATGTAAAATTTCTTGATGTACATTGTATTATTTAAAAAGAAGACTGTCACGAACATCACAAGCATTGTAAATTATTGTTTATGTGTCAGGATCTAGGTTCCACTGTCAAACCTTTTTACAGACATCAGTGTTATTTTATAGAACTAGAAAAATTATTTGGATAATCAGAATACATTAATGAACATATATATGTTTTTTTTTTTCAAACGTACTACATTAGACATTGTAATGAAGCTCCTGAATGTATAGCTAATTGTAAAGAACAGAAACTCAGTGTGGGTCTTAGGAAAATGGGGTACTTCGAATTTCAGTCCTTTTATAAAGGAGATGCCAGAGTATTTATTTTTGTATTTAAAGAACTCTTCTCTCTAAAAAGGAGAAAATTATATGTGAAATAACTTTAATCCCTGCATATCACCTATTCGTATGGAAGTGAGTGACAGAAGAGTTTCTGCAGAGTGATATGGTGCCATTATTTATTTTTGTAACTGAACTTTCTGTATATTCTTAAACCATAGAATCATAGAATGGTTTGTGTTGGAAGGTATCTTAAAATCATGAAGCTTCAACCCTCCTGCCACCACAAGAGATGCCTTCCACGAGACTTGGTTGCCCAAAGCCTGTTCCAGCTTGGCCTTGAATACTTTCAGGGATGGGGCACCCACAGCTTCTCTGGGCAAACTCTGTCACCACCCTCACAGTAAAAAAATTCTTCCTAATATGTGATTTAAATTTAGAATCTAACAGTCCAAAGCCGTCACCCCTTATCCTATCTCTTCATGGCCTTTTAAAAGTCCCTCTCCATGGTTCTTGTAGGCCCCATTTAGTTTTGTATGGCTGTATCATTAAAGAGCAATGTCAAATATATATTTCAGCAAAAAAAAATAGTCAGTAAAGTGAAAATAATGTCATAGATTAATGGCTTGCTTAGCAGTTTCTAACAGTGATTTAAAACCTAGGAATTTCAAAATTCATCAGAATTACACTCTCATGTAATGCCTTAACTAAACCATTAACAGCAAACTTCACTGTACTATTGTACATTTAGCTATAAACAATATCAGCTGGAAGGTGTGTTTTTCCAGCAGAGCTGACATAGCTATCCTGGTAAAACTTTCCATTTTATATAAAGCATGGACTGTGCCTAAATATAACTATTAACCATAGTCATTTCAGCTTCTAAAATTAATAGATGAAGGAATTAAAGACTGTATAAATATATGTCAATAAGAAAAATTAGAAGGTAAGGTCTCACAGTAGTCTTATACATGCAAGAAAAACATCTTCTAATGATGGAAGTGTTTTCTGGCTACTGGATATTTTACTAGAAAATGGGGTGGATAATACAGATACTAAGTATTAGATTAGTGAGTATTATCCAAAATTTTTTATTTTGTTTTATTCAGCTTAGTAGAAATAGGCCTTGCATTGGCAATTCATTATTTAAAGGGGAATCACTGCTATTCTGAAGCTACATATAGAAGCAATCACAATTAAATGAGAAGGTTAAAAGTTAAGGTCATTTTTAAGAATTGTATTTAACATTCATAGATCCCTTTCCTGCTTTGAAGTATTAACCTAAATGTTTATCAAAGAAGACATAGCCTTAACCTCTGGATATTTAAACTGAATAAGGACCAGGTGTTATAATTCCAGATTTCGGTGCAAACATTTCTCTTTAAAAAGCAGTGCATTTTGTCATAGCAATTTGTGTAAAGATAAAAAGTCATGAAGTAAGCTGCCAGGTTCTCCCTGGTTCATTTGTTATGATTTTTGCTTCTGACACAATGTCATGGGTTCAAGTCTCAAAGTGGCACTCCGTAGCGCTCTACTGATAGAAGACCTATCTGTACTTTAGGTGACATTTTAAAATAAGCTCTTTGGCAGTTATCCAAATGTATGCTAAAAATCATAAGAGGCATTTTCAGATAGGAGTTGGAGATAATAGCACTCTCTTGGGCAACATCTCTTCTCTCTATAAAACTCACTCTGCTACCCAAGATTGTCTGTGAGCTATTGCTGAGCACATCTGTAATGGCTGCTTCATTTTCTGCAGTGTCATTTTGTAACAAATAACTCATTATCCTTCAGAGATGTTCAATATCTGGGATTTGAGGATTATTTTTAAATCAAATTCTATACAGAAGCCACTAATCTATGCCACAGAACCTTATGTCACTTATTGTATATTAACTCCTTGATCCTAGCAGCAGTTTGACTCTCTATATGCCAAAACAACATATCCAGATTATCTGAAGAACAGCCTGTTATAAGGTGAGGTAGTATGCAGTAGAAAAGTACAATACCTAGGCATATGAAGGTGGAATAACTAGGTTACTATGAGATTAAGTGTCTCTCTAGGATTCTGTCAAGCCCCACATTTTCCTACAGGACTGGTTAGTGCTGGCAAGAAGGGTAGTTTGTTCACTGAAAATAACCAGCATAAATAAGACTGGTGGTGTTAACTGTTTGATATTGCTCCCTTTTTGCAAAATGTTATTTTGCAGTCTTCAGTCATCATTCTACCTTTCAAGGTTTTGGTGGGTTTTTTTTTTCCTTTTATTGGGTATGTACAGTTCTCAGATTATTTTACTATGATATATTTGAATATTAATGTCAGTATTGGTGACAATTTTTGGTGATAGCTACAGAGTATAGTTTTACCCTACTGATGATGTGTTGTTGCAATAGTAATCCTCCTCAGTACGAGAGGAACCACAGGGTTCAGACCCCTGGTGCATGTGCTTGGCTGAGGAGCCACTGGTGCGAGGCTACCATCTGAAGGCTTATGACTGAACGCCTCTAAGAACCCGCATAGACACTTGTGCTATTGTGTCATTGTTGCTTGTGATTGACCCAGGAGATGACAGTCTTGTTCAGAATGCATGGGTGAAGGTCTTCCTGAATCTTTGTTAGTGAAGTCAGGCTTTCCTCACTATCTTCAGACCCGGGCTGATGGAGCTCATCTGGCCTTGTATGGTCTTCCATCAAAGAGAAGGACGCTCTTACAAAACCTGCAACCTGTGGGCTTTGCTGTCACCGTCCTAGCTCGCCAGGCCGTGCCAGTTAAACCTCAGGTGTAAAGGGTGGGGACAGTTCTGCGCAAGCTGCACCTCATCTAAAAAACCCACTGCACAGGCTGGAAGGGCTCACTCTCACTCTCACTTCTCTGAGTGGACAGGCGAGGGTCAAAACGGTAGGTGATGAGGTGCATAAGAAGCTGCAAGATCCAGCCTTGCATGTGGGCAGACCAGTGCATGGGTAGCTCAAGTTAGCTCAGGAGTTGAGAGCTGTGATCGGACACTTCCTAATTGCCTCAGCACCCTTTTTCCCAGATTTGCATATCCCACTTGCTCTTGGTCATCGTGCTTATAGTAAGCATGGTTAAAGCCCTTCCCAAATCTTTGTTCACGATGCCAAGCCATCAATCAATATGACTCTTTAACTAAAAAAAAAACAAAACAAAAAGCCATTATTGGCAAATGAAGTGGGAGCAATAGGGAATGTTCCCATAACCTTTATCATATTTGAACAGTAATAACAGGACTTTAATTAGAAAGGCATAGTTGGCACACCTGAATGTGTAAAATAAATGTACAGAAGATACTGTGAAAACCACAGGAAGTGCTATCTGTACCCATCCTAAATAACTGATTCTTCTCACACATTATTATTACACTGATAAACTCCTCACTAGGCTTTCTACTGATCTGTGCAAAAAGAAGAGTCTAGAAAAATAAAATTCTTGTATTCGAACCTTCAAATACCTTATATGTGAAGATGTCTTTGTTCCTCCTGTGATAAGAAAATAAATTATTTTGACTGATGGGAACTGTTCACCAGTTCATCATTAAATTTATGTTGTTTCCCTCATTAACGTTTTCTGATTCTGCAGATAATTCTCTGATAAAATATTTTTTTGAGCAGTTGTGTATTGATAGTTGACGGAATAGTATTTTTCATCTTGCATCAAGGTCTTTTTGTACTTTCATTTTCATTGGCTGGAATAATAGTGTCTTAAGTATTGTCCAGTCAGGAAATAGAATTCAAGTCGAGAAATATGATTAAATTCAGTTACCCCTTTGTGTCTAATTCAGCTGAACTGGTGTAAAAGGTTGTGGTGCCACAGAGTTAATAGATATTCCTATGAATTGCCTAATGCACCCACAATGTGCCTTACACAATAAGTAGTCTGAAGTCTGAGGAAAAAGGGGTAATTTATCTTAATCAGACTACAGTTACAGCTGTGTTTGAGAGAGTTACAAGGTTGCAGGGCTCTAAACAGATTCGCTGTTTTATTGACAGAATTCTTCAAGAAGACTTTGTTCTGGCTCTCCCCCTCCCCCCCCCAAAAAAAAAAAAAAAGCTTTAAAAAAATAATAAAAGAAAGAAAAAGAAACAAAATCCAGAAGCAGAGGAACAGTGGGGACATGACCAATGACAAACAAAATAAACCTCTTAAAATCTTAAAACCTTAAGTTTACATCAGGAATGGATTTCCATGTATGTTCAAAATCTACTTTTAAATGTCAGATTTGTAAAGAAATACCCCTCATGATTGCTGGTATTCACCAATGGAAATAGAAAAATGCAGTCCAAATTTTTATCTTCACATCTCTTCCCGTTCAAACGTACATGGTGTTAATGGAGTTGGGCTGTGAGAGCTACACAATGGAACAAGGTCAGGTTGAAGAGGGTTTTAAAAGAGAATGGGGAGGCATACATGTATGTCAAGGACAACTTATTCAGCATAACATAGAGGTAACTTGAAAAGTAGCTTTCTCTGATTACAAGGTCAGCCTGTAAGACATTTTCTGACTTACTAAGAACCAGTTATGAATAGGAGTAAAAGTATACCTAGCCAAAGTGTAAAAAGGTGGTAACAAAAAAAATACACCAACAGAAAATAATTTAGGAAAAATATGACTGTAGTACAAAATAGCTATGTGTTTTTTCAAAGATGAAGATGATAAATTTAATTATTTTTCACTGAAAGTGGTGGAGAGTCACCAAGACTGATGGTTTTTGATGAATATATTTTGTGAATACTAAAAAAAATTCAACTTCTTAACAAAGGCTCCATTACAGAGGATAGCCACCCAGCAAACTGTACTGTGACCTCTATTGTTTATCTGCACCTTGTTGAAACATTTCTTCTGTTTCTCATTGATACAAGTTTCCTTCATTATCTCTTGAACTTACAGGACATAGTAAAGAAATTAGGAAACAGTTATGGTCCTTGTGTGCATTTCAGTAATGCATTTAAGTGATCTATAACTTAGGTGATAAATTGTTCTGTTACGCATCAGGTTTTATTTGCCTACAGCATATTTAGGTAATATATACAGAGCAGATTCAGTGCTACTTTTGCAGTCTAGTGAAGCTCAATATATATGGATATGGCAAATATTTATGCTTCATCATCAATTCCAAGGATTCATATCAGCAGAATGTTCTACAAAAACCCTGTATGTGTAATGTGAATGTTTCTCCTTCACTTTCTTTTGCTGAGTAACACACATGCCTTATGTGATCTACCTTTTTATCATACGGAAGACCTATTTGTAGAGAAGTGTGGCAGTTCTAGAGCAGAAGCTGTGCCACTCTGAAGAGCTGTGAAGAGCTTTTTTTTTTTTCTCTTCAGGATGTGATATTCAGAATTGAATGAATAAATTAATGAATATTCAGAGCATATCACGATGCTAACAAAACCACTTAGCTCAGACCACGCATAAATCCACTGAATGAATGGACATATGCAAGTCTATAATTTATAATTTCATTACAAATTACTTAAAACTGAAGTCTACAGGTACTACCTACGTTTTTATTACACTGTGTTTCGAACAAATACTTTCAATACATGTTAGTCCAAAGAGTTTTCCAGAGTTACATGAGTTACATTAGATGCTGTAATGGCAATAAAGAGGTGTTGCCTAAGCAATTTTCTTGACTCTACCAGCAAAGATTTGCTACAATGTCAGAACTAGAGCCACATTGCCCTATCATTTTTGGAAAACCAAATCTTGGGACTTAAGTATTCTTCACAGAATCAGCTTCTGTATCTTGAGGATTACATGGAAAAGGAGCACCAAATTTAAAATGTAGGAAAGCAAAAATGTGTATTCTAATTTTGGTGAAAGGAGATTACTTTAAACTGTTTCTCTGCAACCTTACTGCAGCTATTATTTGATTGTATCACAGGCATTAACATCAGATCATTAATCTGCAAACATATATTTTAGATGAAAAAATCAGATAATTAACATGACTAAACTATGTTGGTCAGTAACAGCAGAAATAGCCTGTGATTATAACTTGAATGATATGCATAAGATGCAGTGGTACAAATTACATTAAAAGTGTCTGACAAAACTGAAGTAACACACCTAAGAGTTCTAGGTGACATGCAGTTCAATTTCAGTGACTTGGGCCTTTGATATAATTAAGGGCACTTTTACGATTCTTCCTATTCCACTTAGTTCTGTGACCCTTTGAAAGCGTCCTTACTAGACATACGAACAGTCTTACAAGATTGTCTAAGGACAGATTGCTGAGATCATATGTGGCCTCATAGACTTTGAAGGCTTATATTTTTAAAAAAAAAGCCTATCAGCCTCTGTATGTCTGATTTCTACTTGCAGTGTAAGCCTGAAGGGGAACAAAGACAAGGCTTCTTGCTAGAACCCATTTACTTTATGTCAGTTGGTCAGACAACTTGGGCTTGCTGCTGTTGCGCTCAAGGGAAATGACATGCTGCAGCCCTCCATAGCATGCTGCTCAGTGCAGCCTCTGCTCTGTCAACCTTCATGTGTAAGATGACCCTTTAGGTTCATTTTTCCTTTTCTCAAGCTTTCCTCTGGGTTTTAGGAAATGAAAAGGATGAGTAGGTTGTTGTTTAATTTATTTGTCAGCGTGACCTTTGGATTTAGATTTCCAAAACTGATTAGGGGATTAAGCTGCACAACTAACACTAATGTCAACCTCCTTTTAGTTAGTTTGAGAATTAAAGCATGGATTTTGGGGTTTTACAATTTAATGATGCTATAAATTTTATATACAAATTATAGGATTTTGTAACAAGGATCATTTGGATCCAAATTTTTCTCATTTTCTACAAAAAAAAACTCTTGCTGCGTAACTGGTGGAACAAGACAAGGTAAAGAAGGGAAGTAGAACATGTCCTTAAATAATTAATTAGTTCAGCTTTCTGAATTTTAGGGATATATGCATATACATCTGAATTTAAATTTTTATTAACTCCTATCAGTGATAAATAAAGAACTGAGAACCCACATGTGAAAAGCTTTTTGGGTTTGGAAGGCTTTGAAAAAATGTTGAGCAAAAGGAAAAACATTTGTCATAAACAGTTTAAAAAATCTGAATCAGGTTTAAAGATGGTAGTCCAAATGAAACAAGAAACCCCAACCAAACAGCCTAACCTTATGCCATTAATAATGAATCAATATTTGGTTTAACGTCTTATTTTTTTTTATTTTGTCACAGTGATCATGACTACAAATGTCAGACTTGAACCTATATTTCCAGCTTCCATAAGAAAGGTGCATCAAACACTGCATGATCTGACAGCACAGTAGTCTTTTGTTCCTAAAGAACAAAAGAATAATTAACTACACTGATGCCTGGGATGTTTGACTTTTCATTCGAGATGTTGTTCCTATTATTTCAATAGCATTTCTTATTTAGCCTCTGGACTGCCACTGGATTTGAACACAAAGACTGAGAATTCTGTTTTGTTTTTCAGGTTGTCATTGGTACAGATGACTTGAATTGTTCTCTTCATATGCTTTAAAAATATATTAATTTCCTTCAAGTCTGCTTAGTAAAATAGAGCACTTAATTGTAAAGAACTCTACCTGAATCATTTATCCTTCCCACTTCTATTAAAAGGTTATCTGCAGTGATAATGAAATAGCACACAGGACAACAGTTCAACCTCATAATTGACATTTAGAAATGTCAATTTATTACTGACAATTTATAGAGTATCATATTTATGTACTAATATGTATCAAGCGTTAAACTGATCTTTCTATGAAAAGTTGAGAATAATGTACAATGCTCACATGAGGAAAGAAAATAATGAGAATGGTCTGGTATTGTGGTTGAATCATGTGCATATACATATAAAAGTCTGCATTTCAAAGTGTGACCTCCACTTTAGTCCATAACAATGACATATATAATGTACAGATATGCAAAATTAAACAGCTTAAATTTTTAGATCCAGCTTCCAGACTGGAAGCGCAATGTAACTAATCTCTGTAGCAGGGTGTTCTTCCTTCACAAAAACGCTATCCAAGAGGTCAAAGTGTAGTTGATATTATTAATATTTGTAATGCACTCAAAAAATTGATTGGGAAGCTACTTTCAATGAGAATGAGGCTCTGATATTAATTTGCTTTAGCTGAGATTTCAGATCAGTATTCTATGAGCATATTTAGACTCATGGTGATTAATTTGGCTTTGTTGATCTACAGTGAGCTTCCTCAATTTATTGTAATATAAATTATTCCATGTTTGCATAAAATAAAATTTCTTAATTGACAAATGTACTAAAATTTAGACAAATAAAATTATAAATGCAGCTGTTCCAATTGCCAGTACAAAAGATGCTTATTTCAGTCTCTGCAAATCTTACATTAATTCTGTGAAGTACATCCTCACTAACAGTTTGATTTTCAGTTCCAGAAATTAAACCTTGGGGTTTACATTGGGAAATATTACATTTTTCATTAAACTTAAGAGAACTGGATTAACAAAGGAAAAAAAGTATGCATTACCTTAATCTGACACATTGTCTCTGATGTAAAAAAAAAAAAATCTGTAAAAGAAAATATTTTTTTGTACATGATGATGTGCAAATATTTTTTCAGTCCATATCATAATGGAATAAAATAATTAGGTTGTATTACCTTAGAAAAAATTGAAGATTGGCAAGCTATATCAAGTTACAAATCTGTCTATAGCTGAAAATCTTTGTGTGCACTTTTGTATCAAAATGTTATTTTCTCAGAGCAATGTTGTTCCTAAAACTTAAACCACATTTTCACAGTATTTTGAAGAAATATGAATAGAGGCGAAAAGACAAAGTGAGTAAAAGTATTTACTCTGGAGTGAATATTATCACAATTACATGAACACAAAACTTACCATTTATAATTTCCTCATTGTAGTCTTTATCCTAGTCATCGAATTTGCTCTAAATTACTCAGTGGTCCTTGGAGCTCCATGGAGCTCCAGGAAACCATCGCCCCTCTCAGAGAGGTGGCGATAGTTCTGGAACCAGAAGCAAAGCATCCTGGTCAGAGTGTTCTAGCTCCCTTATATGCTAAGGGGAGGTTATGTATCACTAGACTTTCAGAGCTTGTACTTGAACTTTCATATGAAATCACCCCCAATACATTCTCCTAGTACCTTCCATCACTCTTGGCCTCACACGTCTGATGTTTGACACTTGGAAGGTTGGTTTTGTGGAGAAGAGTTTATCCAGGGCCTTTTATTCTACTGCTGTCTTGGTCATGTGGGAAAAAGAAACAAGTTACAGTGCTCTTCTGTGGTGCTTGAGTATTCCTAAGCTGTGTTTGAAACTTTTGGCATGGTGAGACTGACACACATGACACACATGACATTCACATTTGTGAATGCTTCATCCCTGGCAGTGCTCAAGGCTAGGTTGGACGAGGCCTTGGGTAATATGGTTTAGAGCGAGGTGTCCCTGCCCATGGCAGGGGGTTGGAACTTGATGATCTTAAGGTCCTTTCCAACCCTAACTATTCTATGATTCTATTCTATGACACAAACTAAGCTTAATCAGGTTGTGGCCATGAAGCCATAAACATTTTTATTGTATCTTTATTGAATATTTGTGCATTAAAACGCACACTTTATATATGTCTTCCATATTCACTCTCCCAGGCTGTTTAATAGACTAGTCTCCTTGTGTCTGAAGTAATCTTTTTGCATTTTCATTGTGAGAAATAGCATTCTAGTTTGCAAGTTAAAAATAGAAGATGTCATAACAGAATGTTTGGGAAACTTTTATTTAAAAACAAATTAAATATCAACAGTAAGTTTAAATCAGTCTTTTTCTATGGGATTTTCTCCTTTGTACTAAAAGCATATTATGGTTCCATGAATGATTCACTATCAGCTTTAGGTGATGCCTGTATTCCTGAGATTTTCAAATCCCTAATTGCACAAGAAGAATTGTATCTCAAGGTGAGAACTGAAAAATTAAAATTTCCATAAATTCCTTGTTTTGTTACTTGAAGTATTTTAGCCTCCAAATCAGACACAAACATAACTGTACTAAGTGAATATTTTTAATGCTTTCTTTCAGCCTGAATTTTTTATTGTGGTTGAAAAAAAAAAAATAAATGAACACAATTTTTAGTAGGATAAAAACCTACAGAATTCACCCCAACCTGGAACTCCAAGACATGCAGCTTCCCTTCAAAATGAAATCCTCTCCCCCTTCACCTTCTTCATTTTGAGTCTGTATCTTTCATTCCATTTCTTAAAAAAAAGATTCATGGGATGACATTATTGGTGATATTAGGAAGATAAAAGTCACCATCACCATTCACAACATGACAATGATACATTCATGTCTTTGTTTTGTCTGTTTTCTTTAAAGATAATATGTTAAAATAATTTACAAATAAATATTAATCTAACAAATTTGAAATCACCTCAATCTAAGAGAGCTGAGATCACCTAAAAAAAAGGCTGTGTTTGATAAAATAAAATAGGCACTGCCTAAATAATAGACATACTAATGAAAAATAAAGACTAATTGATTTATAGACTCAACACTTTATTTATTTTTTTAACGATAATTTTTTTTTTTAAAGAAGTAGTTATTTTTCTGCACTTCATCATCTGTTATAACGAGCGATTACTCACATTAAAAAGTCCTGGCAGATTTTCACAGTGTTCTTGTTACAGTATATTAAACAGGCATCCAATTCTTCTGAAGCTTCATTTTGGCTTTCAGTGTACATGAATATTATGCTCTGATGAAAATCACTTACAGAAAGAATAAAAATCAGGGTTCTGGTACATACAGTTCCAAGTTACACAGCTGCAAATTCAATTGTGGTTGTATGATGTGATCTATTTTCCTTAAAAAAGGCCATCTGCGATAACTCTGACTTGCTCTGGGTGGATAAATAAATTTTTCATCATGGAACAAACTATCTACTCCTAGTTCTGTGTGACCTTCGTCAAATTTAGATTTCTTTAAGCCACAGATGTATACCAGCCTTCCCAGGTACTTTTTTAAGTAGTCATCATATCTTTAAGGTCTCTTCCAACCCAAACCATTTGATGATTCTATGCATCCCATTATAACATCTGCCCTTCTGAAGGACACAAAGGAAAACTCTCAGGAGTCTCAGCTGCCGTGTCAGGCAGCATCCACACTAGTCAACAGAAAAAGACATAAGCCTAAACTGCTTCAATATCCACGGGGCCACATGTCACAGCCTGCCATCATGTCTTGTCCTTTCCCACCCCGTGGCTGTGGAGGGATTTTTACCAAAACTCTGAGTGGAAGGTGGGAGAAACCACAGGCCATTGAGAGTTTGAAAAATTAAACAACAATTTTATTGGAAACGTCCCTAAAAATATGTCAGGATTAACAAAGGTCTTGGCAGGTTTCTATTCTTATAAAAGATGAAGTAGAAGGATAAAAAGAGAAAGGAAAGAAAACAGAGAAATAGGATCACCACCTTGTGGAGCCGGTGACATCTTAGAGGTCAGCAAGTGAAAATTCTTTCAGCTGCAGTCCTTGTGGTTGTTGTAGTCAGTGAGCCTGCTGAGGTCCAGGGTGCAGGGATTCATGCACAGGGCTGCAGGACGGTGCCTTTTTATAGGGACAGGATCTCTTGGAACCCTCCAACAGGTGGAGACTCACTCGCAGGGGACCTGGTGAGCCCCAGATCCAGTACATTTTATGCCCCTACGGGCGCCGCAGTGTCTGTCCTGCTGTCTCCAGGCAGTTTGTTGTCAGGGAAGCTGATCTTTACGGCCTCCGGGCAAACAACATAAGAAAACATCCCCATCTTTGGGGAGCACAATCCCCTGCTCTGTCCCCATGGCTTTGCCCAAGCGATAACGAGCCGTCATCTCCTTCTGCCTTTTGAGTTTTGAGATTAACACAAAAAGGGACAATTGACCTTCTCAATTTCTCAACTCCTCTTTTTTCTCCTCACCTTCCTCCAAGAAAGGTGGGATAACAGTTTTACTTTGGCGTTTCCTGAGCAGTGCCTGTTTATTGTTTGTGAGAATGCTGACACAGGCTAAAGTTGTGGTGGGGACATGCAAGTAATTAAATGGTATGAAATACCAGAAGCCAGGCCCTAGACAGAGAGTTTACTTCTTCATGTGTAGCTTATCTTCCAGGAACAACTCCTGGCTGACTAAAACCTTTGCCCTATTTTACATTGAAAGCTTTTAGGCTTTGGGTTTTGGTGGGGGTTTTTTTGTTGTTTGGTTGTTGTGGGTTTGTTTTTTTTTTTTGTTTGTTTTTGTGGGTTTTTTGGGGGTTTTTTTTGTTCCTTTTTTTTCCCCCTGGACACTGTATCTTTGCCAAAACATCTCTATTCACCCAACATCTGTTTGTTTCCTCTATCCCTTGAATTCTAATTTTCCAGAAATCCTGAGCAAAAATAGCCTAACATCCTTGTTCTCCCTTGGTGTTTTGTTCCTCTTCCAATCTTGTCAGAATGTTTTGTCATCCTGTGGATACGCAGCATCTCTGGGAAAAAAAAATATCGGTATTGACAAGCTGCTTCCAAAAATTAGACTAGATCATAATAGGCAACAGATTGTGGAGTCATACAAGACAGTAATTTGGAACAACTGCTTTCTTTGCTTCTGCACAACATGATTAAGGCCCACGATCAGTGACTCATTTGAATTACCCAGAGGCAATACGGTATTATGCTCAAAATCTTGTTTATAAGCAAGCTAGAATCATACCTTATAGACAAGTGAAACCAAAAATTTAGTTAGTATAACTGAAATCTGAAGTGCAACCATTATTATTGTAAATTTTATTGATACAGAAAAAGAAAGAATAACAATACAATTTGCATGCTCAGTTTCCTCTCCTTTTTCCAGCTTTTATGCCCACTTTCTGCCTGCTTCTCTGCATTGCATAGTTGTTGGTTTCATTCTGGTGGTGCAGGTCAGGGGGATGTTACCTTGAGTAATAGAATCCTTCACTGGGAGGAACATGATGTTCCTGTTGACAGCTTCATCTTCCTCCCTCTGGGATCCACTTGGGAACAGTTTTGGATGTTTGCTAACATTTTTTACACATTCTCTCATTTTTACACATTTGCTCATTCTTCATCCATAAGCAGCTCCACACTATATCTGGATTTTCTATGTACATTGCCTTTTAAGTGTAGGAAATACTATTTCTTTGTTCTCTTTGTTACCCCCCAAAACATTTTTTTGATTAACCATTGGTGAGCTGTTCATAACTGTGGGATCCCAGGGCCAAGCTTGTGCCCCATCCAATGCCTGCACTTCTCTACCCTGCATCTTGTGTCTCTTCTTCTCTAGTGTCAGCCCTGCATTTCTCCACAATGCATTGTTATGTTGAAGTCATAAATACCTCATTCTACATAGAATAACTGCTTTTACTGTAATCTACATAATGCATTGTTTTTATCACACAAAGATAAACAAAAGGAAAACAGATTGACCATTAGTCAATTGGAGAAATTGCTATCACAGCTCAGTAAAACAGTTGCAGGCAGACTGGGAGAGGTTCAAGGAGAGCTAGCCTAGTCTGCCTAGCCTCAGTCCCAAAGCCTTGTAAATACAGCTCAAAACTATGGCCTGTTAACAGGAATGGGCATAATATATTGCAAGTCTACATGGTTGCAATAGTTCTATCAAATCAGGATTTCCATACTAATGGTGAACAATTAATTTCCTGGGGAATAATAAACAATGTCAGAATAAAATTGAATATTTGTCTACAAAGCATTCACAAAAGTGTAAGATCCATGGCTAAAATATCAGCTTCCGGCTGTAGTGATTAAGAAATGTGACAGTATGCAAGCTAGATGCATGAAGGTAGTTAAACTGAAATCCTTCCTGTCACTGAATGGGACAGCCTGATAGACTGCAGGCACACAGAGCCATCATCAGGGACTTCATAGTTACAAATCATTAACTGGTAGTTAAAGTGCTTTGGATTTTTAACACTTTTTTCCATATCAGAATAGTACACCATTAAGGAACTCTTGGTTTTGCCAGGCTTGTAGCTGACTACTGATCTGGATATTGATACTGGATCTGACGGTATACCAGAACTACCCTCATAGCCTGCCACTGGCTAGAAATAGTCCTGACAGAGAGATGGAAGGACATGGGTTGGGGTTTTTTCTGCCTGAAATACCTGGCTAAGTAAGACTTTCTGGCACAATTGCCTAAGAGATTCTGTATACCTGTTATCTGCAAAGCACACTGGTCAAGGCTGGCTGCACCCACGGTGACCTCGCTGCTCTTGTCTTCAGAGCAGGGTGCTGCTGTTATTATTGCCTCCATAAAGCCATGCAAGGACAGTGAGACAGAGGTATAACAGCAACCTACCTCTGACATTTTCATCAATTTCCTTCAGCTCTTAGTGCATGCATCCATCTATGCAGGATGGCCTTACACAGGTTTTCCTGCCAGTAACTGGAGTACTGAATGCTTGGAAAGTTTCCCATTTATCTTAGTTGACTTTGCATCAACTCCTCAACGGTTCTTAACTTCTCATAGTCTGTAACTCATTATACCTATATTGCTTACCTGAGCTAAATGGGTGTAATTTTCTTGTAAGTTTGAAATACCTTTAGTAGAGTATACAGAATTCACATAACTACTCACTATGCCTCTGATCTGAAAATACGGTTTTCTCTGTTATTATCTGTTACTATGTGTGATTAAAAAAAAAGACACCCCAAAGCAAAACAAAAAAAAAAAACAACCCAAACAATAACAACAAAAACCACCCTACAATTTAAAATAATAAAACTGGAGATACTTCCACTGTCTTTTCAAAGTGAAACTGTCTGCTTTAGTCAGTCGGTACTGTCACTTCTTATTTTATTTCTCCCTTCACATACTTCAGTAATGTTCTCAGAGTAAGCTCTCTCCCAAAGGTGCTTCCACGTTGTAGTGTTTGGAACATGGGTTACAAATATGAAGCACCACTTTTTCCTCTGCACAGAAAGAATGGAAAACATAGAAAAGAGTGCTAGAAAATACCTCCTAAAAAGCTCCTATTTATCCTATTAACTGAATGCAAGGTCAGTTTTTGTTTTGGAACATGACATTCCAAAACCCAGAAGTATATCAAAGATTTGCTCCAACTTTTACTTGTCCATTAAGTGAAATTTAACGAGCTTTGGTAAATATCTTTAAGGGTTGTCATGTAAGTAAGTATTTACAGGCATTCATCATAAGATGCCATGCTAAAGTTTAGTACAGTGAGTTTTTGGATCTTCATTCATGTTGAAAATGTTCTCACTGTCTGTGAATTGTTCAGAAGCATGTTTTCTATTGTAGTGTTGATATGTGATCTGCTCTTCACACCCCAAGATATTTATGTACTCACTTCCAGTTGATGTGGAGGATAAACCCCAATGCATTTTCTAGGTTTCAGCATTCTGGGAAATGCTTCTTTTATGCCAACGTGGAATGACAGATCTTGTTCTGAATTTCTGTCCATAATTCTGCTTGCAATTTTCTATTACCAAAACATTTTTCCAAAGAGAAAAATGCTGAAGGAAGAGCAAAATGACAGACATTAAGAAACCTTGAACATTGGCTTATTAAAATGAAAATTAAATCCAAAGATTTTTTTGAAGCAGATGTTCATGCTTGTGATGTAAATTGAACATTTATGGGAAATAGCCAAAAAACCATTCCTTTTAATTCATTGAATATATATTGTAAGGCATAAGAATATATATGCAACAAGACTGTATGCCAAGAAAACACAACAGAAATAGTATTTTGTTGTCACATTCAGTGCCAAAGGTGCTATACAAAGTTTTCACTGTATCATAGAATCACAGAATGGTTTGGATTGGAAAGCCCCTTAAGGATCATCTAGTTCCAACTCCCCTGCCAAAGGCAGGGACACCTTCCACTAGAACTGGTTGCTCAAAGCCTCATACAATCTGGCCTTGAAGTTTCCAGGATTGAAGCATCCACAACTTCTCAGGGCCACCTGTTCCAATGTCTCACCACCCTTGCAGTAAAGAATTTCTTCCTAGTACCTCTTTCAGTTAAAGCCATTTCCCCTTGTCTTATCACTGCCTGCCCTTGTAGAAATCCCTCTCCAGTTTTCCCGTAGGCCCCCTTTAGGTACTGAAAGGCTGCCATAGGGTATCCCCAGAGCCTTCTCTTCTCCAGGCTGAATAAGCTCAACTCTCAGCCTTGTCAACATGAGACACCAGCCCTCTGATCATCTTCATGGCTTCCTCTGGACTCAGCGCAACATCTGCATGTCCATATTACATTGGGGGCCCCAAAGCTGGATGCAGTAATCCAGGTGAGGTCTCATGAGAGTGGAGTAGAGGAGCAGAAGAACCACGCTCTTTCTGATACAGCCAGGCATACAGCTGGCTTTCCAGGTTGCAAGCTCACACTGATGGCTCATGTTGAATTTCTCATCAACCAACACACTTAAGTCCTCCTGAAGTCTGATCTCAATCCATTCTCCACTGAGACTGTATTTGCACTTGGGGTTGCCCTGACCCAGGTGCAGGACCTTGCACTTGGCCTTGCTGAGTTTCCTGAGGTTCATACAGTCCTACCTCTCAAGACTTCACCGTCCATCTGGATGGCATCCTTTCCCCACCAGCACACAAGTTGGTGTCATTAGCAAACCTGCTGAGGGTGCATTCAATCCCACTGTCCATGTTGCTGACAAGGATGTCACAATACCAACCGCTGAGGAGCACCATTTGCAACCGGTCTCTACTTGGACGTAGATCACAACACTCAGTGCAACCATCCAGATTATTCTTTATCCACTGAGTAGATAAAGGAGTTACAAAGAAACAAAGGAGAACTTCTGCATTATGTTTCACGTTCCATATTTCTCATCCAGAGATGTGTTCCTGGCCTATGACTTGTGTCAAGCAATATAATTTATCTTAGCTCTCTTACTGTGGCCTAAGCAGAAAGAAATGGTATTGGTGTGTTCACACAGATACTTCTGCAGTTCAGCTCAAAGTGTTGACTAATTAAGTTTCTGCAACCTGTTGGTGTGCTGCACCCTCTGTAAAAAACAAGAGCACTAGCAAAATAACAGGTTAATACTTCTGCATCTGCATGTCATTGAAGTTACATGCCCAGTTTGCACAAGTTCAGAAATGCTTAAGCAGTGTTGGTTCGATGCACTAAGTTATTCTTACTATCTGCATAAGAATAATGTCTCAAGGTTCCAGCAAAGATCAATGTCCACCTCATCATGGGGCACATACATCCATAATTACACTTTGTCTGATGTGGACTGAAGCATGCTAATGCAGCAAATGAGGATACTATGACTTTGAGGTGTATATTGTATCCTTGTATGTGGAGATGTGTCTCCTGTAGGAAAGGCAGCAGTAAAGAACAAATGTTGCATCTAAGTACTATGCCTTTCCTTCTGTAGGGAAGCAAAACAGCAGATCATAGGATCAATGGTATCTCTATTTCTCAATATAGATTTTTGTATAAAGCCTGAAGATAAAATATCATAAATGCCCTTACTCTATAAATAGTAAGTTTTACTTCTTAGCCTATAATTAGTACCTAGAATTAGTAAATGTGGAGATAAAATGAAATCTATACACAGTCTCAATTGTAAGGTGTCTATACAGTGGGTTTCTTTGGTGCCAACACACAACTGAGAATCCATCTTCTTCCTCTATAAATATTTCACAAGGGCTCCACCTTCCCAACAGCTGTCCAGCTGTAATAGCTAATGCATCACAACTTTCAATCCGCTGAATAACATCTTTAGAACTTTTTATCCATACAGCTTCTGATTTCAGCCTTTAAATTTTATCATATTTCATATGACACAAGTGATACTTCTATGACAGTTTAAGAGCTGCTGGAGGATTCCAAATGAGTGTGAGTTAATGTTCACTTTATTTTGTTTTCTTGCATTTCTTCACTTCTTGTGCCTTGGTGAGCTTTTGTCTAAGTTCCATCAGTTTTCTTCTCAGAGCTTCTGATTTCCTTGGGAATGTCCCATGATCCAGCATTCCTTGTCATTGCACAGCAGTACCAATCTTTTCCTTTCACCAGAGTGGTCAGCTCAGGGCTCCGAATACAGCCTCTGCAGGGAAGTCCATGTCTTGAATGCAAGCTGCCTAATGTGGTGTAAATGGCACTTGCATAAGCAGACCCACCACTGAATTCAGAGAAGAACCTGTGGTGCTGCCCCAGTACTGACAGGCAGACAGAAAGTTTGGAAATCTAGACTGTCTGCTCCTTCTTAATATCATTTCAGTATTTGCCTCTATTTCTGACTTGAATATTGAAGAAACTGTAAAATTCCTCAGGGACAGATATGAAAATTTTGGACTGCTGTTATTTGGAATATTTTTAATTCTAGTGGAAAACTTAGAATGTTTAAATAACCTCCCCCATGCCCTATATACTTTATGCAAGCACAGTATTTGTTTCGCAAATGGAAAGAATCCAAATAACAGATACTGAATTTTTTATTTTATTCTAATACTACATACTGATGCCTTAAAATTAATCTATGAGGCATCAGTTTGGTATTTTTCCTTATCAGTAGTCTTTCTTAGAATTCCAATTGGTTTTGATATTCATAGGAATTAAAATGCAGAGCTACAAAAGACTTATAAAATTGTGTGGTCAGTCCATCTGCCTGACAGCTTATGTTTGAGCATTTCATGGTGACTTCTGCAAGCTAGTTTAAAATGATTTGGAGAACAAGATTTCAGCCACCACTGTTGTGGAAACAAATATATCTGCAGGCCAGTAAGTTTCTAACAACTCCCCCTTCTTTTATGAGTTCCCTCCAATCTTCTACTTCTTCTCCCTAGATTCTATGTATAGATATCTATATTTTAGTTTTTATACTTTAAAAATAGTTATAGACTTCAGTTGTTGCATAGGTAATCTGTATAATTTCATTTGTTTATTTTCTCTTTATAAAGCAGACAATGCAGTTTCTGATGGCTCTGTTACACATAAGAACAAAACATATTTTCAGCTTAAGCTCAATGTGCTCTGCTTTACAATTATGGCACACTGACAGAAAATGTGTAGTGAGCTACCATAAATCAGATACTGAGAGATAAACTGATAAGAAAAAAATGTTCGTGTTTGTTTCTGAACTACCTTTTTTATAAAGAAATCTCAGTGTTATGAATTCCTAATCATTGCTGAAAAGCATATCGTATTATATCAGCTTGAAAATTTTGCTGGAAATATGTATGAGAAAAATTATGAGGTTTTGTCTTCTGTTTGTAATGTAGTTATAACATTTAATGGGCAAAGCTGTTATATTTTTTATAATTAGTGATACCTTTAAAAACTATGAAGTCTGATTGCTCTCAAGTTATATTTTTACCTCTGTATGTAGTTACAGAGATATTAGACTGGCAGTGAATTAAAAAGTTTTGACAAATAAATAAAGACTGTAAAAATTCAGATTTATTTGACTGTAATAAATATGTGAGATCACACTGAAAGAAACCAGAGATTTTTATTTTGTGGATAACCATGTATTGACTCTGGAAGACAGCAATGCCTGGTTTACTCAATTTCTTTTATGACCTGAACAAACTTTTTGTAGAAATATAATACATATTTATAGAGTTAAGAACCCAGTTAAAAATCCTCTGGAAATTCAGTGATTTCCCAGTAGTGAATGTTGTGCTGCTCTTACATGAAGGTGGCTAGTATGAAGAAGGAATAATAATTAAATGTGGGGATAATGTTCAGTGCAGAACAATGGTGGAATAGCATTAGCTATTCTAAAAGAAATATTTTTTCTGTTTATAAAAACTTGCTGCTCTCCACTATGCAATAAACCTTATTACACTGAAGGCATACATTGTCAGACTATTATTTCTTTGTAAGCATAAAAGAATTAGATGATGAGGTACTTCTCCATTGACTGCAAGAGAAATAACTGCAAAAGATCAGTTACTTATTTTAAAAATAATTTAAATATCTTTTTGCAAAATGAGATAAGAAGTTTCAGGGGGAATTTTCCCTTTGGTAAAATAGTTGGTCTTTTACCATACTTCCTGATGACTGCAGTGACATTCTGCTCATCTTTTATGACTCTTAGATATGACTCACACTGACTTCTTTCATTAACTCCACTCTGTCTCTCTCATCAGTTATTCATCACAAATGCCTATAAATGCAGTGACCTTCCAGAAGATTTTTTGAGCTTTGTCCTGGGTTCAGCAGTAGCAGTCATTTTTCTCTTTCTTAGTAGCTGGTGCAGTGCTGTGGTTTTGACTTTCAGCCTGGGAACAGCGCTGATAACACCAATGCTTTTAGTTGTTGCTAAGCAATGTTTAATCTGACCAAGGACTTTCTGAGTCTCATTCTCTGCCAGGGAGGAGGGGAAGCCGGGAGGAAGCAGAGACAGGACACCTGACCCAAATTAGCCAAAGAGTTAACTGCTGGGCTTAAACCACTACAAGCTTATATAAAAGAGTAAAAGTATGATACTGTTTTTCCTAATCAAAACGAGTTACAGAAAGTCAAAGCAACTGCAGTTCAAAGTTTATAGCTAAGAGAGAAGGGATAGTATAGTTCACCCCATTTAAGTCTTTTGATACATCATAAAGTCTATTTGCACTTTTGTCCAGATGAAAGAGAACCTAGCAGCATAAAGTTTATTCCACCATGGTAAAGAAATATAAGGTGATGTTGGGGTACGCTTTTGAGTAAGGAGTGAATTCCATCACAAAACACAAGAACACACAAAGGGGTCAGGTGAATTCAAGGTTTATCTGCTCAAGCAGCCCCTGACCAGAAATGGGCTTTTTAAGGCAGAGGAGGGCAAAAATTTCATAGTGCCTCCCCAGATTGCCCTATCAGCTTCTGCCAGTTTGCAGTTGAATGAAGATGGCCGTATAAGACCCCCTGGGTGCCAGAGTTGCACCGCACAGCCCCATCTTTAATTTGAGAACTGGAAATCAATGCAGGAGAATGAGGAAAGGGAAACATTATGTGCCAGTACCTTGGGAAAAGAAAATGGGGGGAAAAAATTGCAGCAGCAGAAGAAGCACACAACAGGAGCACAACTTTGTTGTGTTCTAACAATTTGTTTGTTAATATTCTACTGTTTCTTTTGTACTGTTAATCTAAAAAATTCATTAAGATTTAAAGTTCCTGTGTCTCTTTATTTCCTAAATGCCAAATGGTTGTCCAGCAAGGGATTCAGTAATAAAAAGAAAATGCTAAAAAAAAATACTGGCAATTTCCCAAAAAGAAAACGTCGAGTAGAGTGCAAATGAAACTAACATTAACAAACATTGCTCTTTTGAGACCTCTTCTGGTGTCCTCAACATAAAAAGGACATGGAACTGTTGGAACAAGTCCAGAGGAGGGCCACGAGGATGATCAGGGGACTGGAGCACCTCCCATATGAAGACAGGCTGAGAAAGTTGGGGCTGTTCAGCCTGGAGAAGAGAAGGCTGCGTGGAGACCTCATAGCAGCCTTCCAGTATCTGAAGGGAGGCTATAGGGATGCTGGGGATTAACTATTCAATGGGGACTGTAGTGATAGGACAAGGGGTAATGGGTTAAAACTTAAACAGGGAAAGTTTAGATTGGATATAAGGAAGAAATTCTTTCCTGTTAGGGTGGTGAGGCACTGGAATGGGTTGCCCAAGGAAGCTGTGAATGCTCCATGCCTGGCAGTGTTCAAGGCCAGGTTGGATGAAGCCTTGGGTGACATGGTTTAGTGTCCCTGCCCATGACAGGAGGGTTGGAACTAGATGATCTTAAGGTCCTTTCCAACCCTAACTATTCTATGATTCTAGGATTCTATTACAGTGCAAAAATGAAGGATAGGGAAGTCACCAAGCCTCCAAAAGTGTAATGTATCATCTGGTAAAATCAAAATGTGCAAGTTTTTACCTCCTTCACAGAGATAAAAAGTCAGTCTCATACATTTCTGATACAAAATTTCACCATAAATTTCATTGAACGGTTTTATTTATACCTTGATTTCCTGGAAGCTACAGAAAAGCTGATGTGGAAAAACTTAAAACAACACAAAGTGGGACAGAATAGTTAATGAATACATCTTTCTGTTCTTGATGGCATTGCTACCTCTTTACTCATCACCTTGAAAGAAAACTTTATAGTTTTTCAGTACGGTCCATACTACAGCTGTTTCCAGTACCTATAGTTTTTGTCATTGATCATACCTAGTTTTTTCTATCCATTTCCTTTCTAATTTATTCATATGTTATTTTGTTGTAAAGATGATCAACAGATTTTTAGTAAAATTAAGAGTGAAAATCTATAGTACTTTATATACAATATATACTACTGCATTAGAACAATATTAGGGTGTGTTTCTAATTAAGGTGAAGAATTTGATTTTAGCCATATTGTTTCAAGAGCAATGTAGGAGTATAATGTCTTCCTTCTGAGAGAAAATCCAAGGAAAAACTTAGAGAGATTTTCACGTGCACAATGCTTTGTGCATTTGCACTAAACAGATATTATTTGGCAACATAACTATTTATTTTTCAGGGATGACAGTTGTCAAAGACATGACACGGCCTTAGAGTTAACATTGACAAATATATTTCCTCTTTCAAACATAAATTGTTTGAATGTTTTAAAGCTTTTCTTTAAAACATATGATTTGTTAACAGACGGAAAATGAAGATGAAAGGCCACATATACATGAAATACTAGATGTTTACAGAATTTATAGATATAACATCAACTTGTATGCCTCTGCAAAATCACTTAAAATGCACTTAGATATAAATATAGAAGTAGACCAGGAAAGTGTCTTGCTCATGTATCTTCCTGCTAAAATGTATGAATAAAAATTCAAACCAAACTAATTTATAGGTCATGCTTCTCTGGTTCTTTTATGTCATAGAATTCGTATTTGCTCATAAAAAGTAATTTTATGAATAGGGTTTTTTTTGCCTAGCAAAATCCATTTTTGTGAAAATTCAGAGTTGGCTTTATTCCATCCAGGAGAGAACTAGAAAAATAATACCATTGTTTTTTCTACCTGATAGCTGTCAATAACTTTTTCCTTGTTTTCTTCTAAAACACTCTTGCAGAGTTCATTTATGACAGAAATTTTGAACCGTAAATGAATATCATAATCTCTTAAAATAAATCAGATTTTAAACTCCCAAGTTTTATGTTCACAGAAATTTCATAAAATTAATTTAATTCAAAAATATAAACATTCCAGAAGCCATGTGCTTAATGAAAAAAACATTAGATATGTCCATAGATTTTGTTCATTTATCCCAAAAGCCAGACACACCCTTGGTAGCTCACCTGCCAGATACTCTTGAGTTTCAGAATTTGTGCCTGGATTTCACAGCAGGATTTTTTATTTCAATTCTGCTTATGAATTTGACAATTTGGGATCAACTAAAGTAATTTTATGGTCACTGGTCTCTACTTTTCAAACCCATCAGGCAAAAATGAGAAAAGCTGTTTTATTTCTGTGTAATATTTCAATTAGGTCTTGAATGGTTTATAGCAAAAAGCACACATTTGATATTTCCCCTGTAACGGGCATACCAAGACATTTATGCATGCTTGATCAGGAGTGTTCTGCATGTAATAAACCCAGTTTCAGTTAGTCCAAAAGCTCTAATCTAGCTGTTGACATTTCTGCATAACTAACTCTTTAATTTTTATGCATGAGCAGTATAATACTATGAGCTTATATACAACTATTTTGCTTTAAACCAGAATCAAATTAAACTTACACTTCCCAGTACAGATGGTCTTTGCTAAAGTGCCCTACAATCCATCCAACCAGAAGTTATAGTTGGAGAGCTTGCCCCCCTAGTCTCTGTTGAGGAAGCTCCTTTAGCATCTCTGTAATGCTTAAACCAACAGTCCCTGGTAATTCATGACCCTTTCTTGCTCTCAGTTGCTGGGGTAACTAAATATTTCTTGTCATGTACACACAATCTACCTAGGGCTGAGTAGGTTAAATAAAACTGTTACTGGGTAGTTAGACACTGAGATTAATGTGAAATCTTTACTGGTGTAGCAAAGCTAAATTTTCTCCTAAACTGGTAGTTGTTCTGGCAGATTAAAAAAGAAGAAAGAAAAAAAAAAAGGAATTGAGGGGTTTTGAAGGTCTGGGTCTGAAAACATGTTGGCATTCACTTTTCGTGTGCCTGGTCACTGAGATGGTGTCAGATACATATTGTATTCTGTTGTACCTGGAGAAGATCACTCATCTGAAAACTGACAGAAAACAAAAGCTTGACTCCATTTCAGTCTTACCAGCTTAGATCAACAAATATTTACATCTAAATTTGTGCTGCAACCCCATTTCTTTCCACAGATCACTATGCTAAAAACTCCATCCTTACTTTCATATCACCTAATTAGGAAAAGTAAATTGGTCACAGTTCACTTAAATATTACTGAGTACCCTCCTTCAGCAGGTCTTAATCTCTGCATATATTTTAAGTAGACCAATTAATTACAAAATATGTAAAACAAAGCATTTCTGTAAACCTTTATAAGACATAGACCAGTAATTATGCTCATCTATAAGACAAAATTGCACTAACTCAAGATCTTCAAAATTTTAACAAAAATTAAGGCTGACGTAACACTTTTAAAATGTCATTCTTCAGATGGGGAGAGCCCAACAACTTCTGTGGGATAAAGGACTACACTAAGAAATTATAATACTGTTGATTTGCAGCTTGTCAGAAGATAAAGAATTTGCTATTTCCTTTGGTAGATGCTGCAACAATTACTATCTGCTCTTTCAAAAATGTTGTGTTTTCACAAAATTTTATTTTGTCTGGGTGTTTTTCTAACTTCTGCTAACATCTTTTGAATTCCTTTAAAAAGTCATTGTTGGTGAAGATATTAATCTAAAACTTTCGAGACTTTATTTTAATAATCTAAACATGCCAACCTTTTCATAGCTTTTATTGTAAAAATTTTCTTTAAGCCAGTATATTATCTATCAGCACCTTTTCTTCACTAAATTTAATCTTTTGTCATGCTTCTTAAAGTGCGGATGCCAGAACATTACTTCACTACTTTCACTAGCAGTTTCAACTATTCAGTATGTTTTATTGTAATTTTTTTTTTTCCATTCCTATTCATTGCCCTTAGTCTCCAAGCCTGCAGGACCTTATTTCCTGTTTGCTGCAAAGTTGCCCAGAGTTTTCATTTCTCACTTTATAATCAGCATTCTGAAAGATACCTCATATTCTTCTCCATCAAATGGTTTGCCTTTTTACAAGATGTTACTATGTGGGTTAAAATAAAAAAAGTATAAAGTAGCTAGTATTGAATTAGGTAATTGCTTCTTATTGGATCTGAAAATTAGCAGCTTCAAATAGGAGAGAAAACATCAGAAATATCTATAGCCTCTGACTGATAAACACACTCAAGTTTGCTTATAACTATCTGGAAAAGCTTGCATAGGCAGATAGTGGTTATATTCTTCATGTAGTTCAGTTTTTTTCATACATGGTAATACAATGGGAACAGCAACTGACAAAACTATTAAACAAGCCCTTTCTATCAAGTAAAAACCTGGAACAATAAGATAATGGAGCATTTAAATGCATTCTGGATTGGTTCCTTCATGCTTCCTCTAATCTGTTACAAATGACCAATCTTCTAAAATTGTGGGTACTATGGTAACTGGATATTTCAAGGTGTCATGGAGACAAGAGTACTTTTCTACTGAGATGCTAGTTTATTTGAGTTTGCTGCTAAAAAGCACAGAAGAGGCTTTTTGCTATTTTCTAAATGCAACTACTTATAAATGGTGACTCACACAAGGGTTGCATGATGCTTCTGGTTTTAACACACTTTTTTTAAAACTGCAAAATCAAAACTGAAGTGAAATAAATGAAGTTCTTCTCACACAATTAAACCTCTTGTGAAGAAAGAGCAGAATTTTCTTGGCTGAATATATATATATTCAGCCTGTAGTTTTCTTTAGTGAAAAAAAGAAAAGCAAGATGGTCTGAGATGAACTTCCATTATCATCATAAAAGTTAACAGATTTAGTACGCCACAGTTCCTATTTAATCCAGATGTGTAGTTTGGGCACATGCTCACCTCTATACGTGTGACAAATCAAGAATTGCTTTTTAAAGTAGGATGTTCTGTAATAGATTTAAGTTACAGAATTTTTTTCTTACTTCCCCCAAATTGCCATAAACACATTACTCTTCCGAAGAGAATCAGATCCTCTTGTAATGTGATTTGTTTTAAATAAACAAACCAAAATACCCCAGATCTGTTCCCTAGCTTCTGATGTCTCATATTATGTTGTTTGTACTGAAAATTTGCTTTGTTACACCTTTTTTTATATCAGCTATGAGTCACAACACTGGTACCCAGAAGCTTTAAGTATCATATCTCTGTAATGATTTAACCCCAGGCAGCAGCTACGTAACACACAGCCACTCACTCACTGCCCACCTGTCCCTCCAGTGGGATGGGAAGCAGAATCAGAAAAAATGTCGAAACCCATGGGTTGAGATAAGAACAGCTTAATAACATGGAAAAACAAAAAAAAAAAAAAACCACAACCAACAATGGTAGTAATAATAATAGTAATTGAAAGAGAGAGAACAAGACAGAGAGGCACCTCCAATACTGTGTTCAGTTCTGGGCCCCTCACTACAAGGGAGTCGTTGAGGTGGTGGAGCAGGTCCAGAAAAGGGCAATAAAGCTGGTGAAGGGTCTGGAGCACAAGTCCTGTGAGGACCTGTTGAGGCATCTGGGGTTGTTTAGTCTGAAGAAGAGAAGACTCGGGGGGGACCTTATCCCTCTCTACAACTACCTGAAAGGACGTTGTAGTGAGGTAGAGGTCTATCTATTCTCCCAAGTAAGAAGTAACAAGACAAAAGATAACAGCCTTAAGCTGTGCCATGGGAGGATTAGATTGGATATTGGGAAAAAATTCTTCACAGAGAGGGTGACCAGGGATTGGAACAGGCTGTCCAGAGAAGTGGTACAATCACCATGTGAATCAATGGTATGAAATACCCCTTTGGCTAGTTTGAGTCAAGTGTCCTGTCTCTGCTTCCTCCGTCCTTCTTGAGCTCCTTCTCACTGGCAGAGCATGAGAGGCTAAAAAGTCCTTGATCAGGGTAAGCGTTACTTAGCAGCAATTAAAACATCAGTGTGTTATCAGCATTGTTCTCAGACTAAAGCCAAAACACAGCACTGCACCAGCTATTAGGAAGAAAATTAACTCTATCCCAAATGAAACCAAGACAAGCCATAAGATAGACATTTAAAAAAACAAAATACCCAGTCTGGAAACAAACACTGAGACTTTTTGTTTCATTATTTTAATTTATTTTTATGATATGCTTATTTTGAAAAATGATGCATTTGATGTTTTTCTGACTGTCTAGTCTCTTGTCTAAAGTTGGAATTTTCACAAACTCATCTACTTGCTGCTCAAGTTATTGTCTTTGAGACCCACTTATTGTTCTTGAGATCACTTCTGTTTTTCCAGCTTCTCAGTATCCCTGACATAGATATTAATTTCTAATCTTTTCAAATATTTCTTTATATGAACTAGCTAAGTCAAAGTCTGAACATAGGTACAAAGTCATCTTGCTCAAATTTTCGCATTCCATCACTGCTGCTGGCATTTTCATGTAATAAATCTTTCTGGTATTTAAACATGTGGCTGTAAATTAATAAAAAAAAAAAACAACTTATTTTGTTTATTTGTGCAGTTTCTTAGGTAAAGAAGTAAGCAAAGCTACACCATATTCAGAACTCCTTATATTGCCTATGTTCCTGTCACCATGTTAAAAATGTAATTGTATACACACTGCTACCATAGCTGATTGTATGTAGTTCATTCCTGCCACTTTTATTATTGCATTCTGATTGCAGTAAAGCTCATGCTTTGTCTAAATGTAGTGGAAATTCCATCTCAGACATTATCAGGTATAACTTATGGAGTTCCATGAAATCCCAGCTGTCTTGATGAAGCTAAAATGTAAATATTGAATGATTGCTCAAATTACTGAGTGAAGTTCCTTATGATGCTAGTGGTTTTGATTTGCTCTATTTCCCATTCTTCATATTCAGCTGTTATTAGATATAAGGAAGAAGTTCTTTAACTGTGAGAGTAGTGAAGGCACTGGGACAGGTTGCCCAAAGAAGTGGTAAATGCTCCATCCCTGGCACTGTTCAAGGCCAGGCTGGACAGAGCCTTGACTGACATGGTCTAGTGTGAGGAATCCCTCCCCATGGTAGGGGGTTTGGAACTAGATAAACTTAAGGTCCTTTCCAACTTTAACTATTCTATGATTCTATGATGATTCTATGATTCTACATGCATGTAACACTGAGGCAAATAAAATTGCAAACCCCTTCCAATCTTTTTAAATTTATATTAATAAGATTACTTAGTGTTGTCCTAGTATTGGCCTCTATCCATACAGATCAAATGAATCCTTGTTTTTGCATGCAGAGATAGTCTGTTAAGTAGATAACAGACAAATGTGTATTACCTCAATATGTAGCGTTTGTGTTCTTGGTCTTTTTAATCATGAATGATGCTTCAGATATTAAGAATAGTGGTTCTTTAGAGTAATTTGAAGAAAAACATTTAAACCATCTGTTTATCAACAGAGAAAACATATCCTTAGAATATTCTTAAGGAGTGTTCTTGGACAATGCAAGTTACAGTGTGCTCCAGATTTAATGTATACTTATGCATAAACCTAAGAAGTATGTTGTCTTAGCCTACCAGTTTTGCAAAATTCTGATTGATGTTTACCTCTTCTATGGCTCTCTAGAATGACTTTAAGGATTCTTCCATGACTGAATAGATTTAGCTGCTTCAAGTCTTTAACAAATTCTTTTTAATTTTACACTTACTTCTTTTCAAACAGACATTATAGTGTTGTTGCACTTCCCCAGGACGCGCTAGCACTCTTCTAAGTATTCTGCTCACAGCTTTTGGTTTTAAGTTAACTTGTTTAATTAGCAATAAACATAACTCATGAAATAAACATTTTCCTGATGTTGGCTTAAACCAGGCTTGTTCCATGTTTTGACTTTGCAGCTCAGTCTATCTTTTTAAGTGATAGTATGTGCAATCTTATTGGTAGAAAGCCACAACAAGAATTAATTTAAAGAAAGAGATGCAGCACTTTTATAAGTCTTTGGGGATCAACCTCTTTTTACAACAGAGATTTCCTAGTGTCTTCTTTGAAGGAGTCAAGAAAAATCAAACTATAACCAAATAGTTTCAACAAAGCAACATAATAAAATTTAAAAACCCCAATGACTAGAAAAAAATTATGAAAATTTTATAATCAGGACATGAAGCTACAAATTCAAAAAGATGTTTTCAGATGTCTGTATGTTAAGTTTCTAGAAGGGAACATTAAACTAAAGAATAATTAACTTTTCTTCTGGATGTATCATCAGATAAAAACTTCTGAAAGTTTAAAAATGGCAGCAATGGTCATAAAAAGAAAAAATCTTGTGAAAAAAAAAAAAGAAATTTTACTCTCTTCCTGGAGTTTCTTGTTTTTTTATGAGGATAGAAAACAACATCAAGCACAGCAGGAGACTATTCAGAATTTGAGTTTTAGCTACATTATCTGAGAGCTGATGACCTTGATAAGGATATAAAATGTGTAGAAACTCAAAGCTGGAAAAAACTCACATTAACTCCGAGTGTTAAACGTTCTTTTTTGTATTTTATTAATGTCAATATGTAATTAAAATGGCAATAATATTTGTAACATAAAAGATGCAGTATTTCAGCATTTTATTCTTCTCATTAGTAATATGATATAGTCTTCATTTAGTTTAATTAACAGGGAACAACTCCTTTAATAATTTTATGACAGCCAAATCATTGCTGGTTTTCACTAAGAGGAGCTTGTGCTTTTTCTGTAACCTAAATGAACTAATCTTATCATGAACTAATTAAGTAGTCTATAAAGTTGTGGTTATTTTAATGTCTTAAGAGAGAGCTCCCTGGAATGTGGATATTTTCCAGTGGCTCTAATATCACCAAGTATTGAGAGTTATGACCTATAACTGCAAAAAAAATCAGAAAGGTAAACTCTGGTTTATTTTCTATATTTAGATATATTTTGTCTTTCCTCTCAAGGTGGAAGGTCTGAATGGTTCAATTCAGATGTTCTTACAAAACAACTGCTAGAATACATATCTTTGTACCAATTTGTACCAAATTGTCCTTTTATACAGTTATGTAAAATATTTTAAAAGATTTGGGTTTATTTATTATTTTGTTAATCCAGTAGAGAATAAATATAGATCAATTGATATTGATTTTGAGAAACTGCGACAGAATCCAGATGTCCTGATGCCTTATGCACAAGACCATTGAGTGCTCTGAAACTGCTACTTTAAGAAAAAACGAAACAAACCCAAACCAGAGCAAAACTAAAAAAGCTCCCCATAAACCCCCAACTGACACTTTCTATATGGGACAACAGAAAAATAGGAAGACAACAGGAAAATAGTGTCCATCACTTAGTCTAAAATTTGTCTCTTCCTGTAGTGAGGAAGAGAGAAGTGAGTGACTTCAATGATCCAAGAGGTTATTAGAGAAGACAACACCCAGAAATGATCCCCAAACAATCTTTTGAAGATCACTTCTTTATAGGGATCTCTTGAAGGTAAAAAAAAACCACAATAAATACTATTAGATGCCTTTATCTCCTTAGGATTTACCTGGATCTCACCTGAAATAAAATTCACAGTGGAAGATGGCTGTCACTTTTTAAAACAGGTAACGCTGAAGCCAGCTAGGCTCTCATCTTATGCATAACAATATGGAGGATGAAAAAGTTGTTGAGCAAAGGATATCTTACTCCTCACTTTGAGGCACACAGGGAACAAATGGAAGGTTGCAAAGAGGAGGGGAAAGAGAGCAGTCTCTGCGAATCCTATTAATCGAGTCTGGTTTGCAGCCAGAGGGAAAAAAGTGATGGTGGTTACAGGAATAGAACCTTCTTTTTAGCATAACTTAGTGGACTTTTAAGTTAAAGGTACTGATCCTCAAAACAGTTCTGCAACTCGAGTCTCCTATGCCATGGACAAGCCTCTTTTACCTCCAATTTATGTAAAAGGCAGCTAATAGCTAATACCATAGTGTTTGGTGCTTATTTGCCTACATTAGTCTTGCAACAGCATCTGAGGCAATACATAGACGCCACTTCTCACATCGAACCTCCTGTGGAGCATGTTAGCCCAGTCAGAGACTTAATCTCAGAAACAAGTAAACCACACATTTAAGAAGTAAACCACACATTTAAGATTGTCGTTTCAGGTTCATGTAATAACCCAAATACCTAAACCTCCAATTCTGATTATATATTTTATACATATAAACACATAAAAAAAAAGATCATTTCACTTTGCTTAGTTGCTTGGATCAGAATTAATATGGAGACAATAAAATAAAGGGCTTTATTACAGAATGTGTGTGGTTGATAGGCTCAAAAAAAAAAAAACAACTACACTTCCCCTAACTTTCTCATATCTAATAACTTTATATTCTAATAACTTCATAAGCTGTTTCAAAAATAAAATTACTTGAGTGCTCAGTGACCAAGACTAGTGCAGAATTTCTGTTCTTTTCACTTTTTTCTCTTTTTTTTTTTTTTACTGCTTTTATAGTAAAGTTACACTGGTTTTCAGATTTTCAGACTGTTGTTCAGATCAGGAGTTTTAATGCCATGTAGGACTAATACTCTTTTCTTGCGAGGAGAATGGTCACTACTAGTGTAAACAAAAGAATAAGAAGTGCAGGATTCTACTGCCTTAAGAGATGGAGGTTGTCATGAGGATAGCCAGGACTGTCTGAAAGTGGTTCATTTTACTCAGCAGTAACGCTACCTCACTGCAACGATGTGGTGCTGGGATCACAAATTTTTTTTCTGTTTCCCCATCACTATTGTTTGCTTAAAATTTTACTGATGGGTGCCCACTGGGAATCAAGGAAGGCGGTATGACAATCCTGTTCTCCAAATGACTGTAATTCTTACAGTAGAATTTCTCAGAAATGTGCAGATTCAGGATTTTGGCAAAAGTATTTGTTATGACTGAAGATGCATTTTATACTCTGTAAGCAATGCAATATCACTCTGGCTCAATGACTTCAGAGCCCAGAGAGCAAGGGTAAACTCTTGGCTCACTTTAACACCTAAAAAAATTAACTTTAATGGGTAAATCAGGGGACAGAAAATGTTGTAGGGAGGAGCAGGAGAGGGAGAGGAAATGGGCACTGTTGACCTTTACATGTTCTGGTTCTGAAAGATTAATTGCTCAGTTCAACTTCCTATTTTGCTGAGACTCCATGTATTGCTGATCAGTGCTTGAATACAGTATTGATATTGCTTGCACTCTGATTATACTGCTGGTACTGTATATTTACATTCAGACATAACTCTACAAGCTTTGATAAAGATTAGGAATACTAATGAATAACATTATTTTGTGATGACTAGGACAATAAACGTCTGTATAGGAATGACTTGGAGTGAACAGATCTCTGCATGTTCTTATTAGTTCTAACGAAGAAAATGTTTGGATTTTGTCTGTGCAAATAGGAGGAAGAGGATGCTTGGTAAATTTACTTTGTTGTGGAACCAGATTTTCAGTTGGAAATGTGAAAAAAGTCTCTAAAAAGTGTTGCTGTTTATTTTTTAATTCAATTGTATTCTCAGAGACAAAAAAATAAAAAGAGATTTGGGATAGTTCTTTCAGGCTGTGCAAGTTGGCTCTATATTTGGCTGCTGCAGTGAAACTTGTTTTCTTGCTTCATGTCTCTCAAAGCACTGTTTTTGAGAAGTCAGTTCTATGTAATAGGGAATACAAAAAGAAAAAATGTGTTGAAAAATGCTCTATTTTATAAAGGCTGCAGGGTTTTAGGATCACTGTTTAAAAGTCTACAGAGTAGAGAGCTAGGGAAAAGAATTTAAAGCCAAGGAGCTATAAGGCATGCCAGAAGGCATTGGAGAAAGCAACTGAAAAAAAGCATAGAAGGTGTGGGATGGAGAATGAGGTAGAAATCAGTGGAATGATAAGAGTGATGAGAAAGTGAAAATGAGTAACTAGAAAGGATGAAGAACAGCAAGGGAGGGAAAATAAATACATAAAGAAGGGGAAGAATCAGAAAGAGAGGAAAAGGAAACTTGAGTGAGCAAATGAAAATAGAACTAAGATTAAGGAAAATAAACCAATGGCACAAGGCTGGAAGGGAGAAGATGCTGAGATGCTACAGTGATATAAAAGGTGGAGAAATTATTGCATAGGCAATAAAATTGCACTGCATTTCAAAGGCCAGGAAGATGGACTAGGGTACAGCGACAGACTCGACGTCAAGTCTGAGGTGTCTTATTCCCTGTTAAGGATTGTCACCTAAATCACTGTAAATAATTTATTTTGGTTCTGAGCTTTGAAACTGAAAAATGAAGGGGAAAGAATCAGTTGAGTTCAAACTAAATTTAATTAAAAAAAAAAAAGAAAAAAATTCAGTGACAGAAGGAACCTGAATCTATATACAACACAAGATGTTGATTTTTTTTCCCCAAACATTTTATATGTTTTTGAGTGACTACTTCCTTGGAGGAAGGCACCTGAGGATTTATACCCTCTCAGAAACACCCTACAACACCCTAGTTACAATTGTTTTCTCTCTCTGACTCAGAAAGTCCTTACACAAAGTAGATACTGACAGCATCTCCACCTCAGTGTATTCTGGAACTAAAATCCAGGAAAAACAGACAGACCTTTTAATTGTGTAACAGTGGGGCTAAGAGAGTTATCCCTCCAAGGGGATAAACCCAAAAGGGTTTATTCCTCTGTTGGGAGATACAGGAAGGTTTCCATGTTCCCAGAAGTGAGCACCTGCTCGCTAACACATCTCTGCACAGTGTCAAAATAATATCTGGAAATGGACCTATCAATACATCAGATGGACTGAGGTGCAATTATTGCAAATATTGCTTCACTTCAGCACACCCAGAATCTCCTCTAGAATTCCCTGTGTCATAAAATGATGTGCAGACACAACTCTGGATCATCCGACAGAGATGTCTTGGCAAGAATATTTGAATACACATGAAGCAGGAACAGTTTCTAACCTAGTACTTACAGCATTGTTGGGAAATATAGGTCTTAACAATGTTAAGCACTGTTTTTTTCAGTCCACGTATCCTGTGTGATTTTAACCTGTGTGTTATTCTAACAAATATCAGTTCTGTGAGTTCTTGCACCTTGCAATTTTTTCTGAAAGCTGTTTATCAAAATCAACTTGTATTTGCAAACCATGTCCAGGAAAACCTTTTAAGCCAATTGAGGAACAACCAAACCTTTACCAAACTACACGTATCATAGCACAAATAGCATGAACAAATACTGGCATTTACAGGAAAGGCATCACAGGGTACCTAAATAGTATAAGAGTAAATTCATCTGTAAAAACTAAAAATCTACTGATATTAATCTATTTATTCTAGAAGCAATCTTCACTGAAAGATAGTGACTTTTATCAGTTGACTTGTGCCCCTAAGAATATGTCAGCTGCCTAAATATCAAGCCATTTGAATTCATGACAAATGAAGAGCAAGAGAACAAAAATAAACTAAAAAAGAACTTTGATTTGCATGTATTTTTCCTGTTCTGTAGTCAAACAGGACATAATGCAAATGTCTTGCAGCTTGGATGTTACTGGAGCCATGAGTTACGTAAGACAAAAAAGATAATCATATTGGGAATTATGCTTTTACCTCTTCACTAGACCCCCCTGATGTAAATTTTGTACCCCAGTTCACCATTACGTGCTCTGTGTTCTACACATTGAGACTCATTTTCCCATTCCATTATTGTGCATAATTCAGTCACTTATTGTTCATTCTTCTTTATCCTACAGGAGTGTCTAGGCCAACCGATGCAGGGCTTACTTTGCAATGTCCTTTGTGTTCCCTCTAACACTCTCCCCTGTCTGTGTTTCCAGATATGAGTCAGGTAAATTGACTTTTCTGTTTGAGTTCTGTAGCACAAATATAACTGGTTGGAATTTACTTTATGAACAAATAAGGTATTGCATTTTATTTTCTGATTCAGCCTTTTCTTCTGGATGAAATTTTGGAATATCAGGAAATTTTCCACATAATGGTTAAGGTATGGTTGACTGTAGTACAAATCTTGTAGAATCATGGAATCATAGAATAGTTAGGGTTGGAAAGGACCTTAACATCATCTAGTTCCAACCCTCCTGCCATGGGCAGGGACACCGCGCTCTAAATCATATCACCCAAGGCCTCGCCCAACCTGGCCTTGAACACTGCCAGGCATGGAGCATTCACAACCTCCTTGGACAATCTATTCCAGTGCCTCATCACCCTAACAGGAAAGAATTTCCTCCTTATATCCAGTCTAAACTTCCCCTGTTTAAGTTTTAACCCATTACCCCTTGTCCTATCACTACAGTCCCTAATGAAGAGTCCATCCCCAGCATCCCTGTAGGTCCCCTTCAGATACTGGAAGGCTGCTATGAGGTTTCCAAGTAGCCTTCTCTTCCCCAGGCTGAAAAACCCCGACTTTCTCAGCCTGTCTTCATATGGGAGGTGCTCCAGTCCCCTGATCATTCTCGTGGCCCTCCTCTGGACTTGTTCCAACAGTTCCATGTCCTTTTTGTGTTGAGGACACCAGAACTGTACACAATACTCCAAGTGAGGTCTCACGAGAGCAGAGCAGAGGGACAGGATCACCTCCTTCGACCTGCTGGTCACACTCCTTTTGATGCAGCCCAGGATACGGTTGCCTTTCTGGGCTGCAAGTGCGCACTGCCGGCTCGTGTTCATTTTCTCATCAACCAACACCCCCAAGTCCTTCCCCGCAGGGTTGCTCTGAATCTCTTCTCTGCCCAGCCTGTAGCTGTGCCTGGGATTGCTCCGACCCAGGTGTAGGACCTTGCACTTGGCATGGTTAAACTTCATGAGGTTGCCATCAGCACACCTCACAGGCATGTCAAGGTCCCTCTGGATGGCATTCCTTCCCTCCAGCGTATCAATCAAACCACACAGCTTGGTGTTATCAGCAAACTCGCTGAGGACGCACTCAATCTCACTGTCCATGTCAGCAACAAAGATGTTCAAAAAGACTGGTCCCAACACTGATCCCTGAGGGACACCACTCGTTACTGGTCTCCAGCTGGTCATTAAGCCTTTGACCACAACTCTTTGTGTGCGGCCATCCAGCCAGTTCTTTATCCACCAAGTGGTCCATTCATCAAATTGATGTCTCTCCAATTTAGAGACAAGGATGTCATGTGGGACAGTGTCAAACGCTTTACACAAGTCCAGGTAGATGATGTCAACTATTCTACCCTTGTCCATCAGTTCCATAGCCCCATCATAGAAGGCCACCAAATTGGTCAGGCAGGATTTCCCCTTAGTGAAGCCATGTTGGCTGTCACCAAGCACCTTGTTGATTTTCATGTGCCTTAGCATGCCTTCCAGGAGAATCTGCTCCAAGATTTTGCCAGGCACAGAGGTGAGACTGACTGGTCTGTAATTTCCTGGGTCATCCATTTTCCCCTTCTTGAAAATGGGGGTTATATTTCCCTTTTTCCAGTTGTTGGGAACTTCACCTGACTGCCATGAAAAAAGACTGACCGGGCGGGGAGAAAACTGGGACCTGGGCTCTAGTCCCACCACAGTCTTCCAGCGTTCGAGTGCCTTCCTCCGCCGCCGGTCCTTTTGCCCTTGGCTTGCAGGAGAGCCCAACGAGCCACCTTGGGAAGCTCTGCAACGGCTGCCCAGGACACCCCTCGCTATCGAATGCTGAGCCGCGGGCGTGACAGCCACTCGCTAGTGCTGCTGCGGAGACGAGCCCCCAGAGGTCTGATTAAAACATACCTAAAATGATGATTATGAAAAATGGCCATGGGCAGTGCTGTCAAATAAAAAAGCAGTTGAAAAGTATGGCCTGTACACAGCAAGTTTCAACAATCACTTGCTGTCATTGAGCATAGGACTGAGAGAATGTTAAAGCTGAAAGTTTTACAGATAATGAACATCCAAAGACATACACTCACTGAAGCATAATGCAGACATAAAAGAAATAGAATGCAACAAGTAAAAAAGAAAAGCGGTCAGGTGATGTCCTGGGGAAAATGAACAGAAAATGTAGGAGAAGAAAACATAAAGTACTCTGAAGATTTAAGGCTAGAGTCCAATCTCCGTTATACTGATGAAAATACTAACATCATTCCTAATTCCATAAAAAGACTGCCATAAAAACTTCTGAATATACTTTATCAGTTGGAGATAATAAAAAGGGGAGTTAGCAGCAGGATCAGATATTCCATTCAAAACAAATTAGAAGCAATTCTGTTCCAATAACCTGTACTCATTTCTAGAAAAGGACTCCAACTGCAATGACTGTTTTTCATCACACGAAAAAGAGAAAAAGAAAGTACCTAGGCTAGTAGAGGAAAACCCAGTGGATATGCTAAAAGGAAATACAAATATAACCTCTATGATTATCATAATAGAGAGGTGATAAGGTCAAAAATACTGGTAATGTCTAAAAACACCATTCAAGATATATAGATGTTAATTTTACTAAGTTGTTAAAATGACAAAAAAAAAGTAAATTAAAATTTGCAAAATATAGAATCATACAATCATATAAAGGTTTGTAAGGATTTGCACGGGTATAATCTGGAATGGCAGTAAATATTCTAAGTATCTGTAGAGAAAATCAAAGGAAAATCACCAAAAAAAGTACATATTGCTAGAAAACAGCTGATGCATTTGGGAATGCCCCAGGGACTGGAAGGAAAGAAAAGATTAGAAACTCTTACATTATCTGGAGGAGAACATAAAAAAAAAAAAAAGAAAAGTTGTAATTAAGATGATGTCAACATACTGCAATTGTATAAATAAAATGAAAATTAGGAGAACTAACACATAAATGGAATAAATGGTCTGCTAGCAAATGAATGTGTCAAGTATGCTGAAAGAGGGTACAAGCTACACTGGCTGAATGCTTCCTATGATCAAAGAAGCAGTATGAAAGAGAAAATGAGATAGCATGTAACCTGGGACTCTTGTGAAAGAGTACAGAAAGCATGCACCATAAATACAATTTCAAGTTCCATTCTCTGACTAGAGCCCTGTTGGTATCAACACAAGGTTTCTTACACCCTCACATATTATATCAAGTCTAAAAGACAAAGCTGCCTGAAAGGCAAAAGAATAAAAGTAAAATTAGGAAGAAATTGCTAGGAAAATGAATGGTATGAGTTTCTAATGTAATAGTAGCTCTGCATGTAAAGAGCTTCTTTCTTTTTTTTTTTTTTTCCAGAGAAAAGCATTTGGTTGTGTAAAATCACTATATTACTATATCAACTGCGAAAACACTGTGTTACACCCAGAGCACGGTTTCGCAGTCTTTATCTACCATGAATAGCTTTAACTTGCAATAAAACCCTGAATGCGCACAAAATATCCACATGAGTAATTCCTGAATGTTTTCTGCCGCTTCAAGCCCTTAAGAGAGGGAAAGGAGCATAAAGGGCAGCATTAAATTTCAGGTATAGTTGGCGATTCAATTTCTTTTTCACGTTATGGTATTTTTCAATGAATTTAATCAGGAAAAGAGGCAGTCTGACAGCTTTGAAAAGTTAAGTATACCTTTTAGCACAGAAACTCTATACCATCTGCAATTAGAACTGAGAAAATAGAATCATAGATTCATAGAATAGTTATGGTTGGAAAGGACCTTAAGATCACCTAGTTCCAACACCCTCGCCGTGGGCAGGGACACCTCACACTAAACCATGTCACCCAAGGTTCTGTCCAACCTGGCCTTGAATACCGCCAAGGATGGAGCATTCACAACTTCCTTGGGCAACCCATTCCAGTGCCTCACCACCCTCACAGTAAAGAGCTTCTTCATTATATCCAATGTAAACTTCCCCTGTTTAAGTTTTAACCCGTTACCCCTTGTCTTATCGCTACAGTCCCACAAATAATTCACAAACAGTTTGGAAATTGTGGAATTAAGAGTGTTCATTCAGTGGTTCAGGTAATCTAAGTTTGATGCAGAGAGTATAGACATCTGAGACAACATAGGGAACAATTCCATTTTTGGGTATCATCTTCTATACCGGTATATCAATCCAATTTAAATTTTTTTCAGGCATATAATCATATTATGAAATTTTAGTTATCAAATTAACTAAAATGGTTAACCCGTATCTTTTCTAAGTCGTAGTCCAGCATTCCATGCTCACTATTTAATATGAACAACAAGGGCATGGAATTACTGCAATTTGGCAAATTCCTGAGAAATATATTGTTTTCTCAGAAAAGCTTATGTATCACAGAATCTCCTTCAGAGGACTGGTTAAAGACAGCTTTCCTTTTTCAACACATATAGCAAAGTCCTTCATTTCCAATCCATTTTTCTGGTTTTAGAAGTGTGTGATGAAATATAAGATGCTTTGTATTCTAGTGAATAAGAAACTTTTTTTTCCCAGTAAGTTATAGCTACAGATTGAATTTTATCTCATTTATCTATTTTTTTAAGAAGCTGTATCTGAACAAATATCTCAGAAAGTGAGTTTGCATGTTTTAATGTTAACATCTTCAAGTTCAATTAAAATGGGCTCCTGTTCTTGAATGTGACAACTGTACGTAAAAATCTTTTTTTTGCAGGCTTTCTTTCCATTTTTTCTGGTTTGGTTTGTTTATTGCAAATAGGAATAAGAACCCAAGGCTGCTCATGGCATTGGAACCGAATGTAGGTTATAAAGTTACTTGCTGTTGTCAAGAAATTCTGTGGACTAACACTGCTGTCTTATTTTCTTGGGTTGCCTTTTCTACTATCTCTGGGATATTCTGCAAGTTGCCTTTCAGTCAGATTGTCAAATATTGATGTCCACCTCTATTCTCTTTAAAAACTATGTACCTCCAACTGTATTGACACATTATTGTGACATTAAAGACCATTTAAAACCAGAGCAGTGCTACTTCTTTTCATATGTACATACAACTGATTTAAGTTGAACAGATCAACTAAGCTCCACACCCGCTTTAACTTTCTGTACCTTTGCCTTTCTGGGGAACATAAAGAAGAACTACAGAACCCTGGGAGAGGTGGTTAGGGGATCTGGAGCTCAGATAGTCTTTTCGTCAATTCCCCAGGATACAGGGGAGGACCTAAAAAAGCTAGGAGGATTGGCAGGGTTAATAAATGGTTAAAAGGGTGGTGTCATAGTCAAGGGTTTTTTGTCTTGAGGATGAGACCCAAGTTTGTAGGCCAGGTCTACTGGGGGCGGGTGGAGCTGCTGCTAAGCAGTTTAGGTAGGAGGCTTGCCAGACTGGTCAAGGAGGCTTTAAACTAGATGTGATGGGGGAGGGGGGCATCATTCCATCTCAACACAACCAGTCAGTTGCCAGCACCTATAATGAAAGCCCAGAGCAATGTTATTCCAGCCACTCCAGCCAATGAGCCTGCTTCATTTGGAGCTCGAATCAGATGCCTCTATACAAATGCCCATAGCATGGGGAACAAACAAGAGGAATTAGAGATGTGTGCTTGTCTACGGGGGGTATGATATAATAGGCATCACAGAAACATGGTGGGATGGCTCCTATGACTGGAGTCTTGGAATGGAAGGTTACAGACCCTTTAGAAAACACAGGCCCGGCAGGCACGGAGGAGGAGTTGCCCTTAATGTTAGGGATAGGCTGGAAAGTATGGAACTCTGTCTGGGGACTGGTGAGCAGTCAACAGAGAACTTGTGGGTCAGGGTAAAAGGGAAAACAGCGATGGGAGACATTACTGTGGGGATCTGTTATAGATCACCTGATCAAGAGGAATCTGAGGATGAAGCACTCTATAGGCAGATAGGAAAAGCCTCACACTCACAGGCTCTCGTTCTCATGGTGACTTCAACCACCCTGACATCTGTTGGAATGACGGTACGCCCCGGCACAAGCAATCCAGGAGGTTCCTCAGTTGTGTGGAAGACAAAGTCCTTCTGCAAGTAATAGAGGAACCAACAGGAGAGGTGCCATGCTTGACCTTGTGCTCACCAACAGGGAAGGGCTTGTTGGAAATGTGACACTGCAGGGCAGCCTTGGATGCAGCAACCAAAAGATAGTTGAATTCAAGATTCTCAGGACAGTGAGAAGAACGTGCAGCAAGCTCACTGTCCTGAACTTGGAAAGAGCAGATTTTAGCCTCTTCAGGAACCTGCTTAGTAAGGTTCCATGGGATATAGCCCTAGACGGCAGGGGGGCTCAAGACTCTTGATTGGTCTTCAAGGATTACCTACCACAATCTCAGGAGTGTTGCATCCCAACTAGAAGGAAGTGTAGCAGGAGGGCCAGGAGACCTCCTTGGATGGATAAGGAGATGCTGAGGAAAATTCAAATGAAAAAAGAGTCTTATAGAAAGTGGAAGCAAGGACAGGTGGCCTGGGAAGAGTACAGGGATGTTGTCAAGGAAGCTAGGGACCAGGTTAGGAAAGCTAAGGCCCAGTTAGAATTAATCTTGGTTAGGGATGTTAAGGATAACAAGAAGTGATTTTACAGTTACGGAGTTAATAAAAATCAGACTAGGGACAATGTAGGCCACCTCGGAAGCTATAGGGAGAGCTGGATACCCTGGGTTTGGAGAACGCTGAGATTCTGAATGACTTCTTTGCCTCAGTCTTCATGGGAAAAGGCTCTGACCACACCACCCAAGTCTTGGAAAGCAGACACAGGGACTGTGAGAATGAAGACCGTGGCCCCACTGTAGGAGAGGTTCTGGTTCGAGATCATCTTAAAAACCTGAACGTGCACAAGTCCATGGGACCTGATGGAGCTGGCAAATGAAGTTGCTAAACCACTGGCCATCATATTTGAAAAATCATGGCAGTCAGGTGAAGTCCCTGACGACTGGAAAAAGGGAAATATAACCCCATTTTCAAGAAGGGGAAAATGGATGACCCAGGGAACTACAGACCAGTCAGTCTCATCTCTGTGCCTGACAAAATCTTGGAGCAGATTCTCCTGGAAGGCATGCTAAGGCACATGAAAAACAACAAGGTGCTTGGTGATAGCCAGCATGGCTTCACCAAGGGGAAATCCTGCCTGACCAATTTGGTGGCCTTCTATGATGGGACTATGGAACTAATGGACAAGGGTAGAATAGTTGACATCATCTACCTGGACTCGTGCAAATTACTTGACACTGTCCCACACGACATCTTTGTCCCTCAATTGGAGAGACCTCAGTTTGATAGGTGGACCACTTGGTGGATAAAGAACTGGCTGGATGGCCGCATGCGAAAGAGTTGTGGTCAGTGGCTCAGTGTCCAGCTGAAAACCAGTAATGAGTGAAGTCCCTCAGGGATCGGTGTTGGGACCTGTCTTGTTCAACATTGCTGTCTGTGACATGGACAGTGGGATTGAGTGCGCCCTCAGCGAGTTTGCTGATAACACCAAGCTGTGTGGTTTGGTTGGTACACTGGAGGGAAAGAATGCCATCCAGAGGGACCTTGACATGGTTGTGAGGTGGGCTGATGCCAACCTCATGAAGTTTAACCATGCCAAGTGCAAGGTCCTACACCTGGGTCGGAGCAATCCCAGGCACAGCTACAGGCTGGGCAGAGAAGAGATTCAGAGCAACCCTGCGGGGAAGGACTTGGGGGTGCTGGTTGATGAGAAAATGAACATGAGCCAGCAGTGTGCGCTTGCAGCCCAGAAAGGCAACTGTATCCTGGGCTGCATCAAAAGGAATGTGACCAGCAGGTCGAAGGAGGTGATCCTGTCCCTCTGCTCTGCTCTCGTGAGACCTCACTTGGAGTATTGTGTGCAGTTCTGGTGTCCTCAATATAAAAAGGACATGGATCTGTTGGAACAAGTCCAGAGGAGGGCCACGAGAATGATCAGGGGACTGGAGCACCTCCCATATGAAGACAGGCTGAGAAAGTCGGGGTTTTTCAGCCTGGAGAAGAGAAGGCAGCGTGGAGACCTCATAGCAGCCTTCCAGTGTCTGAAGGGGGCCTATAAGGGTGCTGAGGAGGGACTCTTCACTAGGGACTGTAGTGACAGGACAAGGGCTAATGGGTTAATACTTAAACAGGATAAGTTTGGATTGAATATAAGGAGGAAATTCTTTCCTGTTAGGGTGGTTAGGCACTTGAGTGGGATGCCCAGGGAGGTTGTGAATGTGCCATCCCTCGCAGTGTTCAGTGCCAGGATGAACAAAGCCTTGGGTGGAATGTTTTAGTGTGAGGTGTCCCTGCCCATGGCAGGGGTGTTGGAACTAGACGATCTTAAGGTCCTTTCCAATCCTAACTATTTTATGATTCTATGATTCTTTAGAGCATGAATTTGAAGTTCAAGGTCAGAAGCTTCAAATGACTGCAGGTGCAACTGGTGCAAGTCAGCAGTTCAGAGGAATGCTACAGTGGCATCAGTAGCACCCACAGTGTGCCCACCAACATGAGAGCCTGGGATAAATGCTGTTCATGTTCCCACAGATGTAAAACCCCTTTTCGTTTTCAGGGAGTGGCATTTTTGCTTTTTTCAGATATAAAAACAAAACCCCAAAAAAACTAAAACCCAGAAACAAACAGAAAGCCTCCTCAAAACCATAAACAAACCACAAAACCACAAAAAATTACCAGATACTCTCCCAATGATTTCAGGGAGCTAAATATATCAAAATTGCTTGGAAAATATTCTACTGCTGCAGAATTGTGGGGTGACTCTTAGAAGTCAGATATTTATTCTTTCTGTTTTGTTCTTGCAGCTAAGGTCAAGCACTTCAAAGGAAGGAGTTGAGAGAGCTAAGACTGAGTAATAAACTGTGCATAATTAGAATACTCTGTTTTAAGCAGCTCCTATATTTGACACAAGTGAAAATTTATGCTATAAAACCATATTTTGTGTTGTGCAGTTCTACTGCTTGTCATACAGGTTTTCAGTATTTCATTTTACAGCATGTATTTGCATTCAGAATTCATTATGCACACATCACAAACATTACACAATGGCTGAGTTTAAACAAGTCTGTTTCTGTACTTTTGGATCAGATACAGCTAGCAGACTAAAGTACAATGAAAGCAGAAAACCTCAGTGATAGCTGAGCAGCATATTGTGAAATCTGCAGGCACTTCCAATTAAAGGTTTCAAATTCTTCAACTTATATAGCTGTTTTAGGATGCCCATGTTTTTGCAAGTTTCAATAAACAGAGAACGTTGCAAAGAAAAAAAAAGTGTCAATCAGAAAGTAGTAATAGGGAAGTTTTCCTTTTCTCTTCTTTTGTGGCACTCCTTTTTAAAACATCAAAAAGTAAAAGAAATAAACTGAACTTCCAACCTTTTTGTTTTTATTATGAAAATCTGCCTATCTTGAAAAGGACTTTTTTGTCACAAAAATAATAATAAAAAATTGTGGAAAAAATACCTGATCTGGGTTTTCAAAAGCAATTAATAAGTAGGTTTCATCTGAATTCCTGTAAGAGAGAAGCTGATACTGAGCAGTCCAAAACCCTTTCAGAGCTCCAAAGTAATAACCAATATAATCTGGCATTTTTAGGAGAGAGAAAAAAAGAATATTTTGATTTCTTACTCTACAGAAATCACCATTTTTCTCTGCTTGATTCTTCCACTAAGAAATAATAATGCACGCATTTCTGTTGAATAAGTTGAAATCAAAGGTCAGTACTTAAATTTACTTTATTTCACGCTTCTGTGTCAAGCGATTTCATTCCCCACATTTCTCTTCTTCCTGCTCTTCTAATCATCAGTTCTCAAAAACACAAAACATAGCCACTCAGAAGGACAGGGCTAAAATACAGCAAGAGGCATTAAAAAAAAAAAACACCATCCCAACCCAACCAACCAACCAAAACCAAAACTAAAAAATACCCAAAACCAACAATCTAAATTAAATGAAAGAGAAATCATTAGAAAAATCATTAGAATTACACAAATAATCCTACTTTTTTTTTTCAAAGGGGAGTTGGTTTGGTTGGTTTTGTTGTTGTTTCTGAGTTTGTGTTTTGTTGCTTGGGGTTTTTTTTTCCGCATTGAAACCTTGATCTTAAATACTTAGCTGGTCATTTTTAAGAAGAACCCTCCTTTTCCTAATGTCCACTTTGACTGCAGTACATAAGGATAAAATTTTAAAATTAAGTGCATTTGGATAGTGAGGGTTTTTTGTATGGACGTCTTGTGTCCTGATTTGCAAAATTGACATTTTGCAAAATGTCAATTGTTCCCTGAAAAATGGGACATTTGCTTGATCATATATTCTTTTTCATTATTATCCTGTATAAAGTTGGTATTGGAGCTATGAACCCAGTTACTGAGCTATGCAAGCCTAAAAGTCTCAGTTTATAGTCTTCTTCAGAAACCCACAAAGACATATAAATAAATAAGAAAGGTGAAGCTGAAGAGTTACTTTAACACTGCAGACAGATTGTTGTTGTACCATATGTAAGTGTGCTGTACGTACGACTATTCACTGTAGGGGGAAAACCCAACAGCACAAGACAGCAGCAGCAACTGGAAACCACAGAAGAAAGTACCCTTTCAGCTCAGCTTTTCTGGGAAACTCCCTGAGCTTGTTGAAAATTACAAAGTTTGTCCAGACTTCAGAATAATCACATGCTTCTGAACAGGCCAATTCGAAGAGATCTTTGTTTCTTTCTTGTTTAGCAAAGTCTGCTTTGAGGACTAGATCCTCACAGGAGATACTTTTGTTCACCATGGCAGCAGATATCAAACACATATAGAAGCATCAGAAGTGAAATTTCATGGTCATTTTACTGAGAAAAGAAGAAAAACACATGTAAATAATCACCCCAGAGCATACTAGTTTTTCCACTGTCACTTGTGCTTCCAAGGAATCACAGTTAAGTCAATAAGTCCTGTCTAGTACTCCTAGAAATGGACAATTAAAGTACTTCTTTTCCTGTGGAATTTAGTGCAAGACAGCATAAAGAAATTCAGCAAATGCCTTCTGCCTGTTCCTCTCCAAGGGCAAGCATAGGGAGGTTTTTAATGAAGAACACTGACAGAACCATGTCTTTAATATAATAATGTAGAATATGTATTTAATAAAATCATCACCTTTAAAAAGACTCTTAAGAAACATTATTATTGCACTGGTTTAGCATTACATAGAGAAAAAAAAAGAACCAATAAGTTTCAGCCATTTTGAAATATGAAAAACTAAACATTTCTGGGTATTTATATGAGGGAAACAATGCAATTTAATTGTGAATGACACTTAAAAACATCCATAGCTGGGATTTCATATTGCAAATTACATTTCCCTACCTGGCTTGGCAAACGTTAGATAAATAATGCATTTTTAGTTTATTTGCATATTGGCTTGCTATGAAACTAGTAACTGTTATTCATAAATAAGTCTTGTTTCTGTCTGTGGAGGGGAGTTATGTATAATGTGTTGTGTGCAGCATTTTAATTGTAGTGGTCATTAGCATTCAAGATTGTGAAATATCCCAGCAATATTACTAGCAATAGCTATATATTAAACATGTAAAAAATCTATTTTCAAGGTCTGTTGCTCAAGGGGTTTTACTAATAGCTGGAAAACATCCAGTTCATTTCAGTAATTTCAGCTGTAAAACAGTGATCAGCAAGAGAATTGGAAGCATATTCAAATTTCATTATAATGCCCTATATATATGGTATCACTGTTATTTTATGTATTCAAACACAGTTAAAAAGTGCAAAGAAAAAGAGTCAGTATAATCATACATATAAAAATATGGGATTTATAAGTGACTTTTGAAGATTTTAGGCTTTTTTTTTACAATTGGGGGAAAAGTGATACATTGGAATTCTTTTTCTTCACACAAGCATCACATAAGCCAACTTTTTTTTTATTATACCATTTACAGATGAAAACTGAAAATATGGTGTTGGAAGAGCTTTATCAGAAATACATAAGGTCTGAACCTTATGAGGACACATGGAACATATGATAAAATCCTTTGTATATTTTGGTTTTCTTTTTCTATTTTTGTATTAGTACTGTTTCTGTAAGAACAGAATGTCCCACTGATGAAATTCTGCTTACTGGATTCTTTCAGAATGTAATTTTATACTTATGCTCATTTTATTTCCTGTCCACCCTGGGATCTTTTGGAGGACTTGAGATTAAATTTTCAGAGAAATAACTTATTATGAGAATTTGGAAAAGGGATTTTTCTTTTGAAACCTTGAGTAGCTAGGTTTCATCTTCGGTAAGATGATAGAGAGATAAACATGAAGTGTTTGAAACATGGATATTTGAAAGAGCCTTAGCTTGATGTACTGGTGAGGCTGTGACTTTCTGTATAAGATCCAAAAATGGTGCTCTCTCACGTATTAATTATAAAAATGTCTGTTTGAAGAAACAGAAAAATTGTGGGGTTTGTAATAGTTGTCGAGCCAAAAGCTTTGCTCTTTTCATTTTATTGATTTAATTATTCAATAGTTTTTTTGTTGATTCCCCCCCCCCCCATGGAGAAGGTGGTAACAGTTGCTCACATTTCTCCGAACTTGCCTAGAGATGAGAAAGAGTTGGTATAGGAGACTACATATTTGATAGAAAACGAGGTGGTAAAGGAGATGATACTTGGGTGAAGTTCTGTGCCTTGCAGAACCAGAGACAAAGGGCTGCGTTGTTGGAGGTGCCCCTGCCATCATTCACAGCCTAGGGAGAGTGAGATGCAACCAGTTTCATGTCCAGACTCAGATGAAAATGTTGTGTGTTGAGTTCATATAGCAGGAAATGGAAAGCATATACTGCTTGCCAGACTCGTCAAGGATGCTTTAAACTAGATGTGTTGGGGGAGGGGGGCATCATTCCATCCCAACACTCCCAGTCAGTTGCCAGCACCTATAATAAATGCTCAGAACAATGCAGAGATAATCCGGCTGCTCCACCCAATGAGCCGGCTTCTTTTGGAGCTCGGCTCAGATGCCTCTATACAAATGCCCATAGCATGGGGAACAAAAAAGAGGAATTAGAGATGCGTGCATGTCTACGGGGGTATGATATTATAGGCATCGCAGAAAAATGGTTGGATGGCTCCTATGACTGGAGTTGTGGAATGGAAGGTTACAGACTCTTTAGAAAAGACAGGCTTGGCAGGCACAGAGGAGGAGTTGTCCTTAATGTTAGGGATAGGCTGGAGAGTATGGAACTCTGTCTGGGGACTGGTGAGCAGTCAACAGAGAACTTGTGGGTCAGGGTAAAAGGGAAAACAGCGATGGGAGACATTACTGTGGGGATCTGTTATAGATCACCTGATCAAGAGGAATCTGAGGATGAAGCACTCTATAGGCAGATAGGAAAAGCCTCACACTCACAGGCTCTCGTTCTCATGGGTGACTTCAACCACCCTGACATCTGTTGGAATGACGGTACGCCCCGGCACAAGCAATCCAGGAGGTTCCTCAGTTGTGTGGAAGACAAAGTCCTTCTGCAAGTAATAGAGGAACCAACAGGAGAGGTGCCATGCTTGACCTTGTGCTCACCAACAGGGAAGGGCTCGTTGGAATTGTGGCTCTGCAGGGTAGCCTTGGATGCAGCAACCATGAGATGGTTGGATTTGAGATCCTTAGGATAGTGAGAAGAACGTGCAGCAAGCTCACTGCCCTAGACTTCAAAAGAGCAGATTTTGGCCTCTTCAGGAAACTGCTTAGTAAGGTTCCATGGGATATAGCCCTAGACGGCAGGGGGGCTCAAGACTCTTGGTTGGTCTTCAAGGATCACCTGCTACAAGCTCAGGAGTGTTGCATCCCAACCAGAAGGAAGTGCAGCAGGAGGGCCAGGAGACCTCCTTGGATGGATAAGGACCTGCTGAGGAAAATTCAAATGAAAAAAGAGTTTTATAGAAAGTGGAAGCAAGGACAGGCGGCCTGGGAAGAGTACAAGGATGTTGTCCGGGAAGCTAGGGACCAGGTTAGGAAAGCTAAGGCCCCGTTAGAATTAAACTTGGTTAGGGATATTAAGGATAACAGGAAGGGATTCTACAGGTACATAGCAAATAAAAAACAGATTAGGGAGAACATAGGCCCCCTCAGGAAGCTCTCGGGTGAACTAGCTACACAGGATTTGGAGAAGGCTGAGGTTCTGAATGACTTCTTTGCCTCGGTCTTCTCTAGCAAAGGCTCTGACCGCACCACCCAAGTCTTGGAAAGCAGACGCAGGGACTGTGAGAATGAAGACCGTGGGCCCACTGTAGGAGAGGAATTGGTTTGAGACCATCTTAATAATCTGAACGTGCACAAGTCCATGGGTCCTGATGAAATCTATCCGTGGGTCCTGAAGGAGCTGCCGAATGAAGTTGCTAAGCCGCTGGCCATCAACATATAAAGGACATGGATCTGTTGGAACAAGTCCAGAGGAGGGCCACAAGAATGATCAGGGGACCGGAGCACCTCCCATATGAAGATCGGCTGTGGAAGTTGGGACTGTTCAGCCTGGAGAAGAGAAGGCTGCGTGGAGACCTCATAGCAGCCTTCCAGTATCTGAAGGGGGCATATAGGGATGCTGGGGATGGACTCATCATTAGGCACTGTAGTGATAGGACAAGGCGTAATAGGTTAAAACTTAAACAGGGGAAGTTTAGATTGGATATAAGGAGGAAATTCTTTCCTGTTAGGGTGGTGAGGCACTGGAATGGGTTGCCCAAGGAAGTTGTGAATGCTCCATCCCTGGCAGTGTTCAAGGCTAGGTTGGATGAGGCCTTGGGCGATATGGTTTAGTGTGAGGTGTCCCTGCCCATGGCAGGGGTTTGGAACTTGATGATCTTAAAGTCCTTTCCAACCCTAACTATTCTATGATTCTATGAAAACAACTTCTACAGCTCCCAAAGCTTTCCTGAGGTCAATGCTAGAATTTATTTCATAGATTACAGAAAGCCCATATTGTTCTCATGAGAACAGCATGCCAGTATTGTCCTTTAGATTTCAAAAGCCTTCCTTTTAAAAGAGACTGTAATTATTGTGATTTAGAAAGAGGCACAGCAATTCATAGTATTTCTTGAATGCCACCAGAATCACAGAATCCCAAGGGTTGGAAGGGACCTCAAAACATCATCTTGTCCAACCCCACAATGTTCACAGCAGTGACATTTCTGCTATGAAATTGCATGTTTCTACAAAGTTATGTTTTATTTGCTGAACCAGAAGAGTAGTTTAGTTTACCATTTAAGCATTAGACTCATTAAACCAAGATTGTCTTTTTTTTGTATTAAATATTGACAATGCAGAATAAGCTATTATTAAATGTGTGGAAAAAAAAAAAGCTTAAAATTGTTAATAATCTTGTATCTGCTTTCAACAGAAAGTGTGGCATGATTCTTTTTTTTTAGGCAACATCAAGAGGTTTTGGGTACAACTATGCTGAAATTGTAGTATAGCTAAGTCTGATAGGCACACACAGGTAACTTCTTCAATGACTTTTAGTGTGGGATATATTTGTATCTATCTGGCATTTTCAACACTTTTTCAGCAAATCCACCTTGGCTAAGTAGATTTATAAAATTCCCAGGCCAAACAGGACTTGCTGACAAGAGCTCAGAATTTCTTAATGGATTAACTGTCTGACATGTTTTACAGCTTCAGCTGGCTCCTCTGTTTCTGTCCCTCTCTCATACACATATGCATACATTGAAAAAGCTTTTAAATATATCAGGTTCATTTTCATGTATATGAATGCATAATCTGAGTCACTGAGCCATCTGATATTATTTTTATTTTTATAAAATAATTTACTTTCTAAGCAGTTATTTTGAATCAAGTAAATAGCGTTCAGTCAAAGTATGAAAGAATCTGGTCCGTCCCGTGAAAGTGACTGTAAAACTTGTCAGTTGTTGTAGGAGATATAAACTATTGAATTGTTTATCTCATGTTCGAAAAGTATGATCCTAATCAAAAAGTTGGAATTGTCCTCTCAGATTTGCCAGGCAGATCTCCACTCCAATATTATTCTTTCCCCATATGCATGGAACTTCAAAGGATTATGTAAGTAAAAAGAGAAGAATATCTTAATCAAGATCAGCCATGCACATATTGAGAACAGAGTTTGCATTCAAACGAGGACTGACTGAAAAGTGAAATGTTCATTACTGTGACCAGAATTGTGTGCAAAACTGAGAAAGTAATTTACACTGTCAAGTTCAAAAGCGAAATGGACAAAGCATTTCGGAATACATGAAAAGGAGTCCTCTTCTGTTGGCGTAGGAGAGGACTAGACAATCCAGTAGACAACTTGAGTACCTGTGAGATAAATTGTGCCTGTAAGCACAGCCCTGAGCAAGGAGTAGTGTATACAATGAGCCACCCTGAGAGATATGTGCCCCCAGGCACAAATCTCTGAGATTTAATTGCCTCCTCGTTGCTAATCTATAACAGAGGCAAGTCATACCAGCCTTCACAGATTGGCAGACAGAATGGAAGACAGTTTAAAGCTGATGAAATAAAAAATCTCAGTCCTCTCCTCCAGCTCCCCGTTCCTTTCCTGAATGCAAATATATGAAATTTTCTGTTTCTTCAAGGAAGAAAATGAGACTTTATCTGCCTTTCATAGGCATCTATCATGGAGAAGTGGTTAATGGGAAATGCAAATTGATGTAGCGTGGATATTTTCAACTGCAACACCTCAGAAAGATACTGTCACTCTTACTGAAGTTATGGGAGAAGTCTGACCAAATTAATTCAGGTATATTCCAGAGTAGTCACTGAGGCAGAGTCACTGAGGCCATCTAACCATCTAAGGCAGGAGAAGCATATGGGCACAGCCTGTTGCCTTCCCTCAGAGACCAGCTAAGAAAGCAGGCCAGGAATGCAACTTACGTTTCTGGAAGGGTAGAGAGGATTCATTAAAACCTGATGGATGTTTTTTAAATAGCTAGTTTAATATATTCAGAATGAAAGCATATGCAATTACTGTGCATTTTGGCATTGAACAACATAGTTCTACGCATGGAGACATATTTCTGCACTAAGGTGGTCAGACTACAGTCATTTAAAAAAAGAAGAAAAATAAGGAAAAGAAAAGCTTTAAAATATCAAAGTATTTATGTCCCTTAGCTTTGTTTTCAATTGCATTTTTTTCAACAGGTAGTTCCATACCAAGAGACCATCTGCTATGAAAATATAATCAATCTCTCTTTTAAAGGGATAACAAAACTCCCGTCTCTCTACTGGCATTTTTAACATAAACAAGGGCATCTTGTGTCCTTTCTGCTCAATCATGAGGAAGAAGAAGGAATCACCCCTTCCTAAAATAATTTGCCTAGTAGAGGTTGAAGGCCTGTGGGTATACCCCACTGATGTCCAGAGACTTTTGGAAGGCAGAGGTCTCCCTTCAGAGCCAAGAAGCAGTGAGATGTCACCTTTGGTGCCATGCCTGTGCATGAAGAGAGGGCATACATACAGTGCAGCTTCATTGAAAGTTTTGGTTACATAAAGCTTTTGTGACAACCCATACCCGACGATGAAATAGAAAGTGACATCTTAAGGTAACAGACATAATGAAATAAAAATACGCAGAGGAAGCAGCTGTTCTCCCACTGCTGCCTAATCTTTTTTCTGTCAATCATAAACCTTTCTTTCTGTCTTATTTCAGAAATACATTTATTTTATGTTATCCATGTTAGATTATGATAAACAAAAGATTAAGCAAAACCCACAAGCAACAACTGTATGAGCTCAGAGTTCAAAATACAATTCCTTTTTTATCTTTTTCATTCAAGTTTTCACTTCATACAAGCTTAAAATTGCTTGAAAATGCACCAAACCCACTTCAAGACTTATTAAATATATCATACATAACCTGGCCATTTTGCACTTTTCCAGATATTTTTTAAATTATTCTTTTATTCTATGTTTTATTTCATGTTGCTAGGCCAATATATGAGTTCAAAATTGAGATGTGTACACTTACAGAACACTTGCAAGCCTTTCTGCTTCTGTATTTTAACTGCCTTCATATTTAGTGCCTAATTTTTCTGTTGCACTCTTGTTCTGAAAAGAGGCAAAGAAGTTTAATAACTTTTGCTTTCTCTGTAGTTAATAGTTCATTATATTAATTGAACTATAGAACTAATATACTATAGTTTAGTATATTAACTCTGGGGTTGCTGAGGCTAGGTGTATGTGGTGGTAGATATAGCTCAACTATAGCATTTCAATTGCCCCACAGCGTTAATCCAAGAGGATTAATGTGAGGGTCCCTTCTCTCCCTCTTCCTAGAAGGGGGAAAGAATACTTTTCTAGAAGCGTGGAGAGAAGAGAAACATTTTCTTGGTAAGGTCTTATACATTCTCCAGTAGCATAATGGATATTCCAATTTCTACTCAAGTGTGTCTGCTCTGTAGATAAAAACCACTGTAATCCATGAAAACTTGCAATGACTAATTGTTTTAAACTACTTGCTGCAGTTTAGTTTATGACTATTAGCACTACACACAATGGATGCTGAAAAAAAAAACCACATGGAAAACAAGGCCAAGTTAATGACTTCAGATCTATCAAGGACAGCAGATTTTTATTATGGTTATCATAGAATCATAGAATCATTCAGATTGGAAAATACCTTTAAGATCATCGAGTCCAAACATTATTATGTGTTTAAAAATTAATAAGAACTTTAAAGATTTACAAAGGGAGAGGAAAGCTGGAGGAAAAGGATTTGTTTCTGCCTCAAAGTACCGTAGTGAATACTTAGTAAATATTCATGAATGATTCAGTGCTGTACTGCACTGCTAATATACTTGTGTGAAGGAGCCATGTACTTGAGGGAGCATTGGTCTCGAAGCCATCAAATTTCTTTGGCCTCTCTGCTGTGACTGTGAATTGTGGTGTAATATTTGTATTTGTGATATGGCAGTTCAGCTCTTGTGATATGGCAGTTCGGCTCTGGGACAAGTCATGAGATCACACGATGCATCTGACTGCTTCTTTTTTTACTGCTCTGTTGAGAAACCAGAGAAAACAGTTCGTAAGTCAGTTATGCAGTTATGAATTCATTTTCTGGGTGAAACGTAAGTACAGTGCAGACCATTTTCAAAGTGGGCCTTGAAAACTGTTAAAGTAACTTAAGAATTAAAGAAATTATGATCATTTTGAACCACAGCGGTTGTGTCCTCTTTTTACCCCCTCATCACTTTCAGTTGTGCTGAGGACAGGGGGACTGCAGTTAAGAATAATATACATGGTTTAGTACCAACTTCCATACATCAGAGTATGAAAGAAATACCTGTTCTTACCACAGCAGTATAATTTGGAAGCTATTATTTCCACTGGGGATGTGGGGCATGGAGTTTTCCATCTTTTTTTTTTTTTTTTTCCACTGGAAGTGTGAATTCAACATTATATCAAAGGTGTCAGGAGAGAAGGATGTACACCAACGTATCTGTCACGTCCATCCATGTACATCCATCACATTCCCATATTCCCATTTTCCTAAGTCTTTAAACATTCACTGGAGTAGAGTCGACAGCACAGATACTCACTTTACTAGAAGCTTGTTTCTATAAAATTTAGCTGAACAGTCTCCCTCTCATCTCAGAGCATCTGATTCTATGGGGAAACTGGGGAAACATTTCCCTGCATATTGCAATGAAATCTGGGTCAACAACATCTCTTCATGTCCTGATTTCAGCTGAAGTAAAACCTGGATGTGTGGGCAGCAAAGGACCTGTGATATGCTCCAATACATCTGACAGGGAGATTAAATATTAGGACCACAGAGCACAAATATCGTGTATGTAGACAAAGGTTCAATATAGCTGGTAAATATAATCCAACAGAGCCTGCTGTAGCCAGAAAGACTGATGCTTCCATGCTGGCTTCCATGCTGGGATGCTTAGTGGTTACATTATTTCTCAGTGAACATTTCTTAGCTCATATTTTCTTGGCTTTCTAAAAAGAAGAGACCCAAGAGGTGGGTTTTTTTTCATGTTTTGGATGATCTCCAAGAATGGCCCTCACTTGCTCTGTGTATCTCGGTTTTTGTTCATCCATTTTTCTTTTCATTTGAAAATGAAACACTCTGTATAGAATGAAACTTGTAGTTTAACATGACACAGTTTTTTGGTGCTTCTTTTTGTTTGTTTGTTTGTTTGTTTCAATACAGCAAACCAGAAACTAAATTGGGTTAAACCTGTGCAGATATTAAGATTCATTTCAGCAACTCAACAGGAAAAAAAAACAACCCACCACATTTTGTTCTTATAGAAGCTTTTACTAAATAAAAGGCTCAGATTTCTGCTGGAAGTCTATTCTAGCTGGACTGCCTAATAGTTTTGGATCCAAAGCAATCCCTAACTCAGGATATGTTTGAAAGCAAAGCAAATGAATCTCCTACTTTCTGTCCCTGAAAATTTCTAAGCAACAAATTCCAAAGCCATGTATTTTCTTTCCATTTTAGGACTTTTGGAAAAGATTGCAGATAATGCGGTATGACATTTTGTTACACCTATCGTAAGTGGCTTTCTTCAAGCATCAGCAACTAGGTAGGCATGACAATGCTATAAAAGATGAAAAGCAAATTTGACCAAGTCATGATTAAGTTTCATGTGATGACTTGTAGTGGATGCAATGTGGAGGAGAAAATGTAACTGGCTTAGCAAGTAAATACTGGTTCCCAGAACACAACAGAAACCTGAGACTAGATAAGGTGAAAAAAAAAGAAAAAAGAAAAAAGAAAAAGCAGATGCATCTCTGTTGAAAGAAAAAAAACAGCTAAATAATGAGTTTCTACACAACTATTGTTATATAATAATTTTAATCCTTTGTCTTTCTAAAGATTAAATCCTTAGTTCAGTACTTAGGAACTAGAATCCACTATGAAAGACTGACATGAAATACATAAAGTGAAATTCATATTCAGGTTAGCTTTAAACGTGGAAGTAATAACAAGTACATTCACATTCACAGAAGCAAAGGACTTTAAGGAAAAACTGATGGTTAGTGTCAAAAACTATTTTGTTCAATTCTCATTTAAATTGGAAATGTTTTAAGAAATATTTTTAATAGGAATATTCCACATCAGAAAAAAAAATAAATCTATTTCTCTGAATTAAACCCATCTTATTTCATTTTCTGAATACTCTCTGTGTCCTACTCCTGTTGAGAGAATGGACAGAGTTATTTGCTGAAGCTGTTCAATTAATGAATATATATTCATTAAAATTCCAATCTACTCAATTTGAGGAAGAGGTGAAATTCACTGAATAAATAATTTCTTATGAATTATTCATCTACATTTAGTAAATATGCAATTCCCTCTAATTTTTAGTAAACACTATAACATTTGGTTTTCAAAAGGCATTAAGTAATCAGTCAACATATCGGCTGCTGTCATCTCTAAGTTGAGGGTTATGAAGAGGTCTATGAACCAAATTCAGACCT